>NC_060253.1:20613845-20923958 GCF_921293095.1 Ischnura elegans
AAACGAGGGATAGTCCTTACCTCTCTGCTTAACAAGCTTAGTTGGTAAAATAAGGCAGATCTATGCCTGCTAAAGTGCCTTAACGGAGAGAAGAAAAATCAGTTTTTAAGTATCCAATGTGGCCAAGGATATTCATTTGGAAAATGAGGACTTATCTGATCATCCTTGAGTAGTTCACGGTTACCTTTTTCTCCGTTTCTCGCTCGCATTTATCTTTATCCTCCCTCACACTCGTCACTTATGACCTAAAACGACCATGATTCTCCCATGCCGTTAGAGAGAGGGTTACGATTTGTGAAAGTATTTCCATGGAGCTTCTGTCACATTTATTGCCTTCTTTTTGGTAGATCACCAATCTTTTCATGCTTATTTATTGGAAGAGGGTTCATGATTAATTTATCGTTAAATAGTACCTTAGATCGCAAATTCGTCAGATGGGTGTTGGTTTTATCTTGCACGTATTGTCATGAATTTCATTTAATTTAAGGGTATTCAAAAATATATTATTTTTATTGCAGAAATCTCCTCTGCATAAATAATACGTATTGAAATATGTCATCATATTTTGGTTTATTTTGTGTGCATAACAAATGGAGGGTATCTTTTTTCCATCCTTACGGAAGCTTTAGATTTTAATTGCCTAACCTATATTATATCTTGTTGAGAGTGATACATTAATATTGGTGATAATGGAAGAAGTATTTACGAAGGTTGTTTAAACAAATACGAATCACGAATTCATTTTTCTGTTTATTCGTTCGTTCGCATGCTATTAAAGTTTATAATGACACATGCACCATATATTTTGTTGCTTCAAGTTGCCATCGGCTTTTATCGGATATACACCATAGACGATTTGATAAGTCGCCCTGCCTGCTGCCATGGATATATCAGTGTCTTGTGGTCAAATAATATAGTTTTATTTCATAATTCTATCATTATGTATAGTTGGCTATTATAAACAGATATCTGTCGGAGCGATACGGAGAGCGTCAACGTAGAACTTTGCTATATTTCTTGAATTTAACCGTAAGATATTCCTTTCCTACTCTTTTTCTAATGCAGTCTTCCACTTGAGGAAGATGACCAAAAATACATTCGACCCAGTTTTCGAGTAGTCACTTTGGGCAGCTCGTCTGGGATACGTTCCCGTCCTCTTCAAACACTTCTTCTTTCCTTATGAACGTTTTCGTGCATCTCACAGGGCTCCTTCCCACCCTTTTATAATTGAATTTAATAAAATATAACGCATCCGACACGCTTTAACTCGGGATATGGAATTCCCCTCTTCACGCCGAGGAAAAACACAGAGCGTCGTTATTGAGGTCGGAGAAATTGTTTTCCTCCGGGCGCGCGGCGTGTTTCACTTCTTTTTTTTGAGCGCTGAGGGGGTACGCGCGCTTCTCATCCTTTTTTTTTCATCTTCATTTCGTCCTTCATTTTCGTTTATCTTTTCCTCCGTCCCTCGTGGGTCGTGTATAATAATCGGTTCGGAGATGAGTATTCTTTTGTTTCGTGGCACTCGCACGCCGTAAAGTTCGTTTTTGTTTGAGTAGCGTCGTTTCGAGCGGTTGCGCGGAAATTGTTTCTCTATTGTTTCCACGTAGGCGTCCGATCCGTTCGGCGTTGTTCAATTGTTCTCCCCTTAGAGCACGTGCCATGTGATGTTCACTTTTGGGCGTGGCATCACTGCCGCCCACAGCCTATGGAACCTATGATTCCAATTTTTTGACGTCCTCATCGTACTCGTCGTCGATCAAAGTTTCTTCATTCACGCCTAAGAGTTCGTCTTGCAATATTTTCACGTTCCTATACTTCCTCCAAACAGTCCAAACAACTTTTTCTCAGTTTAGAACACTGGCAGTGAAGATATCTCGGGTCTCACACCGGGTAAGATCCTTCATATCTCCTCCGACGTTTAGATGTGCAACTCGCTCATCATCCTCAGGGATTCTGAAATCCAATTCCATTCCATTCATGGCTATATATGTATATACATATAGTTACAACTTTCCATTGCTGAGCGAATTATGTGATTGTACATACAGCCCGTGGCACGAACGGAATAGGATTGGATTCCAGAATCCCTGAGGACGTTGGGCGAGTTGCACATCGAAACGTCAGAGGGAGATATGGAGGACCTTACCCGGTGTGAAACGCGAGGAATCTTCATGGCCATCGCTCGACGGTAACAAACGTTACATCGTTAAGAACCATGGTTTGATCTCGAAAGGAAGGCGGTGAAGTACTGAAGAGTTTACAATTTTATGCATTATTAAATTCACGTGTTTTGACTCTCAGAGTGACATAATCAAGTCTTGTTGGCTTGATGATGACTTTTATAATGTACACTTTACATGTTTCTAATCTCGGCATTTCAGATTATGGTCTCGTTAGCGTGATGGTGGCGTATCAAGTTCCTGAGAACGTTTTGCTTACATAAAATAAAGATTTTCAACGCTATACTTTTTTCTTCATTGCATAACATGAATTTCTACCAACTTTCACCGTGCATTATCGGTCGAATTAGTTTTTTCTGAACCCTCCGGAAGTGAGAACCTGTACACCATATTTTGATCAATGAATTATTCCATGAAGCTTCTCAAGAATCAGGCGAAAAAGTTGACATTTCCGCAAAATATTTAATCTAAATCTTCCCCTTTGATTCATATTTTGTGACTTTTGCCAGCGTTGACGCAGGTAGCTTTTGAGGTTGTCCATACCTCCCTTCGTGACGACTGTCAGCGTCGTTCAGGATTTTGTGGGGCTCAGGCCAGGGGCGGCGGTACATGCCCCGTTCTCCCCAACATTCCTCGATTCCGAAGACATATGCCCCCCCTCCCAAACGAGTGGCTCCCTTAACAGGGGCCAATTGGCCTCGGTAAAAGGGTACGCCGCCAGCCGCCTCCCACAACCACTTACACGAAGCCACGATGCACCACTAACTCCACGTAAATGTATGCATAGGTGCCGCATTGTGTAGGCGCGGGGGCGTGAAAGGGCGTTCATTGTTAGTACGCGTGGGAGGTTGCCCCGAGGGGCTCCAATCAATTCTCCATATCCACCTCCCCCTCAGGGTCAGCACCATGTTAACCTCGTTCTTCTCCTCTAGGCTAGGAAAGGAAGATTATTTTCGATAGGGAAAGCTGACCTTCCCCGAATTCTCCTAATAATTTTTCAGTATTCACTGTCCCTTTAGCTCACGCTCTACCCGCATCATCTGCCTCCTCCTTATTCAGTCTGGCGATACCGTAGCATTTTCGAGAAATTTATCCTCTAGTTTGCTCTATATAAGGGAGAATGAATAGCTCCCGTTTGAGATGTGGCATTTCGTGACTTTACCTGGGGCATCAAGTCATTAAAATTAACGTTATAATCTTTACTATCCACTAATGAACGATCTAAGGTAGTGTGGTAGTTAAGTGAAATAATTCCCTCGTGTCAGAAAGTGGATTGTAATCGCGATTTAGTGTTGGTTGGTCTCCAACCGGTGGTATCAATTACGCTCAACGAACGAATAATTTTAATGGCATATTAATATCAATTGTTGGACGTGTAGCGTTTAAGTGAAATGATTTCCTGGGGGATTCCTAAAATAATTCACGCAACTAATATACGGCCCTGGAACATTTATTATTTGATATCACTATGGAATCGAAGCCATTTGAGCGTAACAGAATGAAAAGTTGTGAGTTTGATAAATAAAACCATCGCATTCATAAATTTTGCTCGACAGCCCTAATTTTAGCCTAGTTTTCCCTAGCTTACAGTTTCTATTGGAGAAAGGTAATTTTATGCACTATGCGTCCCATTGTAGACCTGTCATAAGTTTTCGAAGACGGTGAAGACTAAAAAAAGCCATGCAGTACCCGTTCCCCCAGAATGCGCATACCTTTAGCCCCAGACAGTTATTCTCGGTTGGCGCCCTTCCAATGGCGGATAAACAATTGAGGTCTGGGTCGCGAATGTGTGGCCAGCATTTTGCGCAACCGTTGACTGCCCCTTCAATTGTCTGGACCGATGATACTGCCCCGCTGGCGTTGCCAATTCCCGGTGGTGTCCTAGCGAATCGCTTTTTTTATTTTTTTACTCGACCGCGAGCCATGAGATAGACCGATGAATGGAGACTAATTGACCCAATTTCTGCGGTGGCATCGAATCTCTTTCAAGCACCTTTCCGCCTGAGTTGGCCGTCGTCGCGAAAATCTTAATACACATATTTTTCAGACAAGTCACACATATTTCAGTTCATCACCCTATAATTTATTTCGGTACAGTGCATATTTTTTTCCAAGAATAATAATAATAATATTTTCAAAGCATAACTTTATAAGCTAAAATATATAAAGTTGCCGTATTTTGGAAGTTAATAACAAACTTAGTAAGGTTAGCCTAAGAAATTTAAGAATAAATGCTAAAATAAATTAAAGGATCTTCCTTATCGACTTGTTGATTAATATATCAAATTAAATCATCGATTTGTGTTTAAAATAAAATGTTTTTATGCTCCATTATGATTATATACCACTTACTATAAGTGTTGGATTATTTATCTAAATATGAAGCAGCAATAATGATGTACCAATGTAAAAAAAACTAAAATAATTACACCTCTTGAAATAGTATCAATTTTGTTAAATAAGCTATGATATGTAAGCGTTGTCCCTTCATATGTTTCTCTCTTTGTAGCCCTGAAAATGGGGTTCATATAATTCCAAAACGTTGACAAAGAATGATTATTACTCACTCAAACCGACGACCAACACGCGATAGTTTTAATGGATATTTATGAATTTCAATGGGGATGTCCCGGTTTATTTTAAACTTGAGTCGTGTCTGTTAAAATTCGAAAAGTTAACTCTAAAAAGTGATATTTTTTGTTTCCAAGTGCATGTTCCGTCATGTGTGAACTTTATTGGAAATAATTTTTCCATTAACACTATTTTTACACCGCGAGATAATTTAACAGAAAGGTCTGATTTATCATGGTACTAACATTACATTCTCCTCAGAATTTTTTAATCATTTCGTGATAAATTTGTGCAATTTTACCCAACGGAGTGCAAAATGAAGAGAAAAAATAAACAGAATCATTTGGGTGACACTTTTGGTTAATTAAACGGTGTAATCTAAATATGACTTCATATAATCAAGATCTAATGATTGTTCATGTATAGCAACATTTATCATCATCTTGTCAACGACGCTCCTCTCTGCAACTGGTTCATCATCTAAGATCGACCGAAGTGTACTTGATGAAATGCATAAAATACGAGATTATCTCTTGTACAAACTTTTGCTTCTAATTTCACTTGTACTTATTTCTAATTGCTTTAGCCTTCCAGCACTAATTCTTTTTCTTTTACTGCTGCCTCCGTTTTGAGGATCAGAATCGCGGAACGCCTCCTCACATAACTTCAAGGCTTTCATCCTCTTGATAATTGGATTTTGCCAAATAATTAGGCTTGTGTATTAATGCGTAATGTTAATACCTGCTGATTAATTGATGTTTATTTTACCCAAATGTACCGCTGCGACGTTCCGAGAACGGTACTTAATGCATCTGACTTAGGTGAGTTTCGTGACTCGTGTGATCTGCCGGCTTTAGATGAGACACCTTTATTTGCTAGCAAAACTTAATGCTGCACGCGCCAGATTATCTTCAGCTGTTTCAAATTAGCACTGCATTCGCGGTTGCATTCCTTCTTCGTACATGATAATTGGGTCCAATTAGATCCTCTTTCTACCGGTCTCCGTGTTTTTCCGTACACTTGAAGCATATAACTGCCTTGATTTCAATCTTTTGTTTTAGGATTTGCCATTAATTTCTTTTTACTTCAATTTAGGGGGAAAATGACTTTTTTTCAGGAAAAAATACAGTTTCTCGTTGCTGAGCAAGCACTAAATATGGACTATTACATACCATAATGTTAGGTCTATCAACTTGCGAACGCGGCAATATGAACATGTGTCATATGAATCGTCGGCTACGGACCACTTGATCAGATTTTCTTATAGTTTACTTATTGTGCTATACGGGAATCAGCTAGTTGAGGCTACTAAAAAACCTTATTTTCCTACTTCAGCGTTTAATAAAAGTAACCTTCATTCATTCTTATCAATTAATTTACTAATACATCGTATGAAATGCCTTTTTACTATGATTTTCGTTTCATGTTCCGCAATAATTTCAAAAACTACTAATGATAACTTACCAACCTAATATAAATTTCTTTAGGAGAACGATTGATCTACTTGACTGAATGTGAGGGTACTTTGTTGTATGTTGCACTTGGTTACACAGTTATTTTAAAAAATATGGTTTATATTTTGCAAATATTATGTACAAAAAGCAGTTTTCCAAAATTCAGTTAACTTAATTTGCCTCGAAATGTTCAAACTTGATGACTATTAATGTTGTCTTTTTGACTATACACGAGTATTATTAAAATACAGAGCTTTATCTCACTAAAATCACTTGCATTTAAAATAAATCTAAAACACACGATACATTTAAAAGTAAAGCAGCTCAAAATATTCAAACTTTATGGTGACATATTCTGTTACAAAGTGGGTCTTACTTGGCAAACTTAGTGATAGCGAGCCTAATTTTTTGAAACCCTATAACCTTAAAATAAGAATATGTCAATTTAACAAGAGTTCGCATATTTTGACAGATATATTAGCTGTAGCACAGTCAGTATTTCTGGTTAGTATCTTCTAGTCTTCATTCTAAAAACGGCATCATGTACAGAACAAAGAATATATTTCACCAAGACTTCCACCGAATTACGCATAAAATGTATATTAATCATTGAACATAAGTCACAACTCAAAAATGTTTAAACCTTTTCGTGTGATCCACTCAATAACAACTCTCATTCATAGTAATATCACTTGTCAGTAATGTTCATATTAACTGTTCTCTCCGCTATCGAATATTAATTTCTCTTCTTTTCCGTTCCTTTTGCAGACTGTGAGCCGCGGGGGTCCGAGGGCCCGTCCGGAGCCCCAGTCCCCGTCGCCGGACTTTGGACTCCGCATGGACCGGGCCCCCACCTACCCACCAACTCCCTCGCCCATCGCGGACAGCCACGCCCATTGCGGTAACGGAGGGGCCCCGGGGCCTCCGGGCCACGGCTGGCACAAGGGACGGGGAGGTGGAGGGCCCGGAACCCGGGTCGCCGCGGACGAGGAGGAGGAGGTTGAAGATACCGGTGGAGGAGGCAAGGCTAAGAGGAAGAAGAAGAAACGGAAGAAGGAGGCTAAAGATGGAACGACCGGGACGGGGGGAGGCAAGTGGACCTTCGGCGCATTGTTTCGTCGCAAGAACAAGAAGAAGGAGGAAGAAGAGGAGGAACGATGCAAAGAGTCCACCGAGGATGAGTACGGTGTCGTGGCGGGAGGACATCCACCTCATGCCAGGGCACCCGCGCCGCAGTCGCCCCCGAAGCGCACTAAGGAGGAAGAGGAATACCTTGAAAGGCTGGGCGGCGCCCGACCGTGTGCCGTGCACAACGGCTGCTCTGGGTGCGTCGGGTACCCTTCACGGGGGCGATACAGGCCTTCCGCCTTCGGTTCCGGCAGCGACTGCGGCAGGGACCCCTACTCAGGCGGGGGAACTGGTCTCGTCCGGAGGGACTCCAGCACATCGAGCCATAAAGAGAGGAGGGAGTTGATCAAAGCGAGGGTTGAAGCTATGCGGGATAGGCTCCCTAGAGATTCCTCCTCTGAAGACGAGGTGACCCACGGCGGGTCGGAGGGAAGCTGGGACACGCACAGGAGCAGGCGAGGGGGTCACCCGATTCAGTCGGGAGCTCTGACCGGACACCCTCCTTTACCAGCCGGCAGTGTTGGTAGCGCCGGATCTTCTCCTTATATGGGACGCAGGTCGAAGTTTATGGGTAGGACCGAGAGGTTTCACCAGAGGAGGCATTCAAGAGACTACAGGGAGGATATGGATGATGACGATGTCTGGAAGAGGCGTCAAAACGGTTTGCCACCACAGTGCGTCCCTTGGAGGGTTAGCCAGTCTGATGCAGAAGCCCCTTACATAGGATCATACTCCGGTCCGATGGACTTTGGTGGAATCGGAAGTGGTTCAACGCTGTCGCATAGCCCTGGCCCGAGTCCGATGAATAGCCCACTAATGGGCGGAAGGAGGTCTGTCAGTTCGGCAGCACCTGCGTGTGGTTACATGGTCGACGGAATGGGATACCCCGGAGGTACCAGGGGTAAACCCAGAAGATTCCCATCCACACCAATATCGCCACCTCCTCACGCGGATAACCATTCGGAAAATAGGGTGATAGGTCCTCCCCATCATGGGATTCAAGGCTTCCCAACCAGAAGCCGCAGCACGGATCTCCTTCTTTGCTGGAGGCCGGAAGAAGGGACTACCTACCGCGTAAGCGAGCCCAACCCGTTCCACTTCCCATCCCCCTCAGCGCAGAGGAAGGCAAATCCACCTCCCAGAGTGCAACAGGACGCTAATCACCACATTCAGCAACTCAACGCTAGATGGCCATCCATGGCGCCCTGCCGAAGCCCCCCTCCCCCACCCCCTCCCCGAGATCCGCAGAGAAAGATAGCTCCTCCTCCACAGTGCTTCCCTAAGCAGTTCCCGATGCAGCAGACGCATCACGATCCGGGCGGATATGTGACGAGAAGGAATTTCTATCCAACTCAGTCTCAGCCGTCACCTCAAGTCCCTCCTCCACAGCAGCCTCAGGAGAGCCCTTACGTGAACGTGATGGTGCACAATGGAAGATCGACGATCGCGCAGGGAGTGCCACAGGGAGTGCAGGTTTGCCTGGCTGACTCCCAGCCCAGAAGCCGTCGTCCCTTAAGGGTGACCCCAGGCAGTGGGGGTTATTACGGTGTCAGACCCGCGGAGGTGTCCTACATGAGTGACTCACAGGTCGGTTCTCCCGGAAGGAGACAGGCTCAACCGGTCATGATGCAGCAGCACCCGCCCCTGGAATCCCACCACGCCGTGCCTTTCCTTGCCGAGTCCCCTCCTCCCAGGTGCGTGTACAATCGTGTGCCGCCCAAGGATCCTCCGCAAGTGGCCGAAGGCGTTGTGCACCCGTCGCGGCCTTTGATGAGACAGCAGCGGTTGCCGGTGTTGAACAGGTCTAGGTCATCGAGTCCCGCCCCCTCTCCTGCTGTGCACCGCCCACCTCTCCTTCACATTCGTCCGATGGAGAGTGATAGTCATCCTTTCGCTCAGAGAGGTCACTCTTCCGCGCCTCAGACTCCCATTGACGGTCCGATAAACCGACCCCTATCGATAGTTTCTGAAGAGAAGGGTGACGTGAGTCCCAGAATTCCCCCAGTCCCTCCCGCCCGGAGCTCTTCCCGTAGGAGTTCCATCTCTAGCTTGGAGGCCCTCGAGTATGGGGTTTGGGGCGTTGATAGACCGCCAAAGGTTGTAAACAAGGGTCCTTCTGGACTGGAGGACGCCTTGACTGAGCTGGAGAACATCTACAAGAGTCTCAAGTTCGAAGACGAGAGGGATGGTGACACAGACAGTAACGCTATGGGATCTTCAGAGATGGGACTTACATACGACGACCAAGATCGGCCGCTCACGGACGACATGGCATACAGGCGGCTGCACTCAAAGGAGAAGGCTAGTCCGCCGTCGCAGCAAGGCGTCGGAGGAGTAGTGGCCCAAGCAGGTAGCTTCCTGTTGGTATCCCCAACTTTAGGACCCGCAGAGCCCTGGACCGAGCCTCCTCCCAACTCCATCAATCCCGGAGAGCCGGACATAACTCTGGACGACGTAGTTTACAGGAGCGTCCGTCAAGCTAACGCACACATATCTCAGGATCCCCAACCACCCTTTGGTATTCCTATCGGTCCCGTCACTCGGGCGCCCGAATCCGACTATCTTCACGTCAAGCCTCCGTCCCCTTCGCCTACCTCCCGCGCCAAGAAGACGCCAGATGTGGTCAAAGATGACCTTGCGTTCAGAAGTTTGCGAAAGGACAGGCCGGCTCACGCTCAACCCATTCGACCCGTTCCGTTGCGGGGAATTACCTCTCCACCCCCCAGATCTTCGTCCTCCCTGTCTAGCGTTTCTAGTCCTCCTCCTTTACCCCCTCCAACCATGGACTTTCAGGCAATTCGAAAGAAGAGGGCCGTGAGATCCCTTTCGGCGAATCTCCTTGGGATTCTGCAGTCCGCGTCCAACGCGTCCGCTAGGTCGATGTCACCGCCGGTTACGCTCATATCAGGCCTACCACCTCAGTCTCCACCATCTCCTCGAGGTGAGCAGCGCGAAATATCTTTCCCTACGGCATCGCCAACACAGAAACCTGTGCCAATTCCCCGCTCTCCATCGAGGACTATGCAAGAACCTCCGTCCTCTGTTCAGAGCGAAGATTCAGAACCTTGCAATATCGTAGCAGGTCGTCAGTTCCCGGATGCTACCTCCTCTGATACCCTAACTGAAGGTCAAACTGACGAACCAAAGTCAAAATCAGCGCACAGTGAGAAGGAGAATCGACCTTCTCCTGAGCCTCAAGCGGTGAAAGATTCCCCAGGTGAAGTATACGAGGCATTAGGAAGAGTCTTGTCTAGAGTAGGTAAGGAACCAGTGACGGGCCTGAAAGAAACCAAGGCTAAGGGTGATCAAGAGGATGATCTGGAGACACTGCTGGTCGCGTTGGCGAAGGAAGCGAGAGCCACTAGTGAAAATCTTGGTAGAGAGTTGGATCAACTAAGAACCACCACAGCTAAAATGGCAGAGGATGTGGAAATGACAAGAAGAAAAGCTGAGTTAGCTTTTGAGAAGGAGTTTAACAAAGCTATTAAAGGAATAAATAAAGACAATGCAAACCAAAAACCTCGTCCGATCGATACTATTCCTGGAGAGCATATTGAACGAACAAAAGAATATTTGATCAGCAGATCATCCTCACCTGGAAAAGTGGGAGCAATTGCTTCTCTAGCCCTTAGGGAACTAGAAAAACCGCGAACAGTTTCCAGCTCATCCTCACCTGATTCGACGAAAATGGATGGAATGAGTGTAGTCGTCGGAAAGTGTACTGTTGGAACGGATTCCAATCATCCAGGGTCCATAATTTCTTTCACATCTTCGGTCGGCCCAATCAAGTCTGATGCAAAGCGTCCATCTGGAAAAATCGACGACTCCCCTGCTCTGGAAAAGATCTCCGCTGCATCGGAGGAGATTCCGATGAAGTCAACTGGAGATATCTCCATTGCAAAGGAAGAGTTCGATCGAAAGGCTAGTGAAGTCTCCGCTTCGTCGGCTAGTGTTCCGATCAAGTCTGGTAGGCCGAGCTCCGAGGTCGTGAAAGAAATGCCAGAAGGACGAGAAGAAGTCAAGCAAGCAATCAAATTGGAAAATGAGGAGAGTAATGTGAAGCATTGGCCGGACATAAAGCCTCCAAAAGTTGGGCAGAAGCCTGTTAATCCGGTTGAAAGCTGTGAGACTTATCCAAGCACGCTAAGAATCATATCTCAACCGGTAGATGATGTTTGCATCGGAAATAAAACTTCCGACAATCCCGTAAGGTCAAAATTGGTCGCAGAAGATGTATCGGCATCATCTCAGTCGGATCAATACAAAGAGCAATCACCAACAATAGCAGACACGACTCCAGTGACGGGTAGCATGCGTCTAATTGTGAGGAGAGATCCAGATAATTCTATTGCAGCTGACTCTCAAAACTGCGTTCAACAGTGTAGCTGGGTGGTCCGAAGTGAACCAGATCAGAGTACCAAACCCCAGTTGATATCCTCACCTGATTCCTTAGAACCAAAATCTATTTCCATACCAGCATCGGTTATTTCGAACGAGCAGGTCGAAAAGAAAGGGTCCGAGATTAAGGCAGCCGATCATGTCGGGTATACATTCGTAGCAAGCGAAAAATCAACTAAAGACCAGCCCCATGCAGAGGTCAATCAACCCACTGCTGTTGTTGAGGAGATCCAGAAGGAATTTGATCAGTTGTTATGCTCGATTCCAGCGAAAAAGGCGAGGAAGTCGGACGAAGCAGAATTGCTCTCCACAGTTAGGCCGCGCTTAACGGAATCCAAATCCTTAGAACATCCGAAACGTACTGGGAGGGATAACAGAGTCGCCCACGAAAACCTTCGTAGAACATTTCCTAAAAACCTGAGCAATTCCTTTGCCAAAAGTTCTAGTGCTCTCCGCACGTCTAATCCCGCGGATTCAGCGAAGGTGGAGGAAGTGAGCTGCGCTTTTGAGCGCGAGTTTGAGGAACTGTGGAAGGCCACGATCAAGAAGGATTGCGAGGAAATCGAACGAAAAACTCGAATCGACACGAATACCAGTGCCTCCTTAGAGCGACAACTGGACCAGCTGAGGGCGGATATCAAGTCCGAAGCACCGAAGACGGAAGTGGCGCAGCCTACACGCAGGGATCCTCCGATAGTTGCTGCGGAGGATTCTTCCAAGGCGGCTCCGGAGGATCCTGGTAAGGTGACGATGGAGGAGAACCATTTGAATGCTGCGATGGAGGACGCTTTGAAGGCGTCTCCGGATGGGTTGACGAAGGATCTGGTCCTGCCGGACGAGAAGGAAGCGGAAGGTGAGGTGTGCCGAAGAGCCGTCCTCTCGGGCTGTGTCCTCCGCGAGGACGCGAGGAAAGGGTCCTCGATTGCCGCTGCTGCCTCCGCTGCATGTCCACTAAAACCCGCTGTCGCAACACCCGCATGTCTAACCCTCCAGGCGATTTGCTATCCTCGTAAAAGCGCAACCGGCGAATCCAGCGTAGAACAGACGACCCCTAGTACTTACTTCTCCTCCTCCATGATCACGGAGTTGATACCCGAGCCAGGAGATCCCCTGTTCACGGCCCTGGCTGCTTTTCTGGCCCTGGTCTCACTCATAGCGGCTCTAATCGTCCACCCATAGTCCAACGCGCCCTGCCTGTAAGCATACATCGAGCCCGCGTGTAGCCTGCAGGGGGTGGGGTGGCTAGCACAGATTTTTTGAGGCCAAGATTGCATCTCTTACTACTTCAAAGCTTTTTAACACGTGTCTTCGTCCATCTGTACCACGTTTTTTTTCAGAATTTTTGTGTGTGCATTTTTTTTTATTTTTGTGGAGCAGGGTGTTGTTTCCCATTAAGTGAACTTGGCTGTCAGGAGATTATCGGTTTGCTCCATATCTTTTGCCGTAGTCTATTTTTTCCCATTTTTGAGGTATATCGTTTTTTAAGACCTTGATGGAGGTTTTAAATTAATAACTACAGATTTTGCTTTTACCTTTAAGAGCTATGGCCAGTTAGGGTGAGTGCTAACCGCATGTCTGCTTATGAGGATATGCAATATGGTCCTCGAACCCCATTCTTGGGGGAAAAGAAAACTGTCTATTTGTCGACTGGAACTTTTCCGTCGATAATTTGTTATTACGGGGGTTATATTTTTGATTTTTCCCGTATCTCTTGTTTTTGGAACAGTAATTGCCGTTATATCACTTCAATATTCAGTGGATTTCTGTGCTTTTTCCAAAGTTTAAGTTTCTTAAACCATTGAAATTATTATATTTTAAATACATTACCAACACATATATGACACGACTCTGCGTTATTAGATATGTATTTAATGTAAACATTATTTATTTTTTGTTACCCGTTATTGAAATACCTTTATGCTGTTGTTATTACTACATTGTTGATTGCTCACGGGCAACTGTAAACTAGGTGTGACATTAGCTGTAGATATGTAAATTAACTCAATATTGGTGCTTCTAAAATAACTTAAAGGTAGACTGAATATGTCTGTACCTCTTCTCGCACCTATTATATTTTTGTTAATGCTGCAAATATCATTATTTTATTTCTTGTCATGACATAATGGCTTATCCTTTTGCTGATAATAATTTTGGATGAATGTGTGTGCTTAATTTCTCTAACATGGACTGTATGTTTTATGTGTGTAGAAGATCTTTGTAGATTATTCTTTCAGTTTTATTCCCTTGAATTGCCTCCTTATACTGGCATTACATACATGTAACATAACATTGGATTTTGTTTGTTTTTCAATGCATATATATTTTAAATTTTTATTTTTATTCTTGACATGATTTGTATAGTCTTACTTTCCTGTTGCTTTACTAAAAACATTTCTCTGTAAAATGAACGGCATTAAACCTTATGATTGTTACAGACATTTAAATAAAATTGATTTTTTCATCAAAACATCACCGAGGTTTAATTTGAGTTCTTCTATAACCTACCCAAATATCACAAATACAATCATTTTTACAACAACTACATCATGTTTTGTGTTCCTATTCCTTTGATACCAGCATGGCAATGCGTAATGGAGTAATGCTACTGAACTGTGTTAATTTAACTGTACTCGCTTATACCTTTTTATTCTTAGTCTGCCAAATCCCAGAAAATGTTTTCATTAGCGCTGATAGCGATGCTTACCAAATCCTTATCTTTACGGAAAATGAAGCCCTATCTGTTTTCGTAATATCGTATGCATAATAATCCTTCCATTAGTTTCACAATTTACCCTATGTGTAAATTATATTACTATCAACTTTCAAACTTATCACTTGAGTGACTCAATCAAATTCTCCTCTTTGAATAATATTGGTTCATGCGAGTGTATTTTTGATAAAATTATCTTTTGAAAGCATTTTGTTTTTTTTTCTGCCATGGCTAAATATGCTGTGAAATAGCCATTAAATCGAGTTCTCCTGGACTAAAGAACTTTCAATTTTACCCAACACCTCAAAACATACAGTGCTTTTTGCGGTGCATTTAGCTCAAGTAGTACCACCGTATATGTTACTAGATACAATAGGTTTTCACCTCAATACTTTATTCCCTCTTGTTCCTTACGGCCGGTATTTTTTTCTTCGCGGAAAATGTCTCGTTGGTTTTATATACCGAAGGAAAATGAAAATTCAGGATATATGTCTTTCTTACACATATATCTTTGCATCAACTTCAAAACACACATTCCCTTTTTTCCTAGTTCATCCAATACTACGGAAATACCATTCCTTGTGTCACCGCATGTGGACCATGTTAGGAGTATTTTAAGTTCTTAAAGCCGTTTCCTTCTAAGCATCTTTGCATCGATTTTGATTTTGTTAAGCCATTAACTCTGCATCTTTTGCCATGTGTTGTGCAGTTATCGTTGCCTGCATGCGTGCATTTTTAAGATCCATTAAAGACAAGAGAATTCTGCTATTGCATGTATGGCTGAAATAAAGCGGCTGATATGAATATTCTAAAATAGTTTTTTTTAGATGTCACTATGCCTCAAATATGTTATTGTGCCAATAATATGCTTTTTTACTTTCCAAAATTCCTCAATTACAAATTATTAGTCCCTAAAATTCCTTTGTTGTTACCTTTTAAATCACTGTAATATATACCCCTTAGGAGGTAATGTCACTCTAAAAACATGAATCATACATACTTTGATTTTTATTTTTCTGGTGGATTGTGTTGATGAACTTTGCTTTTCTCGTGCTCTACGCCAGGTCAATGAGTTTTTAAAATGTTAACTCCTGGATTTATGTTTTAAACTTAATTGTTGTCATTATTCTATGTCAAATTTTCCTCTGCTCTTATTTACACGGTCAATCCCCATATATCTAGTCGCGATGTATGTTTTCGAGCGACCACAGCTTCAACACCCGTCCCGAAGACTTCCTCTGGTCTAGGCGATTCCAGACTTTGCATAGTAGATAGGAATTTGCACTCTTTCCGGTGTGCATGTATATAAATTGTCGTTAATGAAATTCAACTTGCGCGATGGGATTCCCGAAAATGGTCCATAACTGGCTATATCTGACCACAGAAAAATCTCAAAAAGTGTTCTATTATATGGTGGATAACAACTCTCTACCACCTCGTTTTGTAGAGTGGTTTTCTCTTTCTCTACGATTGTCGATGGTTCTAGCTAGGGTTTCATCAGTGACGGCGCGTAATTCTCCCTTTCCGGACTCATCCAAACAACTGCGCTATTATATATGAAACTATGAAGAACAAACATGTTTTAGAGCAAAACGGAGAACATATTTTTTTAAATCTTTTATGTTCTTTTATTATATAATCCTGTGAAAATACTTCAATGTCTCATTTAACTAATCATCTCAGACCCTCAAAATGTATCCACATCCGACGGAAACGATAAATGAGAGACATATTTTGACGAACGGATATGTATAGGAACCTGTTTTTTCCTCCGTTCAATTAATGATAAGGGGAACTCAAGTGGTCAAGTATCTCCTACGCAAACCTTAATAATGGAATAAATTACCACATGCCTCCTGAGACGGCATGCGGAGTATTGATTATATGTAAATTAACCCTTAGGAGTAGGCGCAAAAAGGCCCCTGTTCGTAAACCCTTACCAATAACAAACCCCTTTGGCGGACGCAGGGTAAAAATATTATGGCCTATTGCACACAGCCGCTGACGAACCACCTCGCGAGGTCAGAAGATATTGACTCTATACAGTGGCGTAACTGTGGGGGGGAATGAGGGGATAGATCCTCCCCCTAAAGCCTCAGAGAAACAAAAAAAATATTTAAAACTATTGTCAAGTTTGGACATTCAATAACTGCATCGGATTAAAGTTAAAATCTTTTGTACCAAAATGATGTAAAATATATTTCTAGGCATGCCATTTTTTTTTCAGAGCCCCCGTTGCCTGGGGTGGGGGTCGCCGCCACAGGCCATCCCATCCGCCCCCTTAAGCATATTCCTAGTAACCCCACTGACTCAATATATCATAGCATGTGTTTATAGCAGATTATCGTAGATATTTCTTGCGGCGGAAAGCCATATTATTTCAAGTTTGTGAGTTGGCAGACAGGAGTTGTTTTAGATAGCGTGAGGCCTTGTGTTATATTTTAGCATTTCGTATATTGTGATAACGATTTGTAGCAGGGCTAACGCTGAAGACGAAAGGAAGTGATAAGTGTTGTTATCTAAAAACACAATTCTAATATTTCGGAGTGTCGGTTACCGAGTAATAAAGAAAAGTTTTCATTAACTAAAGTTGCATTTATAGTTTATGCCAGGGGTTGCACATCCGTAGGAAGCCCTCTAGAAACGAAATGACGGTCATAATCCAATTTCAACCAAAAAAAGCCACGTGTCAGTTTAATATCCTTTCAAATGAAACTCCCGAATATGCTACGGAAGAAACGCACTAAGTGATATTAATTGTCTTTCTGCTGCATACTGGGGCTAGATAGTCCTATTCAGTCAGTAAAAAATGTCCCTTTATCATAATGTATGAATACATTCTTCGGTTGATAATTTAGTTCTCGTCTAATATGTTATTTTTATAAACATTTAAGAGTATAAATCTTCTGCTGGATGTAGGGATTGGAACACTGAGACGTCCCGCAGCGGCTAATCCTTATTATTTTCTTTTATATTACATATATATATATTTTCTTTTGTATTTCCCTTTTGGGATAATAATTTTTTGTAGTTTTAGCTGATATTCAATAATAGCCATTTGGTCGCCTTAGTCATTTTTTATTTGGACCGTCAGGCCTTGAACCTTACTTGCTTATGACTGATTTAGTGCGTAACATAACCAAATTTGGTGGTTTTTCGTTTCGCCACTGCCAGAAATACACGAACCACTTAAAGATGCGCAATTGAAGTTTATTTTGTTTATTTGCACAATTAGTAGATAATTTGGGCTCTCAGTGACCTTTTGGAATTCAACTGTAGATGCTGGGGAGGAGGAGTAAAGAGGTTGAAGTAATGACATTACTTAATCATGCATTCCATCATCCTAAATATGATACTACAATGTAGATTCTGCATACTGCATTCTGGTTCCTTATAGCTGACTGCATAACTTACTTTCTCTGCAGTTACTGGGCTGCAGCAATACAAATATGACTATTCTAGTGTCCCTTGTGTATCCTTACTCATTATCAGTGGTTTTGCTCCACCGATTAAATGCAGGTACTAATAATACGAGTTACATAAAACATACTATTTCCGAAGAATAAGTGATATAATATGAGCCCAAGTTTTTTAAGGAAATATCCATAAGTGAAAAATAGATTAAGTTACTTTTGTGTCCTTTGCACTTTATTCATCAAATAGATCAATCTATGTTGAAGGTACATAGGGACTAAATTAATCTTAAATTAAGGATCTGAAATACGTTATATCAACTCTCGCATCAACTTTTCATAATGCGACTACAGTGTAGTAAAAGTAATTGTTCACCGTTCATGGACGCATTTGAATAATTTTTACCGGCTAATTTTTTTTAAGCTACGGCTACTCATATCTAGTTATCAAACTGTTTTTCTGCGGTTACTTCTGCGTAATTGATGCTATGTAATGCTTTTAAAATATTTACGTGTATTTTATGGAAGTAGACCTATATTTTTACTCCCTTGTCCATTGCAGAATTAAATCCAGATTAGTGACCTTTTTGTACTTATAAAAAGTTCCCGTGATAGTTTTCCCACTTACTTCTATGTACTTGCAAATTCATCTCTTTGCCTTAACCTCGTATTTTGAGTTGATGGTCCATTTATCACTACATTTTGTGAGAAATTGACTAGAAGAAAACAGACGGTAAATGAGAAAGAAATCTGCTTTCAAATCTAATTCAATCCAAAATCTAGATATTTCCGAGAAATCTACTTTTAATATTCTTGTAATTGATTAGTTGCTAGGAAAGTAATTTATTTTTTTACTTCGTAAATATTTTTCCTGAGGGGGTAGGTTTGCTACTGCATGAATCAAAGCACTCTTTGCATACATTTCATCAAAATAAAGGTCCTTATTCCGAGATAAACAACAGAAAATTCTTTGTTAATTATTGGCTACTTCAAGTCTAAAAATTCTATCAACATTCTAGGAATTCTAATCCGCGTCGTGCAAAGACTTCTCAAAGTCGGAAAATGCTACGAAGGTTTCCTCCTTTTCTCTACTGTATGGGGGCGAATCCCCCTTATCTTACACCTTTTCTTATCCTGAATCTGAATTGGTTCACACGCAGGAACTCTTCCTCTCTTCGTTCTATTCTCCTGTAGATTTTTCTTCTCAGTAGTCTCGACGCATACATCGTCAAACTTATGATTATAAACTTCCCTACTCTAAAGATTTTCGGCCATTGCACATCATTGCCTTGCTACTTTCCTTATTCCTGTTTCTTCACATCTGGAACCAGACAATCAATGATAATTTACGACAATTTGTCATGGTACCAATCTGTTTACAGGGTCGGATTATGACTTTATAATGCATTAAACTAGTTGAGACATGGGTAAGAAGTTATTCGAGATATTCTATGTCAGTAACAAATATGATTGTCGGATAAAGTGTTTAGATGAAGTAGAATGAAGAGGTACATAGATGGTAAAATAATATATCTTTAGTTGAAAATCATTCTTATTCAGGGCAAACTTACAAAATTTTAACTCTGATTAAAATAACAAAAGTTATTTTAAACGATACAAATTATTAGGGTAGCGTGGTAGCCTAGTGGGTAGAGTTCATGGCTCCTAATCGAGGCATCCCGGGTTCAAATTCTGGTTGAAAAGTCTTCGAGCACCCCCTAGAAAATACCTTGGAGCGCGAGATGGTCCAGGGAAAGTAATTGGTCCCCGCACCATGAATGTGTGCTAATCACATGGTTGTGACTAAGTTCAAGTCGAGTTCTACCCTCACCTATCCAAACCCATCATCTGGTTGAATCATTGAGGGAGAGAGGGTGACAATTTACTAAAGCTTATTATTTGTCGCTAAAGTATTCTACCGATTGAGGTAGTTTTCCATGGAGTACGTTAGAAGTATTCTGGCAGCCTCCCCTTCCTTATAGCATTTCCCTCTTCGATTCACAGTAAGGACAATTCTATTTCATTCTATCTAAAATTTTATAGCTTCCCGACCCTCATAATTGTTGTATATAGCTCGTACCTACATTTATTGATGCCTTCTTTTTCTTCTCCATCTTCTTGGCCTTCTTTCTTCTTTGCTGCTGCTGATGATGATGAACCCTTCAAATCTCCAATGCTCACTCGGAGTAATTTTTTGTTCCCCCTCTCCCCAAAAAAAAGTGCGGGCTCAGTACTATATTTTGTGCAGCTTATACGCAAATCCTGCACTCACCTGTTCTTTCCTTGCTTCAATGGGTGTGCAGTACGGAGACCGTTGAACCCGTGCGAGATGAGGTTTAAGAGTCGAGTCTCTCACGAGAGAGAAAAGTGTCGCGGATGCAGTCACTTTCGGGCGATGAGCAGACGACGTCCTTATTTTTTTTCCTCCATTTCAATTCTCCCACGTCATTTCCCAGAGAGCGTCATTTCCGCCTTTCCCCGCTCCGCCTGCCCGCGCTCAGCATGTGTATTGCCATGCCATCCCTTTTTCCCATCTCTCAACCCCTAAATGCTCTTTTATTTTCGTCCGAAACGTTAGGAGCCTCTAGGGGGAAAAAGGGAATGCTGGATGCATGTCGACGCAAGAGATGGATGCAGAGAGCATCCACGTCATTCCATCCGACTTTTCCCACTTCGTCGCCCCGTGAGTGGCTTGTGCTTTGCGCTCCTCTTTTGTCTCGCAGCGGAACGAGTTTTTCTTTTATTTTTTTTTAGAGATTCGCGGTTTTTTCCTCCTCTCTGAGTGGTGTCATTTCAGTTTTTCCCGAGTTGAACAAGACTGTAGCACGATCATACTTTAATACCGAAGGTTATATACCTTCATCATAAATAATGATGCATTATGGACTGCATGCATTGCGAAGAGAATTCCCTTTTTCGATTTTTATGATGATATTATTTCGATAGAATAATCAGGCGAGGACGAGGATTCCATCCAAGTTAATTTTAACATACAACTATTGAAAATTGTCACATGATTCTGATATCACCAGAAAGTTATTGGGTGTACTGAGCTTGAGAATGATATAAAATTATGTTTTTATCGCACTTACTTGTATTTAAAGTCGCTCCTTTTTATATCTGGTAATGTTTATCTGCAATGAGATGTAGAAAACACATCGAAAACACTTATCTGTACCTACCTAGAAAACAGTTCCGACGATTGTTCTATACAACGTCTCACTGATTTTTCATGTAATGCTTTTAACGAGAAATTTAAGTTAACCAAAAATATGGCAGAGTTAATTTATTTTAGTTATTACATATAAATTCTTGTATCAAAAACGAGTAACGACAATCGTTGATTCAAAATAAATGTCTGATAGCAGGTTTTCTGAGAAATATACTAAAGGTCTTTGTGCGGAGGGAAAACCAAGAAACATTTATGAAGCATCGATTCTCTCAAACCTGTAAAATAACATTCCATAGTGCTCATTAAAAAATGAAGTTTTTTTAGCTCTTTTAATTCGCAAAAGCACTTGGAAGATAAAAGTTCTGTTCACATTTTGTGGACACTAGCAAAAACGCGATGCGGTATCATGAGACTCAAATGCAATAAGTACCCTGCAGGAGACAGATCCATATTTTACTTTTGCATCATTACCAGCCACCCATACAAAGATTTACGCAGATATCCACTGAATTCTCCCATCAGGTAGTCTTTTAACACTTTCATAATTCTATTGTTTTACATGACCTATTCTATGCATCTCATTAGAGTCCTTCCTCAGCCATTCTTTCCTTCCATTTCTCCTTCAACGATTATTTTCATC
Source organism: Ischnura elegans (assembly GCF_921293095.1). NCBI lineage: Eukaryota > Metazoa > Arthropoda > Insecta > Odonata > Coenagrionidae > Ischnura > Ischnura elegans. The sequence continues at coordinate 20,635,512 of NC_060253.1, forward strand.
AGGACATCATGTCTCTTAATGCAGCCGATGAAGTCCCATCTTCTTCCCAAGTTTTCCAAAATAATTTTTTTCTCACTAAGGCCTCTTAGAAATTCCACGTCACACACCATCTATCCATTTTATCTTCTTCATTCTTCATTAACACCACGTTGCGTATGCTTCGAATTTTGACTTCTCTGCTGCTGTTATCATTCATGCGTCACTACCATAAAGAAGTATTGCATGAACTATGGGCTGCGAAATTTTATCGCAATTTTTTTCCGGATATATAACGAACTTTAATTGTGCCCTCAGGTAACTTGAACTGTGAGACTTGGCTGTATGAGATTATCCTTCGACTCATAATTTAGACGCATACCTACTGTTCAAGAGGGATAATTTAGTTATGCAGATATATCTTTCTCAAAACTCATGTAATCATCTTAAAGTTTTAAGAGTGTATAAGGATGACCTTGGTCAGCATTTGGCTGTATCTAAAATGTGAAAATATTATCCCACTATATCTTAAATGTAATTGTTTTTTATTTGACATTTAGGAAAATTTTTGACAGAGATATATTGTTTATACTTCAAAAATATCAAAAGGATAGCGTAATTTCAAATGTGTTATACGTCCCCTAAAAGGATATGATGCTAACGGTTGAGTGGAAGAAGAAGTCCGCTTAAGTTAATGGTGTATTATCAGTTGATGCACAGCAGCTCTTAGCATTCGAAAGGCATATTCAACTGAGGAGGTAAATGGGATATAGGGATACAGAAGAGTTACAACCAGCCCATCCATTGCATGGCACCTTCGAACTCCACTTCTATGACTGTTTGAAGGTTATCTGCTCTATTATTTCATTTGCCTGATAACGACTCCACATATGCATACTTTTTATTTAGTAAAATCGTTAAGGTATATTTAATTTTTTATAGGAAATATAATTTTAATAGTAGTAAAGTACTTTATCCACAATGGAAACTTTAAAGGGAAAGTGATTTTCATGTACCACTGGTGATGCTAGTTTGCCATAAATACTCTGATTAGAATTGTACAATTAGTATTACGTAATTTTAGCGAAGAGTTTAAGGGTTCCTCAAGCTTAAAAGGGATATTGGCACATTTTTGAAATCTGAACGTTAGCTTGAGGAAGTATTTTATTCCCTTTGCTCCAACCTCATTTTCCATCGCAATTTCGTTAATTGATTGGAGATGAGGACGCAGTTTAATACAAATAAGAAGCCATTCAAAGTTCGCACTGTGAGGAAGTATTGCGGAAATAGAGGTCACTGAAGTCTATTCTTCAGGAATAGGAAAATGAAAAATATCATGGATGACAGGACGTTAGCCGAGATGAATATGAAATTCTGTTCATTGTGTGAACAGTAAAGCATACATTTACTCGCTACCCAATGAATAATGTGATCCATTTCCAGCTGGCAAGTTGGGAAAAATGGAGGAATGAAGTTTCCATCTCTAACCAACTCTCTTGGTGTCGGATTTGTTTCAGCATGCTCGCCAAGAGAACCAGAAGCTGAAAGTGGCGCGAACACGCAGCAGGAAAGCAGCGCCGACCCCGCGGTGGAAAGGAGAACCTCGGTGGACTGAACGTTCTTATGTGGCATCTTACATGTGATGCCTCTTTTCTTCATAAAGAGGCAAGATGAGAACGAATTCAGCTACTTTAAAGCACATTTGATGACTGCAAGGCCTGCCCTGACGGGTTATGGATCACGTGATTTAACGGCATGGTTATTCTCACCCAATCAACGCCAAGAAAGCCGCTCCTATCCAACGAGCCTGCCGGACAACTATTGTTGCCTCCAAAAGTCTTCATTGTTGATGCGCGCGCTGATGTTTTGCCAAAATAGTTGTTTTCATTTAGGCGACAGACAAATTGGCATATCACACCAACTTTTGTTGAACCAAGTCCTTTGAGTGGCCATTTTTTATTAATTTATTTCAATTTTGTTGGGTCAGCGTCATAAAGCAGCACAGACACGTGTCTACTACAGGGAGGCATTTTCCGTGGAGGAAGGTTCAAGTCTTGGGCGATCGTTCTTAATTTATGAGGATGCAACAAACATATGCCAAAATGTCAATGGGAATTGTTAGTCGAATTCCTTGGTACTTAATGCTTTTGTCATTCCGCGTGTGGAAACTTAGGGTTTATCCCGGTGTCTATTATTCTTTTTTCCGTCCAAATCATCAATTTATGGTCATCCGCGCTTAATGCGTAATGGTAATGATTACGATGCAAGTTGATTGGCTTTTTTCTTGAGCTATAGCTTTTCAGTTTAAGGTCTAGTCCAATTTGCTAATACACTTTGGCTGGAAAACACTTCAAGGCTGTACACAATCAATTTTTTAGAAAATGTATTGAGCTGTGACTTAAAGTGCTTCTTACATAAGGAACCCCACTGCACAAGCGGAATTAAGTGATTTGATCATGAAAAATACTACTGGAGAAAGATTTTTTTTCCCATGAGTTAATTCCTAATAGTTAGAATCATTTGGTTCACATCTTTATGCAACGCGCACAATAACATTAACCACGACCATAAAATAGTCGTAAAATTTACCATTTCGCCCTTAGATACGCAGATATAAAAAAAAAACACTGGTGAAAAACAATTTACCCTACTGAAAAAATTAATTATATAGCAATAGCTCGCGATTTCTCTCTTCTTTTCCATTATAAATTCCACATACTGCTTACAATTATTGGTGTTAATTTTTGATAGCCATAGATTGATACCAATTAAAAACGGATGACCCAAACAATGAGGAATTAACAAGATGATGAATGCATAGAATTAGAATATATTTCCATCTGCGAATAAGATTAGTTATCAAAGGTAATTATCCGAAATATTTTTCATGGTTAGTGATTGAATTCATCCCTAACCGTTTATTGATCGCCGTTTCGGCGTTGAGTACTGAAAACTATAAAGTATATAAATCAATTTTGATGTAACTTTGACGAATTAACTCTAAGAAACTTCAACGTATCTTCACTGGAAGGCCAACAAGTCTTACAAGCATGACAGGATTCTCGTTCTCTTTTAAAATTTCTAAGCCGTCCTTTTGAGCTACTGACAACTTACAATTTTGAATGTGTTTTGTATATAATGGTTTTTATAACGCCTTCGCTTGCGCTTTAAGGCTTACGAGGCGTGGACATTTGTACAGAAGAATTTTATACTTTGGAAAATGGAGTTTTATTGTACAATCGTTTTGACTCATATTAATCTGAAAATAAATCAATTGAGCATCAAAGCGAGAAATTGATTACTCATTGTAAATATTGGCATTTTTTTCCACCTGCATTGCCATGAACATTTATTGGGCAAGGAAAAATATATGGATAACAAATTGTAACTACTAGAATGGCAACTAATTTATTTCATTCTTAAATCTGTATAGCTGATGCCTCAAAACTTTGTGTATTGCTTTCTATCAGACCGGCATGATGTGAAAGTATGTCTGAAAAATTTATTTATGAACTATTTAGCTGATATTGAACCATATATTTCCGCAAAGAGGCGAACCTAGCCAGGTGCATGAATATAAAACTTGCAGATTCAACCATTCTGTGAGACCCATCCTAATAGGGAAATGAAATTGGTTTTTTTAGTATATTTTATGAAAATAATTTGTAAAGCTGTTCTTATATATATTAAATAAAATATGAGAATGCGATGGATACAATGAATTTATCATTTATATCTATTACCCAAGCCCAAAACATTGAAAATTACTAAATAATTCAAAATATGAACAAGAATATAGTTATATTATGGGAACTGTTTATTTCCTTCGCGTTGATTCGTAGTCTCGCCTATTCCATGAAAGTGTACATAATTTCATTCAAATATAATTTATACATTCAAATTAAAACAGTAATAATCCGGAGTAGATGAACTTATGTATTCGGATTTCAATTATCAACAAAAAGAATTGAAAATGTGGTTGGTCATTTGTCAAACTTTGTACACTCGTAAAAGTTTTTATTTTTTTCGTTCTTAAATTATTAAGTTTTAAATATTATTTTTGGAATTGTGATTACGTTTGTTGATTTACCACCCGATAATAGCCGAGCTTATTGAGAGAACACTATCTTTTGCTAATCCGCATGCTTGCTTCTGTCAAGTACGACTACAATCTGTGCATATAGTATTTACAGTAGCGTCGTGTGACTTCGATTTAATTTTAGCGCGCATTCCGTGTGAATCGACCCGAATCGTAATCCGCCGCTAGAGCTTCCATCTCTCGGATGGAAAGTAGGGTGAAAAAAAGCGTCCTGCAGCACCTGCCATTTTTAATTACGCTCCGCCATCTTTAATTACGCTATCACGTGACTTTTTAATCGACCGTCACTTGTTTTATTGATCGTCATTTGTTTCCCTTTCGTATTCGTATCGTTATTCATCTATTTTCGCTTATCATTTGCTCTCTCTGACGTTATTTACTATTTCTCCTTTCGTTTATTTTCCTAATATATAGACTGGCACTTGTTTTATTGATCTTAACTTGTTTCTCTTTTGTCTTTTATCTATTTTCGCTATTCAATTATTTACCCCTCCACTTCTCGTTTGTTTTCCCAATATCACAAGATTTTCGACCGTCATTTTCTTTCCCCAAGTTGCTTCCCCTCCACCCCCCATCATCGTCCCCCCTCCCCTTAATCGATGGAGGTTCTGGGTCCGATAGGAAATAATTCGTCAAATGAAAGAGATAGAGGTGTTAGATAATTTTTTTTGTTTTTTATTTCATGCATGCAAGTTTACAAACAGTGACACTATACATAAATTAACAACAATCACCATCTAATACTAATTTTCTTTTACAATTCATGGGTGATACAGACGATACATAGGTTTTATTGGTCTGCAACAGTTTATCCAATTTTCTAACACCAATATTTTCGTTAATCCATCTCTGTAATTTTTCACAATTTTTTACTGCACACGCATACTTTTTTGTCTGATGAACACGGAGACTACACATTACCCCTTCTGCTTCTGGAAGCGTTTTGAGGCTAGGCACGTTAATAAATCCCTCCAGCTCTATAACGGGGCGATTAATGAGCGTGGATATCGCAACTGATTTTTCTAATCCTTTGGTAAAGATAAAATTATATGGCATTGTTTCATTCTCGATAATATCATTTAAAAGATAATATGGTACATTTCCCAACCAATGGTCAATTCCATGGTAGTGATTAACAAGCCAATAATTTTCTCGACTGTTATCAAAAATTGGTGGAAGTTTAAAAACCCACGACTTTCCTCGACCGGAATCTAAATCTTTTATTGCCAATTCACGTATCACAAACAGTTTTTCTTGTCCTTGAACACATGCTTGGAAGTCGATAATAGCTTTGCCCATCCTTCCACATACATCGGGTCTAGGGGAAAATATGTTGTGGCAATGATTGATTGCTCCACTCCGAATATAATCTTCATATCCTCTATACCCAATCTCCGAGCTGCATGCTCGAAAGGTAGGAAGTATTGTTCCAAATCCATCTGATTTTGATCCACTAAATCCACAGCGAGTATCACATTGTCTAGCATATTTGCGAGAACATGCCATTCCTCTTTATTTAATGCAACTGTTTCTTTCCCCTTGGTAGAAAACACAGCGTAATTAATTTCAAAATATTTCTGGAATGAGACGGAGAAAATAGGATTGGCTACTCCGTTAGGGAATTCTGGAATGACTGCACCAGAATTTAAATATTCCGTGATGTGATGTTTGTTATGTTTAAGAAGGTAGAGGTCGTTGTTAAATAGATCAATTACATCAGAGTCATCCGATATTCTCGCAAATGCTCGTCCATCGCTCAGCCCCCAACCGATGCGAAGATTTTTTTTACCACCAAGTGAAGCACCAAGGCAGTATAATACTTTATAATCCTCCAAGGGTGAGGGTAATTTTATCGAGGATTTTATATGTTGTGAACGAATTTTTTTTTTTTCTATCTTCCTCGAATAATTTTTTCTAGGATTCTTTCCCTTTTCTCGGGTTAACACGAGTGACGTTGAGGGCACGTCTACTCCAGTAGGTGCCTGGATGTACACTGATTCATCGGGTGATTTCTTCTTTTTCTCCCCTTTATTCATATTATTTTGTTTACTTCCCTTTTCCGTTTCTCTACTCATCTTCCGCTTTCTCGGAGATGGCTTACAAGACTTCTCCTCGGCGATATCTTCAGACAGCGTAACATCATCCACGAATCGAACTCCATTCGAGGAGAGCGTGACTTCTTTGCTGGAAGACTGCATCATGACTAATGGCATTCACAATTTACGCAACCTATTTCTCCAAGTACTTGTTTCTGCTAATGCGCAGCAAGATTGAGACCTTGGATTACATCGTCGCTTTCTCCGTCCATGTGCAAAGACGCGAGAAAAGATCAAGGCCACTTTGCAGTCATTAAGATCGGGGTGGGGAAATAGCCGGGTGAATTGGGTCAGCGTACGATTTATTGACTTGAAGTATGCATACAAGCAGCAGTACTCCCCGCATAAATCAGATTTGAAATTTTGCAACCGCTTACTATTTTTCTTTACCGAGGAAAAGCGACGAAGAAAAACTAGTATATCGGGTACGAAAGGAGGCAGCGCGTATGAGTCGAAATATTCTGCGCGTTTTAGATTGATCACATGAATAGCAACCCAATGAATTCCAGGACGTGTAGAAGGATCAAAATTGATTATATATAATCCAGGTTTGATGTTGATTTTCTTAATTATATCGGATGCGAAAACTCCTCGAAAAAAGGCTCGCGTATTTCGATTACTCGTGAGAGCTCTTATAATTCCATTTGTATCCATAATGCCCGCAGTGCCTAATTGCTTATGTCCAATTTAAGGTGACTTCCCTGTTTTTATTTATTAAAATTTCAGAATCGTACTCGGCATAAGTAAGAACTGTCACTGCGTGCTCGAGGGGTTTTTTAAATTTACCATGTAATCGTAAATTCCCCATGCGAGATAGTGAAACGTGATTTTCACTCACGGAAGCATCACGAGTGAGATTCCATGCTAGCACAAAGTATCCATGTTGAAACATTTCTAACGTAATTTGGTTCCCGCCATCGGCATGATGTAATCCCAGTGCGGAGAAAAGCTGTCTATAAGCACGTGTGCAAAACTTTTTTTGTACTGTATCGAAGTCTGTTTCAATTCCTCCACACGGATATTCTTGATCATCGACAAAAACAGAACAGTTATACAGGCTAAAGTGACGAAAATTGAATGGATTTTTATTTCTTTTTCCGAGGAATGCATTATCCTCTATCATAACGGCTAGAAGTAAATTCGGGATCCGGCCTAAAATTAAATTATCATTGTTAAACATGCTGCTATTCGCAGGAATCGTGAATGATTTCATTTCAACACGTTTATAAGGTAAAATACTAGACATTCCGTCTGAGAGTATTTTTGCATGTGCAACTAGAACGGAATGATCAAGGTCATAATGAGTTGCGTAAAGTGTGGCATCTTCAATTTTCAGAACTCCTTCTCCGTCTGGTTTATCCATTAGAAAGAATGTAGGTTTTGCAAAAGACAGTTCAATGTCTACGTCAACGTTGTTTAGAAGAAGCCTGGATTGATGAAGTACGTCTGCATGTAGTTTCCCTTCCAGTTCTATAAGGTTGCTATTTTCAAACATTTCTTTCCTAGTTTTTAATCCTGTATTTGTTTCAAGACTATCTAAATCTTCTCCATTATCAAGTACCCAACCGATACACTGCAAGTGCGTACGTGCCGCATCCGTTCCATAATTAAGCAGATTTTCCAAATAACTACGGTAGGCGTAATGTTCCGACGTTGTCACTCTTCTCCCATTCAGATACACATTGCAATTTTCAAAAAGAGAATGGAGTATGTTATTTACAATTCCTGGTTGCTCTTGACCACTCACGAACGATTTGTTTCCATTCAAGATTTTGAGCTTAATATTCAGGGATATATCGTTCAAGTCTATGTATCTATCACCGTTTCCTTTGATGGAAAATTTTAATTCTGAGTAGGTATCTAGGGCAGTCACTGGTTTGTATGCAACTATTCGGTGGCCTAGAATACTAGCTTGGATGGGACGACGAGAAAATATATCCAAAGACGAGGGGATAACCTGCGTCATTTTCGTTGATGTACCTTCCACCGTCCCAGCCGAAAGACTAATATAATATTTCATTGGATTTGTATTATAATGAAAATATATCCCTTATGCCAGCACCTCGCTGTTTTTTCCCACGTCCTTTCCTTCTCCTTACTGGTCTTCTAATTTTCTTCTTCTTCTTTGAGATGGGATTTCGTTTTATTCTCTTCACCTTTTTAACCTTTCTCTTCTTTTTAACGATTGGAATTGCATTCACAGCCGCTTTTTTTCGTGGTCTCTTTGCCGTGCGTAGACCAGCACCCACCATTCGTTCGACTTTTTCTTCGGCACGTCTTTTTAAATTACTTCCCGCCTCTTTAAGACGAGTTTTTAAAATTTCTTTTCCAGGCTTTGTACCGATATCTGTGAGGGCACCAATTCCTGATTTTACAGCCTCCTCCCCAACTGCTTTCAAACCGCTACTGAAAAGAGGTCTCACGTATCGCCAAAGCCCGCTAAAAAAACTCCCTAATCCGTTCCCTTTCTGTCTATATTGACTGGCTCGATAAATGGGACCAATCTCACCACCTTTTTGTCTTGAAATGTAATATTTCAAGTATCGATCCACATCCGTAGACATCTTGATGGGAACTGAACTTTATGAAAATTATTCCTTTTTTTTAAAGTGAAGAATCAATCTTGCAGGTTCGATGCTCGATTCAAAAGGGTATGATAGACCCATTTTATCTCCCAGAAATATCTCAATACTATCAAATTCCATCCGTTCAACAGGGACATAATACGGTTGTTGAAATACTTGATGTCTACCCCTTCCAATGTTAATGACTCTTAAACATCTACTCATCGTGTCGCCTATAAATTGCGGTTTCACGAGATCGTTATAAACAAATACGATTCCAACGTATTCCTCTTCCTTGATTTTTGGTGGTTCTTTCCTTTTGATCTCTACCGAGTCAGATAAAGACGTTGGCAATGCCTTACTAGGTGAAAGGATTACCGCATCTTCAGAAATACCATCACCTTTATCCAAATTTGCTATTTCGATATCATATTCTAATAGCCTGTCTTCAGGTATGGATTCTCGAAGTTCACTGAACAATGAAGACAATGTATATCTTGGTTTCGTTAACGTGATTTCATGATCGTTGTTAAGCATTCGAATAGACACCTTATTGTTCACTGGTGCCCTTGCGCGTGGTAATGATATTTCCACTAACCCAACAACCCATTTTTCTCTTTCACTGAGAGTGATTCTCCGAGCAAGTTTTGTGCGAAAATGAGCGATCGAATTGTCTGGGTAAAATTTTGCCGAACTGTCGCTAAGTAGTGTGATATAAAAATCATTCATATTAGCTTAATTGTTAAGCAATCTTTTCACAGTGGAAGCTAATATCCAACTGTTGAAACTGTCTCCGTATCCCTTCCATTTAACGAAATATTCCAGCTTAGCACCTTTTCCTCTCCGTTTTAAAACCCTTTCAATTTTGAATTCAGTATTATCAGTTATTCTACTTCGTACTAACTCTTTTCCGTAAAAAGAACCTCGTATTTCTTCACCATTTAAATCTTCCAATTTATATGTGGGTATGAGAAAATCCCTTGAAATGGATTTCACTTTAAATATTTCTGTAGAATAATTCGGTGTGTAACCTTTAGCGAATGGTAACTTTTCCTTGCTAATACGAACATGTTCACCAATCTCAAATTTCCTACCGCCATCATCTTGCTTAAGTCGTCTTCTCGACTGATACACAGCCGTTGAAAATGCACTCGATTCGTTTACTTGAGAAGGAGCAATTCCAATACTGGAATGCTTTCGATCATTGTATCCTTTGAGTAGCTTCGGGAGCACACTCACGTAATTATAAGTGTTATTTTTTGTAAAATATTTATACATTTTACTTTTCAACGTTCTGTTAAACCTTTCCACAATGGAGGCCTTAATGTCGGGATTATTTGTGGAAAAGAATTTAACTCCTCGCTCGTCGAGAAATTTTTTGAATTTAATGTTAACAAATTCACCACCTTTGTCACTTTGAATTTTCAATGGTTTTCGTTTGTTAAAAATCGAGCGAAAAGCATGTATCACACTTTCAGGTTTCTTATTTTTTAAGGGTTTAGCCCATGCATATTTTGAAAAGAGGTCTATCACCGTAAGAAGATATTGATAGCCATTATTATATTTTTTCAGAGATCTCATATCATTTAGATCACACTGCCAAGTTTCATCGATGTATGACACTTCGTAATGATTTCTACGAAATCTTTTTCTAATCGGTTTGTGAAGTGTATAGCTATCTTGTGACTCTAACCATTTTTGTACGTTTTCCTTTGAGAATTTTTTTCCCGATGCAGCCCATAGAGCATCTCTAGTCGAAAAACTAGCTGGATTGGAAGGGTCGAAAAAGATTTTGCTTAAGGATGACTCAACCATGGAATCTCTCTCTCCGTAATTCCTTTCTTCCTTTTTTTCTTGGGGTTTGATGTAGGTGTATTTTTTCTCTCCTGTTTTCGACGACTTCCTTCGTCGTCTGATGTCTTCCTTGGAGTTTTCGGGGACATTGTTATTTTCTTTCCTTTTTTGTTGTCTAGTGATACTGCCCTTTTCTTCTTCTTCCTCGGAGTTGACGGTGAATATGGTACCTTTTTTACTCGTTTTCGACTTCCTCTCCTCGGAGCTGCTGGTGATACTTCTAGATCCGTAAAGTCCATTTGATCCTCTTGTGATAATTCGTCTAATTCGTGTTTTATTCCCACGTCTTTCTTTTCCACCTCTTCGTCCCGAAGTTTTTCTTCCAGTTCGTTCAATATCTCCTCCATCTTCTCCTCCCCTCTTTCTTGGCTTTTTCCCCATTGATCTTCAATTTCTATATAATTTTTCAATATGTTTCTTCCTTTATTCTTTAATTCGTTGAATTTTTCAGCCTTGGGTGTATTACTTCTTTTCTCTGGAGTTCTAGCCGTCTTAAGCTCCGCGAGAGGAATGCTATCCTTAGATTTTGAACTGTTTTCTAAATACGAATTGAGTAATCTCTTATAGTATTGCCATTTCAGAGAGTCTGGGATGTCTTTACGGTCTAAAATCCTCCGCATTTCTTTATCCAAAATTGGAGTATTATAATTATTTCCATAGCCTAATTTACTAATAACCCCATCACTAGGAATATTAAACACTCGTTTTCCTCTTTTAACAGACTCCACCTTTTTTTTGGGTTTACCTTCCTTTGATTTTCCATTAAAATTTGTTCTTTTGGGAGGAGAAAGGACGTTGACTAAATCAAGTGGAGGTAAAATATCGTCACGTTTACTCTCTGAAACAGTTTCTAAGTACGCATCTAAAATTCTCCTATAATGATGCCATTTCTGCGAATCCTCTAAGTCCTTTCTCTGTAAAACAGAATGCATTTCCTTATCTAATTTAGATGATCGCTCAGTTAAATTTTCGGATTTCACGATATCGTCCGGATTCACCAACAGGAACTTTTGAAAACTCATATTAATTATTTAATGAAACTACCTATTAAACCACTAAGCAGAGAACCCAATAGGACTGGTAAAAATCCCCCTTTTTGACTCAATAATCTCCGCTTTTTTTTCAGAGGGACTTTGTAGCAAGCTATTTCTCTAATAGCCTTCTTAAATCTGGTCAATTTCTTCTTAGACTTCGGGCTTATATGAACGTTACCATTTATAATATTTTTACAACACTCGCTTAATGTTTTAATAAGGTCAGAATTTCCTGCTTCAATTATCTTCCTTCTTCTTTGTGGACTAGCTCGACTTAATTCCTTCAAGACACCTTTATTTCGCTTTAATCTTTCCAATTTATTTTTTCTCATATTTACAGAATTTTTTTTTTGTTTTACAAAGTTTTTTCTTCCATAAGCTTTAATGGGGTGTAAACTTCAGTGATCTCTTCAGGGAAGATATGAGTTCTGAATCTCAGCCGATTGTCAGTTTCCTGAGCAAAGTCTAAGAGTAAATAAGTGTAAGGTTTTGATGTAACCTGCATATATACCTCAGTCAGCCCTCTTGAATCTTGAGGATAGACTTGGCTCGCTAAATATCTAAATTGTGACCGATCCCTCACATTTCTGAAGCAAACAATATATTTTGCGTTAAGAGATATCGTGCGTGAAAATGGGGAACGATAGAAAATATTTTGACTTATTAAAATTATCGAAATATTGCAATGATGCGATCCCTTTGTAAATAATTCGCTAACCTTATTGTTGTTAAAAGAGTCATGCATTAAATCATCAATAATATATAAAGTTGGTGTCTTTTGTGGGTTGATGAAACTTTCGGGGAGTTCGTTTAAAAAATTTACGCCTTTAATTAATGGTTGACTATTTGGTGTAGAACACCATATTATCTTGGATATATCACCTTCAACTAAGTGCGGTAAACTTTTCAGGAATCGTATAACAAAATTTGTTTTACCACAACCAGACGGACCTGCACAAATGCAGGTGAAAGGGTGTTTCCATTTCAGAGACATATAATCACTCATCACATTGGCGTGACCTGCGTAAATGCCTTTATTGCAGTAGATTCATTGAATTATATATAAAACACTTATATCAAATTATTTTCATTTATTATTAGTTTTTATGATATGAAAACATTTTTTGAAAAAAATTAATAGATCACAAAATAAATATATATTGAAAGAAAAATATAACAATGTTTTTTACAATATAGTATCATGAATTATTAAACAGAACCAATAGATTTACCTTTATGAAAATATTAAAAAACAATACAATTATTAGATTATAATAATTATCAATATTGATAGAAAATATAACAATGTTTTTTTAACAATTTAGTATCGTGAAATATTACACCATTCAGCACTTGAAAAAAACAAAAAGAGGTTATCAATAGATTTTTTTAAAAACATTTAACAACAAAAGATTTCACAATTATTTAACTGTTTTTTTCTTAATCGCTTCCCGTCCCGTCCCCATGGGATCAAAATATGAGCCCGGGGGTAAGCCGTATTGCTCAGCGGTAGCCCACAATTGTTCAGCGCTCAAGGGGGGTAGATTATCCGCAACAGATAATAAAAGCAAAACTGTATACGTACGATTGTATGAGGAATTTCCATCGTGTATCTGGATTCCAAACGGAGGTATATCCAAATCGGCGGTGACTTCTTCCAAAATTGTTTCTACCACTTCAAGTGGCGAAATTTCAAATTCGATACTATTTAAATAAGTTTCTAATTCGTCTATCGACTCTTGTACCGTTTCTTCTTCACTCGGGAAGCTATTAGAATTTTCTAAAATAATTCTATAATGGTCCAGTGGAGCCATTTCAATAAATTGGAGAGGGGGATGGGTTAAAGAGTTCACGAAATATATAAAATCACTGTAAAGACACACACAACTTCACTCGTCAGAGGGACACGTAATAATGAGGGTCGTCTTAAGCGCCGTTCTCTCCAAGAATGGAGTGTTGGAAGTGGGTGCGACTGATCTAGATTTAGACCGCGTATTGTGGGTCACTTTTCAAAGGAATACTAAGCTAGCTGTTGGTGGTAAAAAACTTCAATTTAAAAACCCACTTGAATGCGAGCCAACTTCATTCGAAAGTGGTATGATTTCTCACGCTGAAATCCTTCCAATATTGGAGGATGCCATCGACGGTGCTACGGCCCTATACGCATTCAGTGAGGTCGAGTGTAATTTCTTCTCCGAATTAACAAAACGCACATTCATATGTTTGGAAAAAGAACTTAATTGTCCTTCGCCGGAATTATGTTCTTTTCCGAGTATTTCTTGTTTTAATAAATGCCATAAGTTACGTAATAGTAATTGTGCATTAAGGAATGCTTACTCCCTCGCAAAGTGGATGCGATACGACCTTCTGAGTACTGACGTCACCCCCTGCCATCATTCTGATGCATGCATTTCCAGCGCACTTCCTACTTAATGGGTGGGGATGGAATATCAGCGAAAGCAAGGTTAAGAAATGAGGGGAGTTTTGTACTTATAAGTCGACGGAACCGTGAGTTCACAGTAATCTACGAGCATCATGTATTCACTGCAGACGCTGTGCATTAGATCCATCAGAAGTTTAAGTGAAACAGATAGAGAATTGGAGTTAATACAACAAGCCAATTTATGCAGGACAAGCAGTTTTGGATCTAAGCAAAACCCTAATGTACGATTTTTTTTACGGTCATCTTAAAGTGAAGTATGGGAATAAGATATCGCTCAATCAAATGGATACAGATGGTATGATTATTGATGTTGAGACTAATGACATATACGAAGACATGAAAGAAAACTTAGAACTGTACGATACATCTGCATATCCCTGTGATCACAAGTGTTTCTCAAATTTTAATAAAAAAGTGGTTGGTAAGATGAAGGATGAATGTAATGGTGACATTATGACGAATTTTGTCGGCTTGAGAAGCAAACTTTACTCCTATCGTATGGAAAATGCTAAAGAAGTGAAGAAGGCTAAAGGTATTGCCAAGCCCGTCATTCGAAAATCTATTAATTTCGAACATTACGAAAAGTGTTTACTCGATAATTCCGTAGAGTATCGACAGATGTACATTTTACGATCTAATAAACATGAAATGTACACTCTAAAAATAAATAAAGTAGCCTTGAGTGCAAACGATGATAAACGCTATATATGTAGAGATGGTATCACGACATTAGCCTGGGGTGATTATAGGATAAGAGAAGAATCACGTAAACGGACTTATGATGAGGCCTTCCCCCTCCCTCATCGTTGAAAAGTGTATAAATTCAGTTCGTATTAAATTGTGAATCTCATTTCATTCCCTCACGTGCTACGCTTCACACTGAAATGAGAGCAGTCTATATCTTTTTGCTCTTAACTGAGCTTGCTGTACAAAAGGTGTTATCCAGTGAAAATACCCACACCAATCAAACGTATTGCGTAGCAGAATATCTTCGACAGTATGGATATTTGAACGTGACCGAAAATGAAATTACTAGCATTGACCATACGGAATTGAAAGAGGCTTTGGAAATTTTTCAAGAATACTATAACATTACAAAAGATGGGGAATTGAATGAAATGACTCTGAATTTAACCAATAGACCACGCTGCGGAGTTGTTGATGATCCTGCGTTTTCTGTATACCATTACAAATGGAATAAAGGTATAATAAAATGGCATTATGGATTTGTGAACTCGACGTACATGGAATTAGCTCGGAAAGCGTTTGAAATTTGGAGTCAAGCAGCTAATTTAAAGTTCGAGCATGATCCTAAACATCCGGATATCTTCATAATGAATACACGGTACAATCATAAACAATATTTAAATAGACATTTTTGTTCTTCGCCTTTGGATGGGATTGGTGGAAAATTAGCTCATGCGCAATTACCATCAAGTCGAGATATTCCACTAGAAATCCACATCGATCAAGATGAAATGTGGTACTTAGGAATGGATCATCCTGAACTTCCTGAATTTCAAGTCAGTTTGCTCGCCGTTCTTCTCCATGAAATTGGTCACACTCTAGGAATTACACATTCGAATTATGAGAATTCTCTGATGTTTGCGTATTATAACCATTATAATTACCGTCTGACACTACATGAAGATGATATACTAGCAGCTCAATTTCTCTATGGACCACCCTTGGAACCTCAGAAGGAAGATGATCCAGTTCAGGGGAACGATGATGATGCTGAGGGAGCACCTGAATATCCGGAGGATAGATTCAGAGCAGAACCGAATGTTGCAAAAAATAATACTCACCGTCCGACTTTGTGTGAACTTGATAATGTACGCCAGTTACTCATAATCAATAATTTGCTGTATTTATTTCATGAAAAATGGTTTTGGTATGTGGATATGGAAGTGACTGAAAGAATAGACATCGTTGGCCCTCAGCTTATCACAGATTGGTTACCATTTTTACCTGAGCAAG
The DNA here is from genome assembly GCF_921293095.1 of Ischnura elegans. Taxonomy (NCBI): domain Eukaryota; kingdom Metazoa; phylum Arthropoda; class Insecta; order Odonata; family Coenagrionidae; genus Ischnura; species Ischnura elegans. Next base: position 20,651,558 of record NC_060253.1, read on the forward strand.
ATTTCAATGGTTTTGATGCTCTTTATCGCAGGCCTAGTGGAGAAATTGTAATATTTATCAAGGGCCTGATATACATGGTTAATTATCCAACAATGGAGCTAGTTGAAGGTCGTCCTATGAATATTATATCCGCCGGCCTTCCTAGAAACGCTAGAATTCAAGCAATTGTTAATACATACTCTGCCCGCACACTAATATTTCATAGTGGGGAATTCATTGTTGAAATGGATGAGTGCACTTTTAGACCGAAGAGTCAAGCTCGTCACATAAAATTAATGCCACAGATACCTACAGGTATACAATCTGCATTTAGACATACCAATGGGATCCTCTACTTTTTTAGAGAGAAAGATGTTTACGAATACAGTGAATTTAATAACACTATGGTGAGGGCTGGAAGAAATGATCTCAATCTCTTTGGTATCCCATGTCCCAAGAATTACCCTTCAGATTTATCGAGCATAGCAAATGACTTGAAAACTATAGTTTCCCGAATGGATAATATTATCGATAATTGAAATTTATAAAATGTTTGTAAACATGCATACATACAATAAAAAAAAAATATCTACCACCTCTTTGCCTTTCATTTGTCGAATTATTTCCTATCGAACCCAGAACATCCAGCGGTTAAGGGGGAGGGAGAGGTTGGCGGGGTTGGAGTGGGGGAAGCAGCTTGGGAAAAGAAGATGACGATCGAAAATCTTATATTAGGAAAAACAAACGACGAGAGAAAACAAATGAGAAGCGTAAAAAGTAAATTACGTCAGAGAAAATAGAAATAGGTGAATATCGATAAAGAAGATGAAAGGGAAACAAATGACGATCGAAAATCATTTGCTATTGGTAAAACAAACGACGAGAGAAAACAAATGAGAAGCGTAAAAGTAAATTACGTCAGAGAAAATAGAAATAGGTGAATATCGATAAAGAAGATGAAAGGGAAACAAATGACGATCGAAAATCATTTGCTATTGGTAAAACAAACGGCGAGAGAAAACAAATGAGAAGCGTAAAAGTAAATTACGTCAGAGAAAATAGAAATAGGTGAATATCGATAAAGAAGATGAAAGGGAAACAAATGACGATCGAAAATCATTTGCTATTGGTAAAACAAACGACGAGAGAAAACAAATGAGAAGCGTAAAAGTAAATTACGTCAGAGAAAATAGAAATAGGTGAATATCGATAAAGAAGATGAAAGGGAAACAAATGACGATCGAAAATCATTTGCTATTGGTAAAACAAACGACGAGAGAAAACAAATGAGAAGCGTAAAAGTAAATTACGTCAGAGAAAATAGAAATAGGTGAATAACGATAAAGAAGATGAAAGGGAAACAAATGACGATCGAAAATCATTTGCTATTGGTAAAACAAACGACGAGAGAAAACAAATGAGAAGCGTAAAAGTAAATTACGTCAGAGAAAATAGAAATAGGTGAATAACGATAAAGAAGATGAAAGGGAAACAAATGACGATCAATAAAACAAGTGACGGTCGATTAAAAAGTCACGTGATAGCGTAATTAAAGATGGCGGAGCGTAATTAAGTGTAGGGGGGAGGTAATTAAAATTACCCTTCAGATTTATCGAGCATAGCAAATGACTTGAAAACTATAGTTTCCCGAATGGATAATATTATCGATAATTGAAATTTATAAAATGTTTGTAAACATGCATACATACAATAAAAAAAAAATATCTACCACCTCTTTGCCTTTCATTTGTCGAATTATTTCCTATCGAACCCAGAACATCCAGCGGTTAAGGGGGAGGGAGAGGTTGGCGGGGTTGGAGTGGGGGAAGCAGCTTGGGAAAAGAAGATGACGATCGAAAATCTTATATTAGGAAAAACAAACGACGAGAGAAAACAAATGAGAAGCGTAAAAAGTAAATTACGTCAGAGAAAATAGAAATAGGTGAATAACGATAAAGAAAACGAAAGGGAAACAAATGACGATCGAAAATCATTTGCTATTGGTAAAACAAACGACGAGAGAAAACAAAATGAGAAGCGTAAAAAGTAAATTACGTCAGAGAAAATAGAAATAGGTGAATATCGATAAAGAAGATGAAAGGGAAACAAATGACGATCGAAAATCATTTGCTATTGGTAAAACAAACGACGAGAGAAAACAAATGAGAAGCGTAAAGGTAAATTACGTCAGAGAAAATAGAAATAGGTGAATATCGATAAAGAAGATGAAAGGGAAACAAATGACGATCGAAAATCATTTGCTATTGGTAAAACAAACGACGAGAGAAAACAAAATGAGAAGCGTAAAGGTAAATTACGTCAGAGAAAATAGAAATAGGTGAATAACGATAAAGAAGATGAAAGGGAAACAAATGACGATCGAAAATCATTTGCTATTGGTAAAACAAACGACGAGAGAAAACAAAATGAGAAGCGTAAAAGTAAATTATGTCAGAGAAAATAGAAATAGGTGAATAACGATAAAGAAGATGAAAGGGAAACAAATGACGATCAATAAAACAAGTGACGGTCGATTAAAAAGTCACGTGATAGCGTAATTAAAGATGGCGGAGCGTAATTAAGTGTAGGGGGGAGGTAATTAAAAATGGCAGGTGCTCCAGGGCGCTTTTTTTCACCCTACTATGGAAGACGTACTTCGTGCAGCGTGACTGTCTCTCCAGACTACCTTCCCATCTGGTGGCTATCTTTAGAACTACCAAGTGCTCGTGGATGACTTGCCTTTCGGCGAGCGCGCAAATTACAAACCATTTTGACTTCGACCCAATATTTATCTCGTAATTGATGACCTATAACGGGGATCGGCTACAGTTGCGCAATAGCATGAAGTTGGATTTTAAAATAGTTTTTTACTTATAATGCATTAAAATTCCTATTTAAATGATAATTGAACAAAGAAATAATTATGTATGTTCTGCATTAACAATTTTAGTGCTAATGACGTAATATTACATTCCCGCGAAACTTCATAGAACTAAATATTTTTAAAATTTTATCGTCTCCTATGTTTCCGCATAATATTACGGTCGGACATCTACCTAGAAATGTTCTTTGGAGGAGTTTATGTAGAGAAAATACAGTAGATGGCAGAGTCTGAGATATGGCATTTTTATTTCAACTTTTTTTATACTGTAGTAAAATTGCTAAACATTTATAAAATTTGGGAAAAATACCCAGCACTGGAGGTGGATTAAGGGAGGAGGGTATGGGGGCACGTGCTTATAAAATAGATAAGATTTTAATACGGTTACCATTACGTTCGTTTGGTGCATTACGAAGTCTCCATCATGTAATTTCATTTTAATAACTTTCACATTAAAATACTGAGAATATTTCGTACAGTACTATTTGTAAGTTGTATTTAATCTCAAAAATGAAAAGGCCGTTGCCTGTCAGGCCTTTGTAATGTCAATGGCCCTTGTAATGGCCCTTCCCCCCAGATAAATCCTGGATCCATCCTGGCCCAGCACTGTCGTAAAAGATTGGATATAAAGGGTCAAAACCTAAGTAGATACTACATTGCGACTAAACAGACCTAAAGAAAACTTGCCATTTTTTCTTGACAAATTTCTATTTCCTTGGATGACGTCCAATGATTTCAAAGTAAAATAATCGCTCACGGAATGTTGACGATTAAATATGAGTAGCTGAGACAGGCGAAATGTTGTGGAATGACGTCCTATTTTTAATGGAGAAGAGAGATGGCCATTATCATCTTTGTTTAGCATTTTTGGGTGTTCACGTACGGAAATTGTGTTGGAAGAGAGCATTCGTAAAGAAATTGTCATCGTTATTTCTCATTAAATCACGAATAAATATGCCTAAATTTTTAAAAAAATGCTTTTTCAAGAAGTTTAAGTCGGTCGCAACTCCATTTTTTTAATGCTGCTAGGGTTGAAATCAATGGCCTCATTCCGTCAGACTCGCACTTTTAATTCTTCAAAAGAATCCTGAGAGGAAAGGTTATTCATGATAAGAAAAAGCCAGCGTGACATAAAAGACAATTTCTGAAAACTTGATAAAGAAAACCATTTTCCCCTTAGTTAGTAATATTTTAATTATATATGATGAGGTGAGCGCGATTTTTTTGACATTGACTCTAATGCTATAACAAAGTACATGTTAGTTTTTTGCCACAATGTCATGTTTAGTCGAATTTTAATCAACATTCTTCTGATTCTTTTAATCAACACCCTTCTACAAGCGTCATGTTTAAAAATTTATGATTTTGATATCCATTTTCAATAAAATATTTGTTTTCATTTTCCCTCGTGAAAATTCTCCTGATAGTCAGATTAAATTTTCTGGACGTCTCTCTTTCTGGAAATGATAGGACAAAGGGCGACACAATCATTTGCCCCGATGAGGTCTGAGAAGAGTAAACGTTGAAATGTGATTTACGTCGCATGCTGCGTTTCCCATTAGATTTCCCATGCGTGTAAGATAAATCGTAATTTTTTCTGCAATCCATGCCTGCCTATGCATTCAGAAGGTACGTTAAAATTAAAAATTTCATCAGGATAATGGCTAATAACATTGAATAATACTCTACAGTGGTAATAATTACTTCAAAAAGCAATTTAAAATATGCACTTACAATGAGACTCAAAGGCTGCGTGCTACGCTTACATTTCTCGGGCAAGTAGAGAATAGATCTTAGAGAAAGAGACAGAGAACATAATAATGGAATTCCCACAGTGTTTCCAGGTCCTACAGAAACGATAAATTAATAGAAATATTTTGACGACCGGATAGGTATGGGACTTAATTTTTCCTCTGAAAAAGAAAGGGGAAATGCTAGGCGGAATTTCATTAGAGCATTTACTATTTATTTGTTAACGGCTTGTGTCTTAACACCCTCTGCCACACGCCTATTTAGGCGGCATGCGGGGTAGTATGTAGATATAAATGTACTTTGTTACCTTAACCATCAAACTAACTTTATTCGCATGTGTGTTGAAAAGGGATTTTCGACCTGTTATTCTATAATATATTGAGTTTTCGTTACCATGTTAATGATAAGTGCTTCTCACGAGGTAGATCAAAATGGCGGACTTATGGCTTCACTTGCCAATGGTAGGAGTTACAGCTTACAGCAGTTAAAGGGGGTAGAATACCCCCTTTTACACCTATTTAGAAATTTGAGGAATGTATACGCCTCAAACTATAAGGAATTGATATAATTTGCAGAAACTTAGTTGTTAATTGAAAAGTCCTCGATTAACTGCTTTGTACTTTTATGATATTGTAATAGCTAATAATTTGCCTCAACCCATCGAAGCATAAAGTATTCCAGAATTTCACCGGTAAATTAAATAAATATGATTTTATAATAAATCATACATCACTAAAATAGATAATTATGGTGTACAAATAAGTGCAGCAATTATCAGTTTCTCTATGAGATCTCACCCCCCGTGAATGGCGTGCATAGATCAGACGGTCAGTTTTCAGTGATGATAATAGGTATAAATTAGTCCGGAAAAAATTTAGAAAAAATAGCAAAGAAAAAGTTCTATCTACAGAAAAAAAATGTGAGAGAAATTATCAATATATTCTGCTATATACCTCAAACAAAATTATTTATTTACCTCGTAAATGTGACTGAAAATTCTTTCAATGCAATGTCTCACATAAATGTTTCTTACCACGGCAAAATTCACCGAATCAACTAAGATATTAGCAATGCGGTGAATATAGACATCCATTTGAACGTAATATGGTATCACTATGTAGTGCATGTCAGCTGGAGCTCAGGAAAAAAAATAAAATACCCGCGTCCGATATTTCGGACGTTATGGACGAAGTAGCTATAAAAAAACTGTGTTGATTGAGGAAAATAAAATGTTTTCTTAATGTTCACTATTGTTTTCATGAATGAAGGGTCAGATCTAGATGATGAGTTGATCATCTACAAAATTTATTTCTTAATATGGTAAATCCTCGGTTGCATTATTTTGCTGCATATATTGTATTATGCAAGCTATTACAAGTCACAATTTCGATTTTATGTAGAAGCAGTAAAAACGTGCTTTGACGTCACAAGCCCTTATTGAATGGGTTATGTTGATATTTGCCAATCGATAGATCGAAAACGACGTGTCGCAGTACACTGCTATGGTACCGACTGCTATGCGAGTCTTTGGCGCGTGAAAGTGACTGCAAAGCACTGCGTAGAGAATAGAGCACTGATAGTCACTGTCCAAAAGTACGAGTTGAGTTTTAACAATAAATTGCTATAGCAGAACAGTTCCGCTAAAATGTGAACTATTAAGGCTTAGGTTGTTTATAAAAAAACCTATTTGCAAACTTTTTGGAAAATTATTTTCAATTTCAAAGGTTTTTTACGTAAAACATATGAGTGGTACAATAAATTCAAAAGTGGTACAGTAATAAAATAAATTAATGTTAATACTCTATCTACCTACCTAGTGCTCTAAATGTTAATACTATAGTTAACTTAAATTAAAATTAATTTTAGATGGCAAAAAATATCCAATCTAATATTTAAAAAGAGATTTAAAATAAAAAAGGCAAATTAACATAGTTGATTTGACATACCTGTGTATGTAGTCGCATACTTCCTCTGCTAGCTGCTATGTTACAATATTATATTTATATTTTGTATTCATGAGTTCATATTTAAATTATATGTGAGAGGCCGAGTATAAAGTTCATAAAGTTCTGCGTGTAAACCAGGCTTAATAAAAGCGTATCGACTAAACGTAGCTATTTTACTAACAATAAGTTGCACAAGGGCACTTAGCAGTTTTCCTTTGAGTCCTGATATGGTAAACTGTAATGGCTTACCATACCGTGGATTAAACTCGATCGTAAAATGTTTACTGCCTAAGGCCATAAATACTGTACTTAATACACAAAATGAATGTAGACAAAGCTTGGAATCGGTGGCGACGAGGTTGCTTAAGTCACCAAATGTGAAAGTTGTCGACCGTTTGTTGAAAATGGAAAAACTGAAGTACAACTTTAAATTTGTTTTTAAATAAGTAAGAGACATTTTATGGTCAAAATTATAAAATGGTGTTTTTATTCTTCAAATATTTTGTCCGTTACTCCCAAATATTGTGCATTGTTAATACAGTGATTGTTGCTCATATCACCCGCTGTGTGTAGATAGTAAAGTAGGGGGCGCAGTCCATGCCAATTAGCGCTTATCGCTTGCTAAGCGCCCGCTTGTCTACGCACCGCATTGGCGACCCAACTTGGCTCAACGCATTGGCCGCTTTGGATTGCTCAGCCGATTTTTCTCGTCAAGAATGGTCGCGCGCGTGGATTGAGTAAATGATGATGATGAGACAGTGGTATGTTTACTCGTTGAGGGCGGATCCCATTAGCTCCACATTAGCATCCTAAACTCGTCTCAATCGATCTTCGCATCTTCGCTTTTGAGCGTGGCTCGAGACGGGACGAGGTCCAAGTTGGATTCCAATCGCTGTTGGAGTGTCACTCCAAGTGCTCGCGGCCTCGCTGGTTGGCACATTGGCAGCCGCTTCTTGCGTGCGGAAGATCAGCAGCACATTAAATATGTGTAGGTAATGATTTTTTCTTGAGATTTCTCTCGGGTTCATAACTCCATCGTGCTAACATTAGCGTATTGTAAACCCTTTCAAACCCAGATCTGTTTCAGGAAGAAATCAAATGTCAATATTTTTCATTTTGAAAACTTGGAAATTTTACACTCAATGATAATTATTCTGGCAGCTAAATATTCCGTGTTTAAAATTTACTCTACAAAATAATATTTAGTTTAGATATCTCCTGGATAGAGCTGAAAGTTTAAACATTTTTGATGTTGCTTAGAAATAACATTAGGTTATAAAGGGTTAATCTTTTAATTAATTAAAAAATAGTCTTCAGGGCAGTCTGATGCAGGAATCGAACTACCGGACTTATATGTAAAGACCCCAGAACTAAAGGGGTAGAAGTGCAATTCCTATTATATTTATTATGAATAGGAAAATATTAAATTATATTTAATATAAATGGAAATTGAGGAGGAAAAGCATAATCGGTGCTCTGGACAGAACATCAGCCCAATATGGAGACCATTGATCGATAAAAAAACGCTCACGGGCAAAATTCAAATTCCATCCGCCCTGAGCCAATTTGAATCGCCGGGCCAACAATGGGCCTCAGTAGTCCTTTGGCCAGCTTACTTAGTATAATAACCCGGCGCGGGCCAAACTCGGGAGTCAATCTTACTCCTGATGACGAAGAGTGAGTTTCTTATCAAAACGTTGGCCTTAAACAGCCTCACCCGGTGGCAAACCCGAGAAAATTTTAACGATAGACCTGCATTTTCCCGCTATTCGAACCTTTGCCCATTTTCTCAAGCTATTCGCGATTAAAAAAATGAAAGGAATAGAGCTGCATTTTCATTCGCTTTTAAAACGCACTCATTTTTCGCAAATTCAACCATCGGTTGAGACGTGCCAAGCGCGGGGCGTTGCTCGGGTCACCGTGACAACTTTGGAGACCCGTAGGTCGGCTTTGTTGCGAGAGGTTACGGGAGTGAGGGGAGTAATGCCGGGAGGGGAGGGCCCTTGAGTCACGTGACCCCTTCCCTCAACAGGTGTAGCTTCCCCTCCGCTTCCCTTACCCCTCCTCTTAAATCACTTTCATGCAGTCCAGATTTTATAATTCCCTCAGGATCTCCTCCTGCGACCTTTCCAATATGTCGGCCTCACTGGGTCGTTAACCCACCCTGAAAATCACTATCCGTTTAAAGAGGTCGGTGGATGAAAAGGAAAGGTAAATTAGGACGGAAAAATAACGTCCTCGTCCAGGCATTACCATTAGAGTTCAAATTAAAATACGCGAAACATACCACCCTCAATTCATGAGTTGATGACGTCATAGAATATATTTTTTCTTGTTAAATCGTTCTCGGAGACCCGTTCAATGCCAAAAGTAGTTGCTCATAAGGATGGAAACATCAACGAGCAATGCGAGATCGATAAGCGAGGTCGGGAATTCTCCAAGGAGCGAGGACTCGTTCGGCGGAAGACCTTGACGTCATCAACTTTTCTGCGAAAGGGTCATGGCCGTCAAGGGAAAGGCTCAAGAAGTATGCACTCTGGTGCGAAAAGCGATTAAATACGGGTTTCTTTATTTTTTTTTACCTTCATCACTATCGGCAATAATAAACAAAAATTTTTGAGGGAGCGCGATGGGTAGTTGGAGGCAGCTTGGACATAGAATTTATATGTCCCATCATTTACGTAGGAGCTTATATAGATTGCATTTCCCTTTAGGCCATTCCGCAGCGACTAAACAGCTTCTAAAACATGTATTATTATTATTATTATTATTACATAATTAGTTATAAGTCGACCATGAAGTCGGGTGGTAACATAAAGTTAGGAAGTACATTGAGACACAAATATAAAATGCAAAGTACCAGCATGGTTGATAGGTAACATCTCACACAATAATATAGATAAACCAAAATACAAAACACAATATTAAGTACCAAAAAATTTTAAAAACCCCTAAAAATACCATTTTTACGCAATACATTTCCCCATGTACCCACCAAATCAGCAAAAAACTTCAACAAAAAAAATCAGCACATGTCTACATTTACATTGCCCTCAAAATCCATTTTTACACAATAATATACGAAGACAAAAGTAAAAAAGACAAGAAACCCCAAATTAAAAAATATATACGATTATAAAGCCCTCAAAATTCAATTTTATTTACCCTATTGATAAATATAGTGGCGTGAGTTGGAAAGGGCTCAAAAACAATTTCCTCCGGTAAACCATTCCAATCCTCTATGGAATGGAATGGATGGATGGATGGATGGATATGGAATAGATAATGGATGTAGGAAGGAAAATTTTAGTCTATTTGACAGCTGCCTTGGGGTCTTAATCCTATCAAATGTTTACAAAAAAAATAGCGTGCTCTTTCGTTGACCATCCATTGGCAATGAAGACTAGTAGAATGGTACGCCTAATTTAAATAATTCAGAGCGTACATTTTATAACAAATGATCCATCTTAATAAATTGAAATCAGCGTCGTTTTCGTGACAATAACAGGATATATTACCTATGTCACAGCATTCATTTTTTAATGACTCAAGGCTAGCGTGTTGAAGTGACCACATTCTATTTTTATCGTAACTCTTAAAGGTAAGCGAGTTGTATATTAGTTTCTTTGTGCCAACGATATCTATATCCAAGCTGTTATCAACAATTGTCATATGCTAATACCAGCATCCCTTCAAGAGCTGACGTTGGAATACGGATTTTGCAACTTAATTTACATAAAATATAGCTTGGAAAGTCTACTTTTGTTATCTCCATTTAATAAAATATACTCTATGCTAGTAGAGCTAAATTTTAAAATTCCTTAAAATGAGATTTCCTTTGATTTGACGAGAAACAGGGAAAACTTTTATTTTACTCCTCGTTTCAAAGTGCTGCATCTCTTCTTTCGTTATCTAGTCAGAGATGATGCTAAGGAAAGCAATGTAAATTTTCTATATGCGAGGTGCATTCGGAAAAACGGGAATTTTAGTTTTTTAATATTTATTTATTCATCTACATTATTGATGCCGCCTTTTGAATTGTCCCCATAACATGGCATGCACTTGTGCCAGCGCTTCTTCCAATCCTTGAAACACTTCTCAAACTCCATCTTTGGAATCTTTGTCAACGATTTCTTTTAATGTCATGCTTGTAAAACGACAGTCCTTTAAGTTTATCCTTAATTTGAAAATAGGATAAAGTGCCACGGATATACAATGCTAATACCAGCAATTTACAATGAATTTGTTCCCTCCTACATATATCCGATACACGCAACTAATCTATCAATTAAGAATGAATGAAATATTCAACATACCTACTTGCTGCTGTGGGTAGGCTCACGAAAGTTGTTCATTTTCAAATTAATATGTGTTTTATTATAACTCTGAGCCAGGCAATAGCAATGCTTTATTTGGAATCAAATATTTTTTTAAATTAACTCGCCAATTTTTTCACATTTTCTAGGTTGTTTTTAATATGTATATACCTATGTTTTCATAGCTTATGTAACGTCAATATCTAGGATTTTATCTATCCAAGTAAGTAATCATCGCTTTTAGTGAATTATGCTTAATTTCAGCAAAAACTTTTTTTATAATAATAATTCACGTAACACCAACACGTAACTCCAAATACCAATGTTATAACATGTTACAACAATGTCAAGAACAGAGTAAATAAAAATTGTGTTATAATATAATAAATACATGAATTGCCAAAACAAAGATATTATAAATAAGAAGCCAGGCTAAGTAAGTAGTGTACTCCTAAAACGTCTCAAAGATTTATGGAAGATATCGTTCTGTGGACTATTTTCTAGAAAGGCATTAGCCGCGCATATCATCCAGTAAAGTATTTTCAGCGATATAATATTTCTGCACGAAAATATAATATGTCATGTCAATAATGATGGAAATTATTCAATTTGTATCTGTTCCCGTACATGTTCAAGTTATATTTTAAAAGATTTCATTTCCCGGCCTGTGGTCACTTCCCTATATTCGACTTCGAATCCGGCTAAACCAAATTATTCTTTCACGGAAATTTTACCCTTGTGTAAAAAAAAACAAATCTGAAGAAGCTTCCTGCGACATTTTTTTGCTCTTATGCTCTCTGCATTTAAATACGTTCAATTTTTTCTCAATATTCTTCCCCGGTACTTCTCTCTGTGCATCTCTTAAGGTCCATGATTTTTTTTTGCTACATTTTTAGTCACATTTCAATATCACAGGAAAGGACGCCATGAATGTTTACTCAGTTAAAGCCCTCCCCATCTCCTATCTTGCTTACCTTGAAAACCTTTCCTCTGAGAATGTTTTTTGGACAAAGTGCTTCGGTCCCTTTATCCCAAGAGATTCTATTTCATAAACTTGAGCTTTTTTTCACTCCTTCCAGTTTTTGGTTTCCTGCCGGAAAAGGCTTGTTGGCTTTTACTGGTTTTGACTTTCCTTTAGTTTCTATTGCCACCCCTGCTTTTAAGGTAGGCAGATGGTACATCTCCATTTAATGTCAAAAATTCAAATTATATTTTAACAGAATATGTACCAAAACAAATAAATTAAAGAGAGAAAAAATTAAGACGACAGAAAAAAATTCTTGGCAATTTGATTAAGTGAATGGAGTCTACCCGTAAAAATGACGGGTCTGGTATTTCTAGTTCTAAAATTAAATCATTTATTTCTTCCGAAAGCCAATATTTTCATCCGTTTTATAACGGCGATAAGATACTCCCTGGCGTTCCCTGAAGATTATTCTACATTCCGCTGGTATCAGATGATATCCTTTCATAGAAGTTCTGGAGTTGGCAGGCTGATTTCCTATGGATGCTGTGAAGCCAAGGAGATTCCATCTACAAAGGCATGGCTGTCACTCACATCCTCCTCGATTCTAGGAGTCTGTGGATATATATTCGTTCCCCACGGGAATATGTATCCTTCTCCAATCCTTAACCTTTGGAGGGAAAAGGGTAGGGAGAGAAATCCCTGTGATGGGGTATGACACCACGTCGAAGGGTCAAGCACGATGCGTCAAAGGGAAGTGGAATCCAGTACAGGAGGAAAACCTCCGTTCCTAATCTCTCAGAGGAATGATGTTTTGGCATCTGGAAATGCGAAAAACAGATCAGGAGTGTATATAATCTTACAGTATTTATTTTTTATTCGTGGTCTACTTTTATGTGATACTGAGGTGTGGTTAAAAATGTAGCCAAAAGGAAAATTGGAAGATATGAATGAAAGAAAGAGATAAATGACCAAAGCTGAAGTTTCGCGAAAAGTGAGAAAAAAATATAGGCTCATGCAATTGGTGTTAAGAGCGTATTTTCCCATTATTCCACAAAGAAAATGATCATTCTCCTTGACCGGGGTTCGAACCCGGATCTCTCGATTTAGCCAGTGAAGCTATCGAGGCGTCATGCCCTCGAAAAATACTGACATGAGAATATATTTAGCGCATTTCAACGAAATATGACATGTTTACAAAAATCGTTGAGGAAAGAATCTTCAGCACTGTTTTTACTTACATCAGGGGTAAAATTCGCCATGAAAATATAATTTGGTTTATCTGGGATTAAAAACCCCATTCTTCGATTTGCCCTTCATATAAAAGGTAAATTCAGTTTGGATATCTGACCGGCAACTTGAGGGGTAGCAAATAGATGTAGATCGAACACTATGATATAAAAACGTTCCACAGAATTTTATCATCAACCGATCTAGATCTAGACAACTTGTGTCAATTATAAGTTGAAAATTACTGGGATCTTTATTAATGCCTCTCTAATGATTTTACTTTTTTATAATGCTCATCGTAATATTCTTTATCCGCTCCCTAAAGGTGTGAATCCATATCGAGCATTCAAAGTCAAGCTACCAGCTCGACCTTTCAGAATCCGATGCGTGTAAATGTGCACTAGTTCATGTCGCTCAAGTCCAAACCTCGGAAAAGTGACGTACGACCGTATAAAAACGGAAAAGACATATTATTAAAAACTTAGCTAGTCCGAATGTGCTTTTTATCTTTTAAAGATTATATTCAGTAATAACGCCAATCAATAATTATATACCCAAGTCTGACGTCATTATCTGGCGTTTAAAAATATTTAATGTCATTCCTTTATATGTAGAGGCATAAAAGAAGAACTTTAATACAATAAACTCCCTGCAATATTTATAATCTAAAGTGGAAGTGTAGTGGACCATTTTTTTAATAATATATATAGTTGAAAATACTGATTTGATGCACCTATGCACTAATACAATACCGCGTTAGTGTCCAAACTGCTACATCATTATTTCTGCGGAATATACCTTAAGATTGCGCAAATTTTTTTGACAGAAATTGTACATGAAAATAATTATTGGAGTGAATAGAAACCAGATGAGCTTCTCCATAATTATCGATTAAACTGTTCCCACCTTCAAATTCATCCCTCTCGATATTGTCCGGTTTATTTAATACGGAGTCATAAAATCAAACAGGGGTCTTAATCGAGTGCTTCGAATATCGAACACAAAGACCTTTTCGCGGCGAACGTGTCACCAGATTAATGCGTCGAGATAGGAGGGAATGGGACGTCGCTCAGCTATTGTGCTGCCACGGTGTGAGAAAGACTGAAAGCTTTGAAAGGAGAGAAGGTCATCCGATCCAGAGGGTTTAATGCAAAAAAATGAAGAGTTCGAGGGTGATGGATGGAAATAAAGGTTATCTGAGAGCACGATGGATAGGAAATTGAAGCTGGAGGAAAACGTGGTGATAACAAGTGAGGCGCGTGCGGCGTTGGACTCGTGTTCCGCCACGCGCCCTCGCGGAGGTCAGGAAAAACGGCTGAGCATCGCTGCTCGACGAGAAACGAACATTGAACCACGAATATTACAAGAGAGGATCCTCAACTTGGCCTCTAAATGTGTTGTCACACACTGAGCTTTTAAATGGGACTACAGAAGTCGCCACTCGCGTCGCTGACGGACAATTTGATTCGAGTTTCTCTGGGAAATAAATTAAAATTAGGGATATTAACTGAAATTTATGCATATGGATTGGATTGGTTGCCACATAAAAATGTGACGGTTTTTGGGGAAATACAATAAGAATCATTTGCGCTATCATTTCCACTGATTTCTGTCGTATTTGTCAAATAATGCATCAGCATAAAATATCACTGAATGAAAACCATTACGGAATCGATGTGATAGAAATCATTGGCTATTAGGCCGGCCCTAATTTTTCAATAATAATAAGGTCCGGCCCAGGGTATTGGCCATGATAGTGCAGGCGATTGTTTTTTGTGTTATCCCAAAGCATTTTGCAGCTTAAGAGTACTTGTAAGGAAGGTAAGGTTTTCAAGAATAAGATTTAATTAAGTTATTCATTCACCCAATCCATTCAGTAAATGATTGATTAAGGCTTACATTTTGTACAATGCTTTTTAATGGCAGTAAGGCATGGACAATTAGAGATGAGCAAAGTTGTTCATTGCACAGATTCGATCGTTATGAATCCAGTAACTTGGATGATTTCATTTACTTCGGTCTCTTGACTCTCGGTGAATCATTGCATGGAAAGAAGCGTATACTCATCAATCAGCGACAACAACTCAGTCTGTGATCGATAGAGACTGTAAGACGGTAAGCTATTAAAGGACTCTAATGAGTGGAATAATTGATGATTAAATACCCTAATGAACTGGATAACTGTTCCTTTTAACACATTAAAAAATAGGGCTAGTGCAGATGAAGGAAGAATCTTGACTGGTTTCCCCCGTTTTATTAAAGAAATATTTTAAAGCCAGTTTATAATAATTTCATTTGACCCAAGGAAGCCTGATTGATAGGACTGTTTAAATTGGAGGTGATACAATTAAATAAGAGTCTAACTGTCTATCTTTAAACCACACTTTTAACATTCCATCGTCAAACCACAATTAAGCATCACAATCTGGGTGAACCAGCAGTAATGATCGAGTTGATAAAAACAGGAATCTAACTGATTGATGATCGACTTATATTTGCTCAATGAGTCATGAGTTTTTGATTCATTCGAAGGTACAATCATTACGAACGGATAGATTGTGAACGAAATATAACTGTGAACAGTAGCAGCAGAGATGCATTGATTGAAAAAAGTAGAAAAGAACGCTCTGCCGAAGAACTCTGCCGAAGAACGATGGAGTTCAAATGGATGGATCGTGTGGTTATGCCCATTCTTTATATATTGGAAGTTTTAGAAGAGAGTTATTAGTAGGAATCTGGAATAAAAGTGAGGGCGAATGATATCTAAATCAGTGAGGCTCGCAGATTATCAGGCGTTGATTAGCCAGTCAGTGAGATAATTGCTGCCTCCAGCGGATGCGTTATACAAGCGTTGTGAGAAGTATGGCATGGGGATTGATTACAAGAAGAACAAGTTTATGCAGTTTTATAAAGCGTCAACGATCTTTTGTGCAGATAGGAATGTGAGATTCCAGATAAAAGTAGGTACGTTGGCAAAAACTTGGACAAGTGGAGCATTT
Organism: Ischnura elegans; assembly: GCF_921293095.1. Lineage (NCBI taxonomy): Eukaryota > Metazoa > Arthropoda > Insecta > Odonata > Coenagrionidae > Ischnura > Ischnura elegans. The sequence continues at coordinate 20,667,625 of NC_060253.1, forward strand.
CAACTGTTTTGGGCAGCACATTAAAAAGAGAAACAGATTCAGTAGTGAGGATATCAAGAAGAGAATTGCGTAAGCAATGTAGGATTTAATGAACAGAAAGGCGCTTATGAGGGGATCGTTACTTAAGAGTCTAGAGAAAAGGCTATTTAAGAGGTTAGGAAATTTTAAAAAATAGGAATTAGGAAGGAAATTAGATCTTGAGTGTAGCGTAAACGGTGCGGAACTATGGACACTTAGAAAGGAGGACGAGTGAAATCTGGAGGCTTTCGAGATGTGGATGTGGTGAAGTGGACGGAGAGGGGGAGTAACTACGAAGTGCAGGACATGGTGGGTGAGGGAAGTTGCTTCTAAATGAGATGTGGAGGAGACAGAAGGTATGGATGGACCAAGTAGGTACTGAGTAGGGAGGATATATTGAAAGCAGAGTTAGAGAGTAGAATGTTGTGTAGACGAGAGAGATAATTTATTAGATATATTGAAAGGGAGTAGGGCTTGTTGTCCATTTAAGACGGTAGTCTATGAAGGGATAGGAGACTGCCATAATACTTCCTAAATACTCCACAACTTAATTGGTAGAATACATTAATAATAATAGGTGAGTAGAGAAGTCTGTTGAAAATCTTGGGAAGATTACGAAGCAAATAAGTCGGCCACATAATAAGATACGATGGCTTGACGAAAATTATCCCAGGATAAGGTTCATGGAAAGGTTATCAAGGGTGCAAAAGAGAATAATTGTGTCACTGTTCACAGATGACCTTGAATGAGAATTAAGGGATATATGCAACAAACCAATTTAAAGATTTTGGACTCATGATGAGAATAATTATGTATTAAGAGAGCCATTCATTAATTTTATCCCTAAAAATGGTTTCATAACCTGGCTACAGTTTTAAAACAGTACTTTTATTTGGAACTGCCATTGCCAGGGATATAAAAAAATCAATGAGGGTTGCATATCACGCTGGGGCGGCTGTTATGCTATATATTGAAGCCCTTTAATACGCTTTATAGATTTACTCTAGGGAATATTCCATCTTGGTCGGAAGAAACCAATCCCCAACCTATATTCGAATGTTTAAGTGGATGTTCAGGCTGGTCGCTCGGGAAATGGCTTATTGCCGAAATAAAATTTTGTCACGGGTTTTCTTCTAATTCTCGCTTTTCGTAAGCAGAGCGAGAAAATTACTTAGTTTTAGTCTAAAATTCTTCAATTCGATCGAGATTAAGGATTAAATAATCATTAATAATGAATAAATCAGCCCTTTATTTATGAATGATGGATCATCATTCATGTTGATCTATCTGTCTGGCCCAATATAATTCCACGAAAATGTGAACTTTAAAGATTCACCCAAAAAAAAACGATTAAAGATTGACTGTATTCGGAATGGGAATAGGAGAGAGAGAGAACGCCCCCGATGTCCACCTACCTTTCGCTGCATGCCTTCTCTCCTCTCCCCCGATGATTCCGCTCGCGGTCCTCGTCACACCACCTAATGCACCGTACTCCCTCGCCCACACGACTATACTATACTTGTCAGTCAGTTGAACTCCCTCGCTCCTCTCAACCCTGGGAGCTATTATGTCATCCATGGGAGCAATTATATGATAGGCCGACACCTGCGGCCTCTCTCTCAATAGGGTAGTTTCCTTCATCAAAGAAAACGAAATGCATTGATTGCGATTCGTTACCCACCATTAGTGTATTCATAATATACAAATCATTTTGTTTTAGAAATCCCAGTTTAGGCGAATGGCAATGATCAATTTTAACCTCATTTGAAAAAGGCCAGATTGGCGCCCATGCGATGCCACTCCACGTGACGTCACAGGGACCTAGTTTCTATACGAGTTGATGGGAGTTTTACATCGTCTGAGATTACCAATGCATGTATGAGGCACAGAGCTCAGGGAAACATGTCTTAATAATCACTTATTAAAACTGGCTAAGGTCGGAAAGTTTCCTTCGTTTGATAAGGTATTAATAATCCTTATTTAAGCCAAGCGCTACCAGGTAGCAGGGTACTCTGCTAGCATCCTGCGTCGTATCAGCGCTCAAAGCTTCGCCCCAAGGTCACCTCACTTGAGGCAGCGGGAACCAGAACGACGTCACGTGGAGTTTTCCCGGCATTCATACTTAGCCGTCGCGTTTTCGCGCGCTTGAAATTTTTCACTTTTCATTTAATCGTGAAAAATAGATATCGTTATTTTAAAATCTAAAAGCGTGAAATACGTACTCCAGGAGTAATAATCTTTCGATTTAAGCAGTAAAAAATAATAGGAAACCACCCTATTATTACCAAAAACTATCCGAATTCATGTATTAACTATCACATGAAATTAATGAATGGGATGCCAATTTCCATGAAAATCCGTCATTGTCTAGCTGCGTGCATGCAAATATGACGAAAATTCATACGCAACGGTGGTTTTCGGTTTTCTCGGAAAATCGCAGGCATGAAATAGCTGCTGATGCTGTTTAAGCATGTTTTGGGATAAAAATTGTATTATCTATTAACATGATACATAGCCATGATATACCACTAATTTCAGAGGCGTTCAATTGATTTTGGGAAAACATCAAGTAACAGATCGGTGGACGTATATTTTGTGCAGATTTTTCACATAGAATCGAACTAAACCACTGCTTAAAAATGTGTATATCCGGTAATTTTATTTTTATCTTTGAAATTCAACAAGTTCCAACCTCAATAAACGCCATTCATAAATAATTTCTACTTTTTTTTAATATTTGCCCACTTAGGTGTCACCTTAATAACCGGCATTGTATTGGTAGAACCGGTGTTGTGCCACTAACATTCTCGTTTGGAACCATCCCCAAGTTGTATGTTGACCTGAAATTGAATGTCATATTTAATTCGAGTTCTGCCGCCTGGTGATTGCTAGAAGGGGGACTGGTGTAAAGAATGCGTCACCTTGCTTTCAATTGTTTTTCTTTCCGCTCCGTTCTCTCGTGAAATCAACCGTGAGTGTCGAGGCATGATGGGATATGTGTGTGTGCTCTGCTATCAGGATAGGGTAATGATAGGGAGTGAGATACACGGGAATTCCAAGGCGGGCATCCCTCATATAATTTGCACGCCCTGAATTACTGTCTTCATCCTCTCTTTCTTCCTTATCCCTATTCACGAATGACAGTCAAGTTCTGGAACTGTATACTTTTTTCTTTGCTTGAAAACAGTAATTCAAAAAATAGGAACTTTTGCTGATTCATATCCCTATATAGAACTCATCTTCTTACCTGAGCATGTATGCACTGGTCTTTGTTACGTGGAGAAATGTTAAATTTTGAAATATCAACCTGAAAGCGCCAAACACTATCCTGCCGAGGACCACTAAACACCTTATGTTACTCTCTTCTTCTGAATAACATTAGGAGTTGAATTGCCCATGAAAATTTCTAAGCGAGAAGACAGATCCATAGATCCTGCGTCCCGAGAGAAGCATTTATTTTTCCAGCGATCCATAATTTCCCATATGAGATCTTGAGGTCGTTGATAGCTGGGCTAAGTTCAGCTTTTCATATTTGCCAAAGCAAACTGCGTTTCAGCGACCTATTCCTTGAGAAATAATGCATTAGCAAGACACCTCCCTTTATTCCTTACTAGATATTATCCTTTGCCGTCTGAATTTGAAGTCTGATTTTAATGCGCTCCGAGCGACAACAATGCTAGTCAATGCGGACTTGAGAATTCTGTATTGTAATATTCGTGCGTGCAGTATTGAAAGGTTTTCGTTCGACTAATGGGCGGGGAGAAGGAATAGAAAATAGAAATCAAAAGAAATTTATTATTCCGGGACGAGCGTGCCCCTTAGGAACATGCATGATTATAAATATAATAGAGTCAAAAATATGTAGATTTACATTAAACATCGATGCCACGTAATGCGACTTAATATATGGCAGAATAGAACAAAAATACATATGTGTATATATCATTATCATAGCCTATTTTTTATTTTTAACCAAGTTAGTTTTTCAAAATATGGTGTCACATGTTCATAATATGTGATGTCAAAAATATACCTTATACAGGAATTCTGATCCTCTGCAGTTTTAGATTTAGTTCATTTATAAGGTCAGAATATACCACACGGTAATAATCTATATGAGGGAAAACACGAGTGTCAACTAATATTTGGCGAAGAGGGACACGGATAAGTCTAAATTGTTTTAACTAATGTAGTGTCTCAAAGATCCTATGCGAAATGGTTTTTATGTTTCATTCCATGATAAGGTAATGTTTAGTGGAACTCTTAAGTTAGTAACACTATCAGAATAATAAATTTGGACACCTATTACAATGGAATGGGATGCAAAATGGTTTTTATGCTTTCATTCCATGATAAGGTATTATTTAGTGTAACTCTTAAGTTAGTAGCACTATCAGAATAATCAATTTGGACACCTTTTACAATGGAATGGAAGAGGGGGGCCATTGCTTCGTCCAGGGGCACAACATCATGAAATCGTGGGTCAAAACTTGGGCTTCGAAACTATTTTTGACCGGCAAGGAATTAGACTCTCGCACGGCGCACAAAGCGTTTGCTGTTATTTGCAGCGGGGACATGGTTAGGCGGCATTACCGAATCGGGACTTTGGTAATCGGAAATATTTTAAAATCTTGGATTTTCGAGAATTTTCTGTCCAGGACTGTGCATCGCATATCCTCGGTTTTCTGTGCCGAAAATACCATCAGTATCCCGGTTTCCACTCTTTGATCCATACAAAATATACTAAGCGTTGCTATGAGGCAATTTTTTCGGCTATCATCTCGTTTGTATCATTCAAATAATGACTTCAGGCTTTGTGAAACGGTAAGTAAAACTCGGCTCACGTCTATTAAAATTCGTATAGTAGACTTGAGAAAGAGTTTTAAAAAGCCTAGGCCTTAATTTGCTGTAATTTTTTTATTAAAACGTAATTTTTTCCTTATGTTGAGGTTAATGACAATTTATGAATCGCAAATTATTTCTACATATCTTTCTGAAAGCGACGTTCCTTTACAATTCATAAAATAGGTAAAATATCCCACGGGAAATAAGTCTTCCACAATTCACGCCAAAGACGTACAAACTTCCATCGGTCCGTCCCCAAAGGTTGTCATATTTTTTTCCCCATCATCAGCAACATCTCGCTGATATGCTTCAATCTTGTTGATTAATGCATGTATCGCTTGCCTGTCTTCGTGGATTAATTTGTCCCGGCTATAGACTGTGTTACAAGAGAGGATATCGCAATAGTGAGGACCTCTTCATGGGTACAAAGTATCAGACGGAAACTGTGTGGTCGTCCGCGGTGGAAAGTTCATTCACACCCCCACAAACAAATGAAGGGCTCAAGTGATGACACAAGCAAATGTCCGCTATCTCAAAGTGGGAACCGACCCGCCATCTGACGAGGCACAGGCGGGAAGAGTGGCGATATGGGTGGTCGCGATGGAAACGAGGCGAGGCTTGTTTGGACTCATCGCGACGGCCGCGCCGCGACCCTCCCGCCCTCCGCTGCGTTTTTGTTTGTTTGTTTGCGCGTCACCGTTGAGAAGGCCTATGGGGTAGATTCGGTACGCCCCATAGGTACATATGTCACCTCATGCCTCTTAAACGGAGTTCCGTGAAGGTATCTAATTTGACTACTCAATTTGGTTTCAAATTTCCTTTATTTCCATTCTAATTGGAACCTTTAGTTTTTCTGACTCTCCCCTTCTTTTGTGAACTATCACTGGCGGATCCAGGTCAGGGGCAAGTGGGGTTTGGTTGAAATAATACGATTATAATAATGGTCGATAAAATGAGCAAAGAATATCTTAAACACAATCAGCAGAAGTTTGAGATCATTTGTAAGTCAATGTACAATGCACATTACGTTATTCAGCGTTTCCATGGTAACTGCAAAGTGCATGCAGCAATATATTTGCGTTGCCGTAGCTTAGTAACTAAGGAGTGGCAACCACAAGTTTATATGATAAATCCATGATAAACGAACCCAAATGGTAACACATTGTGCCATTTTCAAAATGACGCAATGAGTTGAAACCATGGTCGGTTGTTGAGTTTTGGAAATAAAAAGTGTGGAAATTACAATTTGTGTTCTTCCATCATTGATGTATCGAACTTCCACCAAATCAAGCCCGAAACGATTTCATACGTTATACGATAAAAATGGTTAAAATTGTCACCCCTGCCACCTCCTTAAGTATTGCAGATTCCTCCTTAAATACCCAATGAGTGTAATGTAACATGAATTCCTACAAATGTGTTGTTCTTCGACATTGTTTTTTTTTGTTTTAATGCATACTAAATGAAGTAGCAATGTGTGAAAAACACCGCGATACTCCAGATGGTTAAGGTGAATGAATTTCGAAAATTCACCATTGGCTCACTCATTTTCTTCGGCGACAACTTTTTTTGAAAGGAATAAAGCATGCTTGGCTAAGATTCCTGCGGAAGTTAGGGGAAGCACTCCTCTAGGATAATCCCTTTGCAGGTCGCCAAGTGGTCCATTTAAGGCGGTGGAGACGAAGTGATTAACAATTTTTCTGGTGGAACGGAGATTTGGGAGCCGTTAAATCCAATTACGTATTTAACTCGGGACGCAGGAGTAGTTAGCGTTTAACTGCTATCTCAAGAATCCTATTACAATTTCCAGAACATTTAACTCAAAACCTAATTCCATTACGCTAATATGCTATCGTGGCTGCTCATCTTTTTTTTAAATTGGAAGGAATTTTGGCCGAGATTGGATGATTGCGGGACGAATCTCAGAAAATTAATTGCCAATATGTGAAATAGCCCTCCTTTTATTCATGCCATGAAGAAATAGTTGATATCAGGATTAGAATATTTTCAACTTATTTTATAGTTAATTTACCTTTAATTTTGAATTTATAGATTAAATTAAGATTAATATCTGACTAAGAATTATATTTTTGAAGGTCTGAAAATTTTTATTCATAACCTCATGTCAAAGGCTTTAATAAAATCATTTTTTATTTATCCCAATTCACCTCATAAAATTAGGGTGGACAGCTGGATTTGGAAACTTTTAATAACTGTTTATTCAATTCTAATTTTGGTTTTCTTAGTTATCGCTTCATATCGTCATCAATCCCAACTCCAAATTTTTTAACGCTGCTAAGTCTGCAGAAACTGAACATCTTCCAAGAATCGAAAATTGGGTGCGAAGTTAATTGAAATGATCAACGAAGATATCGCACTGTCCACTGATTTTATTAAAAGCGTAGTGTTTGTGTTTCAATTGTTACCCAATCATCATCAGATCAGGATCTGAAACTAAATGGGTTGGTATCCGTTGGTAATTGTGTTACAATTGAAGCATGTGCTGTACGCTGTCAGTACGTTGTGGGTAATGCAATGTCTCCGTTGATTGTTAGATATGTTGTTCCACGACATCTCTCCGCAAAAAGTTGACTTTATTGTTGATTTCGTCCATGTAATTACGTATTGCTTCCCTATTTTCCATTTCTCATTGTAATTCCCATGTTAATCTCAGAATAGAACATGTACCAAAGGTGATTTTCCACGTTTCCTTCCGTTTCAGCATTATTACGTTGGTCTGTGATTGGTACATGTGGAAACAGTCCCTCCCCGTTAGATTTCCGTGATATTTCTGTATATATATCTGTGCACTATGTGTCGTTATACCGGTATATTTGGAGCATTTTTCCCATATATCGATACATATTGGTGGGGTTTCTTCGATGAAATAAAGTATTCGGTATCATTTTCTAGACACCAATATTGATCAAATTGAAAATGTTTATAGAATTTCAATTATGCAAAGGGAATGATTTTTGAGAGCGTAGTTGGTGCAAATGCCCTCCTGTGAGCTTTTTTGAGCTTTTTCCTGAATGGGACAATGAGAGAAACATTTTCTTTTGCTTTTTTACCGTTTGTCTATGAATAAAAAATAATCAGTTCTTATAACCGTAGACTGTAAAATTGGTCAATGCAGTATTTCTTCTCTGTTCCTACCATTGTGCACGCTAAATAGGACTGTGCAGTGTGCAGGTCAAGAGATGGTCTTGATTTGAACCGGAGCTCCACGGAGGTTAATATTATTTTTAGAAATCAACCTAAATTCAGCAGAAAAATTGGTATTTGCAAATGTTATCACTTAAATAATTATCTCGGTAACAGGTTAAGAAGCACAATTCACCAAAATATAAATTACCTTCATAACTGCTCGTATCCTTATTTCAATTACTGAAAAGATATAGCTCAATTATACCTTGCTGGGTAGGTAGGTATTAGCAGGAGGCGAACGATGACTTTTTCATTTACACCATGAGGGAAAATAGGGTAGGGACGAGGCCGAAGCCAGGGGGGGATGAAGGCGGATTGATCCCCCCCCACCCCCCAAAATGAAAAAAATTAAATACATACTTTATGCTTGCTTGGTGCTCACACGACGATATTATATAGCGGCGCAGGGACATCTAGTAGTCCAATGCGACTTTAATCAATAATTATCTAAGCAAATTTGTAGGTGCAGTGTGTGTAGTAATAGTGCTGTGAACTAGTGGAGAGGTGAGTGACTTATGAGCCTCCTGAGGGACCGCAGAATTGACATCGACACAGAGGAGTTAATTCATTTGGTCGCTCCAAAAAAAGCTAGAAGGCTAAATTCAATTTTATAATAATATTTTTATATTTTCCTTTAAGGTTTTATAATAAATATGTATATTTAACCGTATACGCTATTTTATTTATCTTATAAAAATAATTTTATTATTGTCTACTATTACAAAATACCCCCCCCGAAAATATTTTCTGGCTACGGCCTTGGGTAGGGAAGGTGGAGAGAAGCCTGGATTTGAAATTACGCTACTTTATCCCCAGGGGACTACGGTTTAACGTCCCATCCGACGAACGGAGTGCTGTACTTGATGTACCCACCATGCATCACTCAAGTAGGGATCGGGCAGTCCTGAGCCCGGAATCAAATCCCCCCCCCCCACCGCCGGGATTTGAAGTAGAAACCAGCAATAAAGCTACCGCACCAAAATACCCTTTACTGTGCTCCTCATTCTTTTGGGAACTTAATAAGATTCACAAATGGTGGTTGGGAGAAGGTGCATATATACATGTATAGCTGACACCAGAGTACGATATTTGTATCCTATTTACTCGGACCGATGTAACTGCATGTTTTTAAATAAAAACCGAGCTAGTGGCTAACAGAAGAGGTACATTAAAGTCCTAAGGGCTCAGATTTTTTTAAACCATGAAACTGGTTTAATTAATAAAAGATCGTAGCACTTTTCCACAAGTCTTGTACCAGATGATGGCTCAGTGAGCCGAAACGCGTTGTACGCATTAAAAATTCTTGTGGAAAAGTGCTACGATCTTTTATTCATTTAAATGTGTCTAACTTCCACCAATTGAATCCTGAATCTGTTGAACTTATGAAACTGGCGTTACTTCTCGACGTAATTTCCCTGCAGACGTAAACATTTTTCACAATGTCGACGCCATGATTCCATGGTCGTGGCGAAGGCTTCTTTATGAGTCTGCAGCCATCTCTGTCACGTATTCACAAAGAGTGAACGCTGACTTTAAAATGCGCGTTTCTATTTGTTTCCTGTCCGAAGAAAAAAATCGGAGGCCTTAGAAATTGAATGCCTCTCGAACTTTAAATATTTTATATTCCGGTGCTATGTGCATACCCCACTTTCCTACTCAAACCTATTCTCAATATCCATTTGAAGGACTTTCTCTCATTCCTTTGTTCTGAACTTCAATTCTACTCCAGAATTTCGATAATTGCCCATTTTCACGAAGGTTTTCAACATTTTATTCGCTTCATTGAAATAGTTTTTTTTTACTGAAATTAGGTTCCCCATTGACCTCGATGATAAGCGTCAGGTCGCGTGCAATGTAGTCGATTTTAGCACGGATGCCCAACGGCCTTTCAGTTAGGTTTTGGACGATAACAGAAGAGTGAAGCTATTATGAACCAGATATCCTTCATTTTTTTATTTTGTAACTTAAAGAGGGAGTGGCGAAAAAAGAAATTTTTCTCTTAAACTCTCTCATTAAATGAGTAGAATGGGTTTCGCGGATGGTAGCTCCAAAATGTCTTAATTGCGGGTGAGAAGAAGATCACGCGATGGAAGTCAAGGGAGCGTGGAGGAGTAAGTTAGTCTTCAAAACGATTTCACGTAATTTTCTTTCGAATGGAGCTCAAGGAAGTCCCGCCAAAGTAAATACCGTTAAATACCTTTTCATTCAAAATTAATTCCTAGTGAGGTCATTCATATAAAACTGAAACTGCAGTCCATCAATTTGGTAGATGGAAGGTATACATATTTTATGTCGAAAAGATCCCTTCCTGATCACAGAAGAAGGCTTGGATGGTCCACACATGTTTATATTTATCATCACCTCCCCGAAAAATTTATATCGAAGCCCTGCTGTTTGAATAAAAATTCTTTTTGGTATTACCTTATGAATATCATCCATGTAGCTAATTATTTAAATAGACTGCGGGTTAGTGTCTGAGTGAAACGCCCCGTTAGCACTTCTCCGAAGTTAATCCTTTCATGCTAAATCATTCATGTTAAATACTATCAAATTACTCTCAAGATAACCGGTTGTTCATTTAACTGCATTAGCATAAATATTTAATTAATTTTGACTCAATTACTTATTATTTATTTATGAAATATGGAAATTATTTCGTATGGATGTATCAATTTATCACAACGGAGGTACTTCTTGTAATATTCGTGTATCCTCTCCTGAAACCTTCAAATCCATATTTTTTTAATTCTTTTAACATTATCCCGGGCAAGTTAGGCTTGCATAGAGTATTTGCGGATTATTTCTGGCCGTCCCTCCACCGCCATCTTCTTCAGTTCATAATGGGGCCAACTCCTTTTCATTCCTTCTAATAATCGTATTCTTATCCATCCTCTCCCTCGTTTACCTATTATTTATCCTAAAACACTGTTTTCAACATCCCCTCCTTGCCAATTATTCTTCCCTCTCGGCATTTTAATATACCCTCCCCGGTCAGTAATAAGCGTCTAGACTTGCGGTATAAAAATTAAACGTAATACTCTAACGCTATCACAAATATCGTTGGAGAGTTCCAACGTTACTCTACCTAATTGACATAGGATGTAGGTGTTAATGTATTTTTGAGCAAAATTCCGTAATAGGCAGAATAGCGGACGCGCAATTTGGGTGCGCAAAATCGGCAGCTGAGATGTCCTCTCCTCCTCCTCGGTTGTTGACGCATGGTTACCATGGAGACGCTCCCACGCGAATCCCTCAGCGCTTACGCTTTTAGCTTCGTCAATGTCCCTCAAGGCAGCGCCCTAGACCTCTAAAATTTCCACCTCCCCCTTCCACCTTCCAGAGGCGTCCAATCGCCCACGCTACTGATCTTGATATACTTATCAACTTCCACGGTCCGTGAAACTTTAAGTATCCGGCCAACTCCTCTGTCTTCTGAATCTCGCAGTTTTCTCTCCTTCGGCGTAAAATAAAAGTTTAGGTGGGCTAAACGACTACTATCTGATATCGAATTCAAAATTATCCTGGTACATTCAAGAACCAGGCACTGAATAGCAATTACTCTGTACTCGCGATTCCTATCTAGCTGTATTCAATTCTACTGACTGCTCCTTGTAGTCGCGGACTCTTTGTAACTCACATTTTAGTTTTGTACCTTGGTACTTGGTAGAAGTACCTTGGTACTTGGTTGCCGAATACCGAATCCTTTGTGGATACTAAGAATAGGGCACAAGGCTCATGCAATCAAATGGCTCAATAAATATGACGCGGGTCTTCGTAACTAATCATAAAACTATGCGTAGTACAGCAGTAAGGACATTAGGAAGATCATAGGATCTTCCATTTCTGTTAGACAAAACATCGTAGCTCGTTTGAAGAATTTGGAAGATGGAGAGGCAATAAAATCTACTCTCATTTCTATTAAGTGCTACTAGGCTTAAAAAATATCAAAGGTATTTTAGACTTGAACAGCCCGAGAAGTATAAGTTTAAGTCAATTGACCAATAGGGATCACAAGATAAAATGGGATAGCGTCAAATTTATCTGTCATTCCAAAAACTTCTGGGAAAGGATTGTTAACGAGGTGATTGAGATCAGGCTTAGTTAAAATACTTTCTATCGAGACAAGGAAAATAAAATTAGCAATGAGTTCAATCCCATTTATATAAAATTCCTCTGCCTCCTCCAAGTCTCATCTAAAAACATCACCTCTTCACCCACCATCTCCAGCACTTCTTTGTTCCTCCTCTCCGTCTACCTCACTTTCTCCACTCTCCTTCTTACCTACCTTTCGAACGCTTCTAAGACTCTTCCCGTCCTTCTTCCTCAACGTCCAAGATTCCACATGGTAAAGCACTTCTCTTCTAATCAGATTATTCATTAGCCTTTCCTTTAAACTGTTCCATGCATGAAAATGAAAGTCTCGTATAAAAGGAACTACGGCGAACTAAAAAAATCTCCCTCATTCAGTCACTCTATCTTAAGTTTACACTGAAATATTACGAATTTCGCCGCCCACTTTTTTTTCCTTCATTGCGGTTTGTGCATAAAAATGTTTTGATAAATGCCATCGCGTTTTCCTGCGTAAAACTCCAACCCGGACAATTTAAACGCACTAATCTCTCGGCTAAAAAGTCACAAGACTGCACGAATCACAAGAAAAATGATAAAATATGTAGTAGAGTATTTGGAGATAGTAAGATAGTATTGAATGAAAAGTTCTTCTCTGGTACCATAACTGTATTTTTGTTAAATGAAGTAACATTGAAAGCTATAAAAACTAAAGAGATAAAAACAATGTAAGTAGAAAAACTAATGATCTTTTTAAAAAATATCAAAAAATAACATGATATTTTAAAAGTCCTTGTCAATAAATACGATCTTTTTCTGCATCATCCATCATGAGAAAATGATACGTTTAATCTTAAACTGATGGGCACTCTTGAATTTCGTGAGGAATTTTATAATTTGTGTCGATGCGAACAATATCTTTATCATTCTTGGGTAGGATTTATTTTCTTTTTGCATTTAAGCGATTTTTGTCTTGATACTAGTAGGTATGGCACCGAAAGAACTCCTGGAGAGCAATTACTTTATGTTGTACCATCACGTTTTCAGAAGCTGACCTTAGTTATGTGAAATGAATCAATGGTGAACTCTGGCGCACCTGTGTTACCCTTACTTTTCATTAGTCACGTAAATGAATAATTAAAAAAATACCAAGGATGAACATCAAAATTGTGAGTTAAACAGTAATTCTGTCGGAATACTCATGAGGAATTGCTTGCGTAACTCTTGATTCCCACGAGTTACGTTAATGATTTAAAAAAAGGCGAAGGATAGATATCAAAATTGCAAGTTAGTTGAAAAGAAATTCTGCTGGAATGCTCATGAGGAATTCCTTTGGAATTTCGTTCGTCCAAATGCTCCGTCGAATCCGAATGATGGGATCGCCGGTTTATCAGCGAAATATCCCCCAGGGGGACGTATAATACCGACCTGAGCCGTATACCCACGCATTCCGACTTAAACCAGACGCTTTTCCGCTTCCACGAAATTTCCTCTCATAGCGCCCACTCAATGTAATTCTGGTCTCGCGTCCCTCAAAACATTGGATCGGCGGAACGGAGGAATGCGGATCGCTGCTGGCGTATTGTTGCATCGAGTCAACGGTATCCATCCATTTTTCCCTCGTCGGTTCATTAAGAGGGTGGAGTCGCAACGGTGCGATCCTGAGAAAATATTTTATTCTTATTTTTGTTGAATCCAATGCCAGTATACAATTACTCCGCAGCTGTGACCATATTCATCAGAACCATCATCTCTTATCATCAACATTTAGCAGTTATAGTGATTCGTATTAGATTGTATACCTAATAGCAATTCTGTTGCCTTCGAGTTATTACAAGAGAATAATATATTTAAACGCTATCTCTAGAACTATTTGTTAATTAACATATAGTACAGTGTGGATGAATACATCGAAGGATGCAAATATTCATCCATTCTTTTGCCTGTTAGCTGTTTATCTTTGGATGTATATCCGTTGTAATTGCCTATAGTATTTATATTTTTTTGTGTCCCACACATGCATGCATGCATGACTACACTGTGTGTATCATCTGATATTTCTGGTGTTAGTTTCCGCAAATCATTGGACAAATTAAACCAATTGTAAGTAAAAATAAAATCTTATTGGCAGAGCCTATGCCGTCATCGAAGAAATTAATCTATTAAAGAAATTAGAACTAAGGCTAACGGTTTGTCGACGATTCAATGCTCATATTTTAAACTAATACAGTTTTAAACTTCATGAGACGATCATAGCACCATTTGAACGCACTAACGTAATTTGACTCCAATAGCAGAAATCGTGTGCCAATTAAGGTTTAGTTTACAAAAATAATAAGCTCTTACAGGGGATAATCATTGACCCAACCTTAAGAAAAGGTGTCTTTCCTTGATATGAGTTCGTTCGTGTTATGATTTGATGATGATGAAATAAATCAATACAGACATTCATTCAAGCATTATAATCCTAAGATTGGTACGATGCTACAACGTATTGGTAGTTATGCAATATTATTAATAGCAATAATTATTATATAATCCATATCCATTGTTTCTGCTTGGCTCTTGACGTGTTTGTTTATAAAATTAGCTATTCTATAATAGAGTTTTGCGCGATGGCAATCCATTTGGCATTTCATAATTCTCCTTCATATGTTTTTTTTGCTGTAATATTAAAAATTTAGGCTATTTTCAACAGTAAAATTATGATTTTTCTGATAAATTTTTCCTCTCTCATTCCAGGTGAGTCGTATTCGGCATTATTTTATGAACACGATCATTATTTACGGTAAGTCATAGTAATATTTACATATAAGTAGCATATGATGTATGTTATTGCTGATTAAATGTTTCCTAACGAGTATTTTCGTTTAATTAAATTTTAGAATAATGTTCATTGATTTTAATTCACTTTTCAATTGTATTTTTGCATTATTCATTTCTATTTCACTGTTTAAACCAGCTTCAAATTTTCATTGCATCGTTGAAAATTCGTATACTTCATTTTTATGTTGATGACTGAAGAACTTCTTCCCAAGGGCAATTGAGGAGAGATTTTCATAGTTAAATTGATGAAATTTTTATTTAGTTCTTAACGCTGGTAGTGAGATAATAGGAGAAACAGATGTATGAAACGTTTTAATAGTAAATACGAGTAATTTAGCGTTTAATTCATTTTCGAGCAAATAGTGATTGGAATCGACCCAATTTGCAACATTTCATTGTGTTTTTCTCGAAATAATTGCTGAATTATTTACAGTTGTCTTCCGCACTCAAAATATTCCCCTAGTTTCCTCTTTCCAAACACCCTGACATTTTCTTCGCTTTTTCTCATGCCCTCTCTCCTTTAGCAGTGGGGCACATTTAAGGAACAGCTAGGCTGTGCATGATGCACTCGAAAATATTGTAGTGGCTTCGAAACGCGCCGTGCGAAGATAAATTCAGTAGAAATTATTATTATTATTATTATATTGTACAAGTTACAAGTTGGCTATTTGCCAGGTGGTAACAGTTTATACAAAATAAAAAGAAAAGCAAAAATATTGCAAATGAGAAATACATTACCAAAATGAAACTAGATAGTGAATATTTAAAATTCAATGATATTAATTTTCCAATATAAATCCTCTACACCTCTTCTTGAAAATCCTTAAGTTGTTAGGGTAGGGCTTAAACAGTTCTGCAGAGAGTCCATTCCATTCCGTAATCGTCCGGTTGAGGTACGAGAATTTCTTTACGTTAGTCCTTTGCGGCCGGCATTTCATCTTGTATTGGTGATCATGCCTACTGGGGTAGCTGGGGTATTCAATCTTCTTCCGTAGTTCCCCCATGCCTTTTCCCCTTTCAGTGTGCGGAAGAGTGCGCAAAGCCTATTTATTTTTCTTCTCCGTTCTAGTGTGTCCCATCCCAGTACTTTCAGCATTTTACCGGCACTTTCGGTCTTTTTGTGTTTCCCCATGACGTACCTTGCTGCCTTCTTTGCACCTTCTCGATGGATTCTGTTTGTCCCTTTTCATACGGGTCCCACACTAGTGACGCGTACTCTAAAATCGGCCGGATTAGTGTCTTATGCGCCTTCTCCTTTGTATTTCGATCACTTTCTTTAAGATTCCTCATCACCCAATGTAACATTTTGAACGCCTTTTTTGTTTATTGTTCGACATTTGCCTCCCACCCTTTCAAATATTGGAATGTCTTAATTAACTAATAATGCATAGTTTCCGGTGACATGCGCGGCTATTTTTTTTTAACCCTTACGCTCTCACGGCAAATTTTTGTTTTCATTCCCAGAAAGCTTCAGCCTGCGTGCTCTCTAAATGTATAAATGAGGACGTCTGTTTGTCTGTCCGCTATGCATTTCCATACGGCTGTGCGGATTGCAATCAAAATTGGTAATTAGGTGCATCTCGTGCTCTCAAAGTCCGTAGTGCTACTTCTGGTTATTTCTGACGCGTACTTTGCGTTATTTCCTCTTGTTTGTTGCTTGACGTCATACAACTTCTGTGGTTGGACATCCTGCCAGGAAGGCTAACCTCTTGACACGCTCAAAGGGAAAACATAACTCAAAGGATACTACATATAACTATTAGTCCTCTTATCTCAAAAGCTTAGCTTATATGCCTAAGAACAACTATGTAACCTTAGACCATATAAGCTAGTTTAGCTTATATTGTCTAAGGTTACATTTGTATACCATCATCATATCTGCTATGTTCATTTGCTTAAACATTCTGCCATGTGACCATGAATTACACGTTCGAAGTTTCCCATTTGTCTGGGGACTTTACTCCCCGAGCAATGCTGGGTATTCAATAATACATACTTGCCTTCTCAAAAGTGATTGTAGAGTGTGATCCATGAATTACACTGGCGCTTTGCCTTTGCTTCTATTTGGTGACGGAATAACCTCCCCGCACATGAATTGAACCAATGTTGCAAATTGTTAGGTGAGGCCTCACTTCCTGGTTTTGCGAATTAA
This sequence comes from Ischnura elegans, assembly GCF_921293095.1. Taxonomy (NCBI): domain Eukaryota; kingdom Metazoa; phylum Arthropoda; class Insecta; order Odonata; family Coenagrionidae; genus Ischnura; species Ischnura elegans. The sequence continues at coordinate 20,684,741 of NC_060253.1, forward strand.
TAGTTATATACTTTAACTCTAAAATATAATTTTAGTGAGCTGATTCAAATCAATGATTCAACAAAACTAAAAATATAATTTTGATTAGTGTCTTTGACCATAGGTCTTGAAGAAAGACAATACTCCATAACACTGATTAATGTTAAACATACAAGTCAAGAAAAAGACCAAAATACTACAAATATAACATATTTAAAAAATATATGTAATATCAATCATTACGTATTTCTGAACATTGAGATTTGATTCCTTGAGTAACGTTGTAACTGCAACTTTGGTTAATGTCCTTCTCGTCTGGGTGGCATGCTAGTTGTATAGTATAATGTAATATCATAATTTTCATTAACGTTTATAGAACACCGAGTACTGTAAATTAAATCGATTTCCGCAGGAGTCATAGACATTTATAGTCTCTAGTATGAAAGTGAATATACCTCAAAATATAATAAAAAAATATTTGTACAGGATGTTAAACACGGGGCCGATATACCTTTACCTTTTTAGCTTACTTTTTAACTTACTTACGTTTAACGTTTTAGGGCGAAAACCGAAAGCTTATAAATTGGCATCTTGTGCTCCAAAGGGTTGAATTAAGTATGCAGATAAAATCATGAGAAGCTATCCTCTTTCTAAGAACACCATTTTTTTTTAAACCTGTTATCATAAAAAATTAGCGATAAATTTACGTGACGGCAAAATATTCTCTTTCCTATGGACGATATTTAATGTGAATGAAGCCCAATCTGTCGATAATTCCTGGAATTTAGACCGGACTTTGACGCAAGCAATGCAGTATTATTTTGGGACCCAAGCTAAATTTTTTACAGGTGTCTTCAGCACGCGAAATATTTCCATATTTTTTACTCACCGACCACCCTGTCATTTTCCTCACGCAAAGACGATAGGATGGACCTGTAGTCCATCCATTAATCGATTGTCAACAGATTATAGACATTTCCATCTTCGCCTCGGATTATAATCGAATATATTCGATTTTTTTAATTCCTTCTATTCGCCTTACTCTGCGTCCTCTAATTGTAAGTCAAGAATGAATAAGCTCTTATAAAAAAAAAATTTTTTTTAAACCAGCCTTTATATTTAGATTACAGGGGATGAGCAACGTTTATATATGACACAAAGCAAAAAAACTCAGTGACCCCGAAAAACCAAAAGTGACGTATTAAAAAAGTCACTATATTAATTAAATTTTCAGTGAATGGTAAGCCCCCTATGTTTCAAAATGCCACCCCTATGCTTTTAAATGCCTACCCCTATGTTAAAAATGCCACCCCCCTATGTTAAAAATGCCACCCCGTACGTTTTATGTAACGGTAAAACAATATTCAAACATTTACAAAACCTTACAATTGTTAATAAATATATGAAGATCATAATTAGCTGTTGTACAGTTTTCACAAATTAAATGTATATGTGAATAAATGAGAAAATTGTAAAGATTCGTGTAGTGTGCACAAAAATAAATATAAATGTTTTGGGGGGCTATAGGTTGACTGGGGGGTGGTTAAAGGGGGGTTGGAGAGAAAAAGTTATATTTTCATGTATTGTCATCGGAAATGAAGAAGTGTGCAAAATTTCAGCGTTTTTGCTTCACAGGAAGTGAGTCAAATTTCAGTTACAAGATTTGTACCAGACAAACAAACAGACAGGTTGGTGAGTTGATATAAAGGCTGGAAAAAGGAAGAACTAGGATAAAACACACGCAACTGGCCATTCAGGATGTGTTAGAGACGAAAACGCTTATTGTCAGCCAAAGGACAGCAAGACACCTGGGTTAGAAAAACTTAATTGACATGGGTCTGTGGCATCTGGTTAACGCCCTCGCCTACCAAATTAGAAGTCACGAGTTTGAATCCCGCGTGGGTGAATAGCGCGATTCAGGGTATGAATGTATGTGACTGTCAAACTTGGTAATATGAAGAGAGAGCTGCATAATTAATTCAAGCGAATTAATGATTTTTTAACTGGTAAGCATCTGAAGTATCTTTTTTGCTTTCAAATGTTCCCCTATATGTGTATAAATCCATTTCATTACCTGATCTTTCTCTCTGTGTCCTCTCGCCGCATCATACAAATTTTTTGTATCGTCGGTCATAATTTCCTTTACATTTTGAGTATTTATGATCAATATTGATTCAACATGAGGTTCTGTGCTCTTAATTTGCTCACTTTTGCTATTAAAATGTGAATTTAACTAGTTATAACGTAAAAAACATAATATGCAATTTGTTACATGAATATTTTTGTTTTTCTATCATTTAAAAAAATTTCAATATAATTGAATAAATTAACACCATTGCAGAGCCGAGTTAAAATTTCACAATAAAAAATGAAAGGGATATGTTTATAACTATAGAATATAGAAAGTAAAATCCCATAAAATATTGCATTCACAAGCATCTACACCATCGTTCCGCTGGCATCACCCTAACCACGAAATTTAGAATCCTAAATTCACTCGTGAAATGAAGATAAAATCATAAATATAATTATTATTATTATTGTTCCACGAGGATGTCTTAAGTTAAATTGCGCGCGCGGTCATGTTCTCTTGTTTTTTATCACATTTTTTTGTTCACCTCGCCCTCATGATCGCGCGTGGAACTGGGTGTTGGACTTGCGCCGTTTGTTTACCTTTCGAAGAATACTCTCTCTCTCTCACTCTCTCTTAAGAGACTCTTAGCGATGGACCACCGAGAGGACCGATGGACACCTGTTGGAATCTCGCGAGGGTGACGTAACAGCCGCAAAGCGACACCCCCCTCTTTCGAGTAACTGGAAATATGCGTGGCTGCGGGCTGAGCAGAGAAGTTCCCGTCATTTTGACCCTCTTAACCTCACCAAAATAAAGAGGAAAATTTGTCTGTTTGATCAACGGTGTATGAATTCGCCAGCATAGCTGTCGTGATTATTCATTCATAAGTTGGTTTCCTATTTTTTAACTGGCTAAATCGAAAGATTAGTACTCCTGGAGTACGTATTTCATGCTTTTAGGTTTTTAAATGACGATATCTATTTTTCGCGATTAAACGAAAAGAGAAAAATTTCAAGCGCGCGAAAACGCGACGGCTAAGTATGAATGCTGGGAAAAGCCCGTGTGAAGTCATTCTGATTCCGGCTGCCGCTGTGGAAGGCCCCCTTGGTGCGAGGCTATGAGCGCCGCCAAGATGCAGGCTGCTAGTAGTTAGCGCTTGGCTTAAATAAGGATTATTAATACCCTATCAAACGAAGGAAACTTTCTGACCATAGGCAGTTTTATTAACACATTATTAAGAGATGTTTCCCTGAGCTCTGAGTCTCATGCATGCATTGGTAATCTCAGACGATATAAAACTCCCACCTACTCGTATAGAAACTAGGTCCCTGTGACGTCACATGGAGTGGCATCGCATGGACGCCAATCTGGCCTTTTTCAAATGCAGTTAAAATTGACCATAGCCATTCGTTTAAACTGGGATTTCTAAAACCAAATACTTTGTATATATTGAATACGCTAATGGTGGGTAACGAATCGCAATCAATGCTTTTCGTTTTCTTTGATGACGGAAACTACCCTATTCATTCTAATATATCAGCATTCGTGAACATTAAAGGTGGGCATGACAGCAGTGAAATCACGGGGTTACGTATATTTTTTGTGAAGGCATAAATAGGCCATTAAAGGGGAGTTATGAAAACACAAATTGCAACGTTTTTCTATAAATTATAAGGTACCTAGCGTAAATGTTTTACAGTTAAATTTCTGTACAGCCAATTAAGTTGATACTTAAACTTTAAAAATAGAAACTCACCTGGTGGAGAAAAATCTCCCATTTACTGGTGACGCCTATGCCCTCTTCGCATGGCTTCAGAGCGGTCTGTCCACTGAACTGTAAACAATGGAATGCACGAAACTTCCTCCCCAAGCGCAGTCAAAAAATTGCGCATTTGGCCATCTTGAGAAGAACCTCGTTTTAAATGCATAAGATATCGTTTTGAATCTTTTTTCTCAGCCCATATGGTTCGGATGAGATGCCACTTGGAAAAAATTACTTGTATTCCATATGGAAATTTTTTTAACCTTAGAATTCACCATTCTTTAAATCGTATTATCCCTTTTAAAAATGCATGAGAGTCCTTATTATGAGATCCCGGGAAAGCTTCAGTTTGGCTTCAACTTCTCTCTCGACAAGTGCATAGTAACCCACCTTTTATTATTCACAGTTCTCTGGGCCTGTCCCTCCATTTTTCTCCAAAACTGAGAGCACACAAATGACGTCAGAGCAATCACCTGTCAGCGACCGCCTTTATCGTGATGTTCTCCTTCCATACAATTTTTGCCTTCAACATCTCTTGCAATTATTTTTAAATTAAAATGAGAAAAATTAATGAATGCATTCCTCGACAGTTATTTTTAATGGGTATGTTTACATTTCTGTAAAGAGCTGGTTGATGAAAGTGTATATCATTTCCTCCATGCGTTTTTGAAAATATATTGCTATATTTAGGGTTGGGAAATTATGTTATGAAACTAGAAATTAAAAATCTACTATTTAGTATTTTAGTGCGAACCAGGGACGACTGGCTTTTCGGGCCACTCCGCATATCAGGTTCGTGGATTCCCTTGGCAATTGTAGCGAGACTCATGGTGCTAGATGTTAGGCCCTCGTGGTTCATTAAGGATGGCAACACGAGTGAGAGAGGACCTCAAAGTATCCACAACAGGTTTAGAATCTCAACCTGCGCTAAAGCCATGTATGACGGTATTGTGTAATATTTCGATTCAGTCACGTGCACGGCGGTAAAATACAGGTATACATGAATTAAAGCATCGAGAAGCCAAGGGGGATAAGTAACATTTTACTAATTTTCGGTAAACGTTGATCTTAGTTCAGAGCTTACCAAAAATCAATGTTTTGTAAAATGTGAATGAAGCTAGACAACAAACCAAGGGAATAGGCACATGTGATCATGGGCGTACCCAGCAAGGGGCAGAAGGGGATAGCTGCCCCTCCCCCCTAGGAGCAAAAATCGCAAATATCTTCAAGGAAAATAATATTTTTTCAAGCAAATAATTTTTTTTTAATAATAAAGAGCTGTTACAGTTTCCTTAAAATGTTGGTTTCATTCACTTTTTCCATGCTTAAATCTTACCTACGACTTGAACAACCATGGCTTCACCCCTCACCCCCTAGTTTTGATCCTGGGTACGCCCTTGCATGTGATACATAAAACATCAAACCAAAGATGAGCTCAGCTGTGAGAGGTCAATAGGGATAACTGCGGCACTTACTCCCATTTGCCTCCAGCTGAGCATATACCTGTTTCGGCTTCCAAAGGAAATATTGAAAATATTTTGTGCTACGACGAGATCTCAGCACCTATCAAAGATACAATCATTTCCTTTCCCACAACATTTTCTAATATTTTAATAATCTAGCAATTATTGCCATTTCTGCCATGCGCGATGGGAAACCGAAAGATGGTTGACCCTGTCATTCAAACGCCGCGGTAGTCCATGCTACTGTACTTTCATGTGTCGTATTCCTTATTTCCACCAAAACTGACGGAAATCAGCTTTCAGTTGGCCTCCAGTTAGTGCCACATTGATCTAATTTTAGGAGTGAAAGTTTTTCCTCGAAGACTCCAGATGCTAATGCGCTCTGTGTTTTGAAAGTGGTTTGTATCTCAATTTCACTCGATGCATCCACTTAAAGTGGAAAAATAGATTTCTGTCTCCAGAGAGAAACGTTCGATTCAAGTTCTGTCGAAGGAATCAGAATATATTATATATTATTTCAATGGTCCAAAGGGACACTTTCTCTTAGTAGCAATGGATTGCGATTTTAATAATAGAGCAGCGATGAAGCGAGAGAATCTGTGGAAAAATAATGTATCAAATTTAGAATATTATACTTCATTAATTTCACATTTCACAACAAGCAGCACTGTTCGGCCTTTACATCGGGGTTGATATCATTTAACAATCACGCGCTCACAAACATCCATGCCCTGGATAGGGGTAACTTACCCAGGTGGGACTCGAACCCACGAATTTGGTTAGGCAGGCTAGGACTTTACCTCGCCGCTACCGAGCCGGCAAATTATAATGAGAAAGTAAAAGAAAGGAGCTATTTCACACTCGTCCGAATGCACCTTGAATATGCAGCGAGAGTACGGGATCCGATACAGAAAGACTTCATCTGCGAACTGAGTAAGATACAAAGGAAGGCTGCGCGTTCCGTCAATAACTGCTACGGGCGTACGCCGCGCCGTACAGGCAGTGTTACCCAGATGTTAAGCGAGTTAGGCTGGGAGCCGCTCGAGACTGCGCGCTAGGCTTAGATTGCTTGAATAATTAAGAATGGATATCTTTAAGAGCGACACGGAGATCATAATATTAGAGACACACTATAATACCAGGTCCGATAGAAGCGATAAATTAAGAGAGATGTTTTGCCGAACGGATAGATATGGGAATTCGTTTTTCCCCCGAACTATAAAGGACTTTAATAAACGCTAGTCCCAACTTCGTTAGAGCACTTCATTTTTATGTGTAAACGGCTGGTGTCCTAACACTCCCTGCCACACGTCTTTAAGGCGGCTTGCTGGGTATTATGTAGATGTGGATTATATACACGTAAATGTAATTATCTAAACAAAACATTCTAGTGCCATCATTTAGAGCGTTCGATTCTGAACTTAAAATGTTTATTTTGTTCCCGACGGGTAAAATGTTTTTGGTTTTTTTTCGAGTAAGTGAATATTTTAAGTACAAACATTCGCCGAGACTAAGTAGTGAAGAGCCTGTTCTGGAGTGTAGCGCTTTACGGTGTGGAAAATTGGATACTTATAGGAAGGAGGATGAGAAATGGCTGGAGCCGTTCGAGATGCTAGTGTGGAGATGAATAGGGAGGACGAAGTTGACGGAGACGAGGAGAAACGAAGAAGTGCTGGAAATGGTGGGTGAGGAGAGGCAGCTTCTACGGAGGATACAGAAGGTATGGAGCGAGTGATGAGCGTAGAGGGGATGTTGTAAACAGTGTTAGAGGGTATAATATTGGGTAAACGAGGGAGAGGAAGGAAAAGAATAGGATTTTTAGATAGGATGAAGGGGAGTAGGCCTCATACTCACATACTCTTCCTAATACTTCATAAATACTCCATGGAAACCTACCTTACTTGGTAGAATACTTTTACAGTAATAATGTTTAGTAGATTTTCGAGTAGATTTTAGGCATTCTTATCCCTTGAATCACCAATATGCTTTATCAAAATAGATTTTGAGTCCACAATTGCATCGGTATCGATTGCTTCTGATGAAGTACTGAGCACTGCTATTGTATTGACCAAAGTTTCGATCACACGAAATAGTTAAGTCTCACCGCTGCAACGCCGGACGATTGGTAACATTGGTGCAACCAATCAATTGTTGGATATTTGGACAAACTGAGAGGAAGTAGGCGTTGTTGTGAATTCAAGAAAGAAGTCAATGAAGGGAAGGGAGACTGCTTTTAAACACTCCATGTAAACCAACCTTACTCGGTAGGATACAATGACACGGGGTAGAACGTTGAGCAAACGATGGAGAGGAAGGAAGAGAATGGGATAAAATTACATCCAGCTGCTCTGTTGTCATATAAACAATTGAATGTCGTTTTCATGTGGTACATGTTGACTCATACAGACCTCTTTTGATGGATACTTGAGATGTCAAGCCAAGGGTGTACCCAGGTTCAAAACTAGGGAAGGGCAAGCCATGGTCGATCAAGTTGTATCATTTTAAACATGAAATTTAACAAACATTTAAATAAAATTTTAACTTTGCTTTATTATTTTTTGAAAGTATTTGCTTGAAAAATATATTTTAGTTACATATGTTACACTAATATCATTTTTCGTAAGTTAAAAGAAAATCTGAAAACTTTCGTTTCAATCCATTACTTATTTTCCTCGTAGACTTTTGCGATATTTCCTTATAGGGGGTGGGCAGCTTCCCCCGTCCTGCCCCCCGCTGGGTACGCCCATGCATCAATCTAATGTTTTTGAAGTTCTATTGTCATATTTTATCCACTTGGTGTAGGTGTTGGAGGCTTAATCCAAATATGAAGTGGCACAAATCATGTACCCATAAATATCAAAGTCTCAGGTGTTACGCTATCATATGATTCTATGTAGCCCAAAGAAAGATTTTCTTAAATTCCGAAACGTCAAAGAATAATTTTTAACCATACTAACTCACGACCTAACCCCTTTATTTCTAATGAAAAGGTCAAGAAGGAAGATAGTATGATACAAAATACTTATGATCATGAGGAATAGCATTGAAAAGCCTATAAAAAAGATGGATGAGATCATCGCAAATATAAAATTCGGTAATCCACCCAAATTATATGAAGTCAATGGTTCGCGAGTTCAATTCTTGGAATGGGGACATGATAGATTCAAATGTAACAACGTTTATTTCTGAATCGATCACTCTACTTATAGCTTATTTCTTCGGGAAGAATGGATCTCTTTGCCCTGGTGGCGACGTTTTCTGGCCGATTTCAAAGCGCACTTAAAAGTCGATTTGAGAAAATATTGCAGTATTCCTATTATATCAGCGTTTGTGCGTGGGAGTATTTTTTTCCTTTAACTTTCGGTATGGCCGCAACCGGTTTCTATTCATTTTCCACTGTTTCTTGCGCATCATCACCTTCGCGAGCGTTTTGTTTTTACCTTCTATATCTCTCTCCCTCTCGAGCCGAGAGTGCGTATGTTGCTTGCTTTCCTTGCGCGCGGCGAGATGTTCAGGTGTTCCGTGGGGAGACGATGACGTAATGACGGGAGATAAACCGGTTGCTTCCTCTCCCACTCCTTAAATCAAACATTCCTGAAGAAAACCGAGAATATCCTTCCATTTGACGGATCATTTTTTTTTAAGTGTTTTTAATATTCCCCCATCAACAGCGCTGAAGCCGTTACTTCGGCTTCAGCGTATTTTTAGACACTTCGTGTGCGAACAAAAACTAGGTAGGTATATTTTCCAACAGTATGGCCTTTTTGGCTCAAGTAATTTATCTCTTTTTTTTATTTTCATTGCATTTTGCACTATGGATTTCAAAGTAACATTTCCGTAAAATATATTTTAAGTATACTTCTATTGTGCGCAAAACATTATGTATTGCATTTCTATAAACTGTTTTTGTTGGAAAGAATATGAATAAAACTTGTTCCATTAGTTCTTTTAATGCAATATTTATTTTTCGTATATTTTTAAGCTCCCTCAGTAACTTATTTCTTGTGATTTAATGTGGATTAGAATTGTAATCCTAGTTTTCAATTAAAATTTAAAACCATTCTTCGATTTTTCTCTCCTTAAATCAGCAATTTCTTGCTAAACCCGACGGCATCCTTCCATATGACGTGTTATCATTAATTGAAAGTATTTTTTTTAATATTTGTTATTCGCCCGTCGCCCTCTATTAATCCACCATCAATAACTTATATTCACGGCTGCGTAGCTAATGTTTTATTTAAAGAAAAGGAAAAATTCATTTTCTCACCCCTTTTTCACGTTACCTAATTAGGCTGCAAAAATCAGTCTCTGATCATATTACATATGTTTATATATTCCTGTGCCAACCGGAAATAGCACCATTGACCTTTCACATCGGAGTTCTTTACCTAAATATTAAAAGTACACGAACATCCTTGCCCTGGATAGGGTTAACCTACTCAGGTGGGACTTAAACCCGCGACCTCTTCTGTGGCAGGCAAGAACTATACTACGCCGCCACCAATAGTCAAAATTAAAGTCTTCATAGCAACAACTAATATTTCCACAATCATGATTTATACACCTTTCCCAAAATGCAAATCATCGCCGACTGTAAGATTTCTTTGCGTTGTTATTATAAGGCAACTCGGGCAGCATATTCAGGCAACTCGGCTATCTTATTCCTTTCAATAACATAAAATTTCAAATTGCTACTACTATTACTGTTGAAGAAATAAGTCTACCGTAAAAAATATAAGATCTCAGAGGAAAAGATATTTTGCCTACACCGATATTCGAACCGGGGTCACCCGAATTCGGATGACTCGGTGACTCAATATTTTTTAAAAATCACATTCAATACTGATTTCTGGGAGAGTATTCACTACATTTGTATGCGTGTATGTTTTGGTTGGTTTATCACGGGAGTCCTGGAGTAAGCTCATCTGCGTTCAACGCCTTTGAAGTTGTTTGTAGGGCGCTGTGTCGATGCATATGCATACAAATGACTTGCAACGCGCCGTGCTTTTGTACGGAGTGGAAGTGCATCCGCGAGTGATTGATGGACATCTTTAGAAAGTAAAGGAAAGCAGCGCGTCCACCTCGCCTATGCGTGAGCAGAATTAGCCTCTTTGGGGGGTCTCGTTGAAAATTCACAGACGTCATTGCAACTGAACATCATTTGCATCGATATGCAAATTTTTTTCCCGCGGCCGAGGCTTTGCTCGAAGATTACGGATATCGCTTCTCTCTCCTCCAACTGTGTCTCTTTGCAAGCCATTTTTGTTTCCAACGATCTTTCTCAGCAAAGGGGATGTCATTACTGTTATGGCTACTTCTCCTGTTTTTGCGTATTGAAATTATACCTTGGAATGAAATGGCTTTCAATCTGCCCATATCCAAGGAGACCATTACCATACTTTTATTCTCTATAGCAACGACAGAAGAGGTGGCATTGTTATTGAAACGAGTTCTTCGTTTATATTCTGGCGGATAAAGGACTTTCAAGAACACCAGAGTGTCTGCTTGGAAGCATTTTCTTTCGATATTCCCCCGAATGTGCGCATTACGGATAAAACTTGCAATAAATGAAATCGTGAAAATTGTATTGAAAAGTACTTATTCGAAAAACTTCACTGCTTAGTCAAAGAGTCCAAGTTGAGCCATTCAGCTCTCTTGAAACTTTCTGTTATATTTTTTAAGAAAAGACGTTAATACCTGCGGATATTCTTTGTTCAATACATGCTGTAATAGCCAGAAAAACGGTTATTTATTTTGAAATAGTCATGAGTTCGGGGATACATTGTACTCTTTATTCAATTTCAGTTTAATTTTGTCCTATTTCATGAGAAAAAGTGAATTAAATGTTTTTAGGCATTCAATGTTTCTTTCAACATTCAATTTAGAGTATTATACAAATTAATGTATAGATCAACCACAAATTCCCTTCTATGCAAGTAATATTTCGAAAAATAGTATAATAAAGTTTCCTTAGTTAAACATTTAATTTAGGTACTTAATCTTTACGAATGTAAAAAAAACCATTTTCATCATTTATAGAGCTGATGGAAATAATTTAATGGATAATTTAGTGAAGAGTCTGATATGGTGAATAGCGCTGCACTGTGCGGAAACATGGATATTTTGGAGAAAGGACGAGAAAAGACAAGAGGCGCTCGAGATGTGGATATGGAGAAGAATAGATAAGATGAGATCGACGGAGAGAAAGAAGAACCACGGAGCTAGGAAGAGTAAGAGATAGACTGTAGAATAGACAGCTTCAGAATGTCTTTTTTCCACGATCAATAAGAGATGATAACGGCAGCGTTATAACTCGCTAATAGATCAGATGACTTGTAGTGTATCCTACTGACTTATGTTTACCTTGACCATGTTTCTGAATTTTATTATTATTTATAACAACATGTGGTAGTATAATTTGTTAGTATGCGTGACGTTTTTTAGATCGTGTGGTGTGCATGTGGGAGTCCAATTGCATGACGCATGCTGGTGATTGATCGCCCCCTGCCAAATACCCTAGAGGTGGCTCGCAGGGTATTATTCAGATGTATATGTAGAAGTGATGGACATGGTGGATGAGGAGAGGAAGTTTTATATGAAATACGGAGGTGACGGTAGGTTTGGATGGGAGGGAGTACTGAGTGAGAGGGGGATGTTGAAAACAGTGCTAGGGGATAGAATGCTGGTTAAACGAGGGAGAGGAAGGAGGAGAATAGGAATTTTAGATGTAATGGGAGTGAGTAGGCCTTATTTTATATTGAAGAGGGAGATCTTAGAAGGGAGAAAAAAGAGACCGAGGTAATTTGCAAATTGCGCTCATGTAAACCTATATTGACTAGTTGAGTTTTTTAATAGTAACGGCCTCTGAGTCCAGTGGTAAGTCAAATCATGTTTCAAAGAAGTCAAAGATATAAATATTTAATCACTGGAGGGTTCCATTGCTGAGCTTGGAATGTGGGGGTAAATTTTGAAATGTTTTAACTCAATTAATTTTTCTTGCGTACAGCTCGGGATGAGTATATTATGAATGCATTATATAACATGGGCTCCCACGGATCACTGATCAAAACTTCTATCTCCCCAACCCCGAGCAGTGTCCGATTGTTTTGTGAAACACTTTGGAGCATTTTTTGGAGCAAAGAGGACTTTCTTTTTAGGGTAGACTTTTTTTTCTACAACAGCAATAGCAGTTTTCTCCAGTTCGGGTTAGTTGAGTCGAAGTTGTTTTCCAAGATGACGTTTCGCGACCTATGCTGGCCACATCTTCAGATCAGGTCTGACAAGGGAAGTCCCTCAAGTGTCACCACCGGATGTAATTCAAATTTTCCAAGGAGATATAAAATACTATGAGGTGTAGTATATGGAAACATAATAAAAGATGCTCTGAGTTATATTTTCCACAAAATTTTAATAGACCGAACCAGGTTTTGACATGTACACTAAGTCATTTTCAAGGTAAGTATACACAATTTACGAGCTTATTTATACCTTAGACAGGAGGGGCTATGGAACATACAACTCAGTGCATCTTTTATGATATTTCCTGTAACCAAGTTCCACCAAATATCGCCATCAAGCATTAAGTTGGGGAAGTACATGTTTCAGCTGCCAACGATTGATATTTTTCGAGATTTTTGAGACGAAAAGTAACAGAAAAGCGCATAAATTTATGCAACACACATCACAACAATGCACCGTCATAGCTCTTTGTCGAAACGATGGAGAATAAGGGTATATTGTTGTGGTACGAATTCCATTTCCTATCACCTAGCAATATTTTAACGAGATCTCGTGGTGACACTCGAGGGAGTACTACGTAGTAAGTGTCCTGACACGCTTTGCATCCAATGCCAAATCTCCTCCACTCCATATTATTTTCTCCTGCCCAAATGTGAGTAGGTAGTCGGTTGGTTCGCCGCAAACCTCCTCCTTCCTTTTCCCCGAGTCTTCGCACACACAAAACCGGCGTGTGCCCCACCCTCCCGTCCCGGAGAGACACGTGGAGGGGCCGCCCGAGGATGGCGCCGCAATCGCCGAGGAGCAGAGACGACTCCAGCCGGTCAGTTCGGCCCCAGCCGCAGAGTCGTGTGCAGCGCGAGTGTAGTTCGTAAGGCGCCCGTTTTCCACGTTCCCATGCGCCCGGACGCCAGTCTAATCTCGGCATCGTGTTTATTTCCCAGCGCTTGGCCTCTCCGTGCGTCACTCAGCCGCCTCGCTGGAGCTGTCATATGCGTTCGTTCCGCATTGCTCGACGCGAGCCGTAGTCCCTGTCGGCTGTCATGACTACTATTCCCTCGGAAACGATTTGGGATTGCTGGTGATAGTTTCCCGTGACCATTGTTGACCGATGCATTTCGCTTGATTGTTGGTGGGTGGTTGTCAAGCGATTGATTATTGTGTCCGGTCATGGGCAAATGATTCATGTCTATTGATTGTCGTGGATTGTGTCGAAATATCAGCGGCTGTTTACCGATGATTGGTAACTGCTGAAAATTTTGATAATGCGCGATTGTTGTGATGAATTTCTTTTTTTGCGTCTATAAGTTACGGGATACCAATTGCTGAAACCTTATGGCGGTGCCTTAGAGTCATTGATTATTAGCAAAAACATGCCCGTTGATTGATTCTTACTGGCTGTGTTGAGAGTGGAAGATTGTTTAGAGCCGTCTCCAGTGGTGACGAGTGATCGATGACTTGTGATAATTGTTTGTAATATCTCCATTGTGGTACCTAATAATCTCCGATTTCTAATTCGTGTTTAAGAGTGATTTTTGGAGTTGATACGTTTTTTCCATCGGGTGATCCTTTGTGGTGCATCATGGTGATCTGTACATTATCGATAGCTTTCCACAGGTGGTGCGTGGTATTTGTAACATTTCAGTTATGTTAATATTCACTTGAGTGTTGATACTCTGCCTGAGCCACTAATTGCAGTAATGTGTGCATTTCCTTAATACCGAGTGATTTTTGGTGAGTCAGATATTCTTCATCGAGCACACGACAATTTTGACTGAATCCCGTCTGGATTGTGTTTTCGTCTCCAATCTTCATGATTCAACACTGTACTCATCAGTTCAAAGTGACCCGTTTCCCTATTCTCTCCTCATTTCTCCAGTATGCCTCTGGTATTTATTTCAAATGATCAGATTTAAACTCCGCAGCCGAATACCTACTCTTACTCGTTCTATTCATACACAAAGATCTTCAAATAAGTATACCTTTCCATAAAACTCTCAAAGGGGTATTTTCACCTTCAAGGCCGCTTTGACAGTGCTTGTCTTTTATATTCGCGCCTTTCCTCTTGTTTTTAAATAGCTAGTTCCTTTTAAAGGCTTTGTTGTCTTTTGACTGCTCCCGTCGCCCTCTTGGAGAGGAATTTTTTTTAAGTCTGGGACTGTTAAATGCGCGTCAGGAAGGGTTTCGATGCCCCTGATGTTATTCCGTTGAGATAAGCAAGGGCCTGCGGAATATATTTCAGTTTATAAATCGCTCTTGCGCGAATCAGCTTTCACCTGTTAAGCTTTTATGTGGAGGTAGTGTTATCGTTTGACGAAATACTCGTATGAATGAAAACTATTTTTATTGTATAATTATTCGATCGGGGGGTTAAAAATACCGACCTTCCGGTGCCGCGGCTTTGTGAAGTGGGCCCCTACCGGTATACATATATATTTATATATTGTATCTACCTTCCTCACTCGAGTGGCCGTAGCCACTGAAGGGAATATCTGAACAGAGAGGCAAAATCATTCTCCCTTATAATCTCAACTTTACCCCCACAGAATGTGAAAAAAAAGGTGTCTCGAAGTGATTTAGTTATTGTCCCGGAAGTTTAGCAATGTTTTACTGCAACGCTACATTTTTCATCCTTGTGCCTCTAATTACTGAGTTTCTGTGTGTACGTATGTGAATTAAAAATTTTTCAGCGTAAATTTACTCACGTGTGTGACTAAAACATTATTTGTGTGTGCCTTCTGATAGCTGAGGTCTGGGATATGCATAGATTAGGTTTGCATTGAAGATGAGGATTGTTGAGACGCACTGAGAAGGAGGAAATGGAAGAGGAATTCTCAAGGTCGTTGTCGTCTTAATTATTCACCTGGCGAGATTCGTTTGCCCCGCCTGACCCTGTTTTGACCCCTACCTGGCGCAAACGACCCTGGACGGGCGGAGAAGACATCGCTCTGCACGCTGATATTTCGAGAAGGTCACAGCACTCATGTATCGAAGCGGGGAGGACAGCCCAACCGCCTCCATAAGATCAAGTAAGAGTCATTTAATCTTGGATGAACTACTCTCTTGTGGTCAGCTTAATTTTAACCAGCTATTTAACAATTTGTTTATTACTGGGCGCATATTTCTATTTTGTGGGTGTAGTGTAATTTTGGTGTAAGCGAAAACTTAAAATTGGCAATTTTGACTACAATCGCGAAAAAGCAATTTTTTAACCAAAATCAATAAATGAAATATATCATTATAATAATAATTTATTTTTATATTTTTGGCTTTTCTCTGTGATATTTTCACATATATTTTTTCAGTTATTTCCATTTTTTCCTTTCTTTTGTTATTGAAGTTATTCTACCGCTAAAGAGGACGGGCACTTCCGATGGAACCCTCTTTTATGGCGAATTATTACTTTTAAATAACTAGGTAAATCCTGAGATTGCGGAAAATTTCGCAGTCCGTGTTTGTCAATATTAATGGATTTTTTGGGCACATAACCCGCGTCTTTCTAACAATGGCAAACGTTTCCTCTCCTATTCCTCTACTATCAGGGCAAATGATCGTGTAGCCTTTATTTAGCAACAATTTATAGGTGGTGGGTACTAGCGCAGAATTTTTGGACGTCTTTCCTTCTATAAATGACTGGAAGCCAAATTTAAATAATCGTCTGTCCGTCGTCTCTATTGTTGGCCATTTCAAAGTCTCGACGCGGGGTACCTACCCCCAAAATCTATTTACATTGACAATCCTGAGATTGGTAATATAATAATAATTTTAATGTATAATAAAAATAATTTGTAATAAGAAAAAGAAAATATACGGCCTATGGACGATTTTTAAGCTACAGTGTGAGTTGGGGCACTATTTATATTATCATATAATCGTTATAGAGTAATCATCATCATCATATGTCCACAATCCTAAGATGGGATTGACACAGTTCTCCATTCCGGTCTCCTATCTGCAAGCATTTCCGTAGTTACGTATTTCTTCTCTTTAACATCCCTAAAGGCCATTTTGCACCGGGCAAGTCATTGCGCAAACTGACGTATGGACGAAGGTGCAATCAAAATTGCGTCGAGTAAAGCGGTGAATTGCTAGGACACATGCAGGAATGCGTGGATGCGAGACAGCAAAATAGACGCATGTTTGCCTGCTCTAATTCCAAACTCGCATTCTCGCAATTTCCATGTTTTCAGTGCTAATTTGCGCAAATAAGTGTCCCGTATAAAACGGCCTTTATAACCTGCCCTATGTAACGCATTCGGGGGCCTCCCTTGCCCTTCTTCCCTTACACCAGTCCTCCCACAATCGTTTTCATTAGGCCATAATGCCTTATAATGTAGCCAACTAAACTGTTACGTCTTCTACTTAACGTTTTGGAAGAATACTTATCTTTTCTCCTAATCTTCTTGTCACTTCCTCATTACTTACTAGGTGGATCCATTTCGATACCTCCACTGAATAAACGCTCAACAATCGCCCAACGAATCAAATCCGCTCATCTAAATAGCCCTTGTAGTACTAGATGAGCGTATCTGATTCGGTGGGCGATTGTTGAACGTTTATGCAGTGGAGGTATAGATTTTATTTTCATCACTCTTCGGTATCACTATTTATCGAATGCTTCCACTCTTGAGTTCTAACAATACATTGTTGCCAACGTCTGAACCTCGCTCCCATGGAGAAGCAACAATTTCATTCCTTTGTTTTGGTAACGAAGGTATTCCACCATAGGTATAGGAGGACTGCGACTCGCATTCGACCAGTCTTTCATGGCGAGGTTTTAATCGTAAACAACTTACGCTATCTTCTTAAAATTATCGGAATCCTTTTTTAGAAGGACGAATGGTCATAATATTTTATCATTGTACAGATTGTTTTAGATAATGTTAATTTCGCATTTGTTCCCTTATCGGCAATATTTCTGAATTAATTTTTAAATATTACCTTAAAAGGCAGCCTTATCCTTCAGTAATTGTCTTGAATGATATACGGCACGATTTGGCGGAAGTTCTTAGTATTACTGAAATGAAATGTTGCAGTATTTCCACAGTATATTCGAACATGATGCGTTTCGTTGTTACAACAACGTTACAGCAATGGCACAACAATGCACTTGATAATATTGTTGTAACAATGAAACGCGTCGTGTTGGAATAAATCCTTTGGAAATATTGCAATGTCTCATTTAACTAACTTAAGGAGGAACCTGCGCTTCGAAATACTGCTTTCATTAGTTAGATAAACTCGATAACAACGAGTTAAAATCGCTAAATTAGTCATTCATAAAAATTAAAAGTAATGCTAAATCAATCAAAATAGCTGTACAATGCATGAATTTTACTTAAAATGGAATAATCTAGTGATATGAAGAATGGCTGTTATATTGACTCTTAGGTATCGGAAGAATTTAAATACTTTCTCTGGAAATACAGTAAAGCTTTATAACTACATCATTTGTGATGAATAAAATAAACTTAACTAATGAGACCTTTTGCTCTGTTAATTTCAACCTAATTTGGAAAAATGGTTTATTTATAATTGCTGACCACCAACTTGACAACGCTGCCAACATAACGTAGTTTCACAGCGATTGAGCACCTTTGTTTGTTTACGTTACCTCGTAGAGTTACGTTGCATTGTGACAATATTACTCGTTTTATTATCCCTTTTACTTAGCCTTAAGTTATTAAATATACCTTTGGGCTGAAGTGATGGCGTCTTTATGCCGATTTAAAGGCAAATTTGTGTCTGAAGGTAAAGGTAAGAGCTTGGATTATTTGAGGAAACGAAATGTGTCCTAAAGTGAATCCATCAATTCCATCGAAGCGATTTCAACGAGTGCATCTATTGAAGGATACCGAATCGTTTACGTGCATTTTTAATTTCTTAAGAAATGTTTGCAATATTTCCCAACATAAAGTGTCCATCATTGTTTAAATAATCAATGTTTATGTCTTGATTTATGAAGATTAAAGTCCTTGTCGAATGACTGACACAAAGCTCTTTAATGTATATTTCTTTGTAGATTTTCCATTCAATAGCCTCATCCATACTATTAATAAGGAGTTGATTAGTGAAAATTAGAAACTAATGTGTCAGTTATAACCCAAATGTAATTCGAATCATTAGTATCAGGATAATTAAATAATACTTGTTCCTAGTGCCGAAGTTTCAGTAAATTTGGAAGGCTGGCATTGCAACTTCTACGGACTCACTTATGTCAGCTGCCATCGATTGTTCAGGAATGCATCCTAATTTTTATCCTCCTGCAATGACTTCATGAATAGGTAAATGTATTTACTGTTGTTTTTTCAAATTATGCTAATTGGACCTTTGGAAAACGCATCAAAGTAAATTGTTTGGTCAGTGAAAAAGGAAGTACTCTTGTCTATTTTATTTTATACTTTCGAAGAATTACATGGGTGAGTATTCGATTAATTAGTACGTTCGCGAAGTTGTATTTCCAAATACTACATAGTCGGTACCCAACGGCAATATGCTTGTCTCGTGGTATATTCATTTACCTGTACACCTTATTCTAGACATTTAATATCAATTAAACTGATGATTAAATACATAATACGCTAGATTTTCTACTTTACGCTTAGAACTTCTATTTAAATAAGTATTTTCTACAAGTTGAAAACGATGCATATTTTTCGAAATAAACGTAAAAACATTTGAAGTACCTAGTATTCAGAAGAACAGATAAACTATCGAAAGTCTCATTATATTCTATCATTTTCGCTTTTGAAGCGATACGCCGACAATTTCAAGGGATGTATTGAATTCCGGTCATGATTATTCGCATGTTTAATAAAATGTAGTTGCATATAGGAATTACTTTAACAACCAGCACTGATAAATTTCATACTTCGGTGTATAGCACGTTTCGAGATGAACTGAATATTCGTTTAATGAATACGTATAAAAATGACTCCGAAAAATCCAGTTCACTGGATTTATGCAGCGGTCGACAGGTGCAATATCGCTCTTCATATTTAACCTCCGTATATTTGCAACGTTGCCACTACCTCCGCCGCATAATGGCTGCTCGCTCTGCAGAAAACCGGAAGTATGTTCTTTAAACTTAAATACTGGCGCTAACATATCGGTAACCCCTTCAAAAAAAATACATATATTAAGCATCGATGTCTATTCTACGCTGTGCTAATTTTTCAACGATAAATTTCGGGCCAAATTTGAGATAAAAAATGTTTTACAAGGGAAGGTCATCATTCTCCCATAAAGACAATGCATTTCAAGGTGGAAATCCGTCATTTTCAAATCCATAAATCTTTCTTAAATGGCCGGTGACATAGTAATATTTTTTCACTATTCGATAGAAAAAATAATGAGCAACAACATATGTCAAAATAAGGGGAGGTTTTCGGGCATGTTTGAAATGATGGTTCCTCCTTAAGTAAATTAAATTCAACGGTTTTCATGCAACATGACAACGCCTCCAAGGTAACTGCGGTTTCGTCCTTTAGTGTGTTGCTAAACTGTTAGGGTGCCCCACGCCGAAGAAACCCGCCATTTCTCTCCTGGAATTGGTTCATGGACTATTTGGCGATAGGATAGCGGAATTCATAGTATCCTTCATTCGCCAGTGAAGCCTTATCCACAGCGCCCCCGTTGACGCACAATCCTCTTGCGATTTTTCGTTATTAAATTAGGAGGCGCCCGCCCCAATCCATATCTATATCTATCTTCTTGCTCATATAGCTTCCTGATTCCATCGTAAACCAGCATTACTTCAACAAACTCTTATTTATTTATTTATTCATTCAATGCAGCCGAAAAATGGCACAATACCAATTGCAAAGGAATCGCAATAACAAAGAAAACAATAAAATATAGTAGCCTAAGCGTAAACCAGTGGCGCAGCGAGGGGGGGGGGGGGGTTTGGGGGATAAACCCACCCCCCCAGAGCTTAGGGAAATTTTTAAGTTTAATCCATTTTAATTAACTGGATTGGTATTACTAATATAATAGTGTAAGGATTAATAAAATATTCCCCAGAAAGCCGTAAAACTCCCCATTTTTTACCATTTATCTTAAAATTCCGCAATTTATTTATCTCGCACCTACCGCTTATCCTGGTGGGTATTCCATACCGGTATTAGATGCACCCAAACCCCCCCAGCCTTAATTCCTAGCTGCGCCCCTGGCGTAAACAACACTAAACACGATAATATTTAACAGTATTATCAAATAAAAAACAATGACTGGAGTATTCAAATGGTGGCGCGAGGTGTAAGGGTAAAATTACGATGGAGACGGTGCATGACAGATGTGGGGTGAAAAAAAGGATAAAAATTTGGAAGATATTTTGAATAGGAGTAAAAGGTAGAGCCAGGATATTTCTGGGAGGAGGGGCACAAGGGTCTGACAGGCAAAGGGTCTTCTCATATTTTAATTATAGATTTAGGTCAGAAACAATATATCGTGCTCTAATTACTCCACCAAGTATTCTCTTTATTTTTATATGAAATTTAATGATTTAGGCTCCGTAAAACACAAAACAAAACGAAAGTAATGATAACCGTGTTAAAATTCTTGTCTATTTTTAAGCGTCTGGAGGGGGGCAGGTAATCTGTCTATGATAGGAGTTAAAGGAAGAAGGTAGTCTGAATGGAAAAGAACATTTAGAGATAGAAAGGCGAGGGGTGAAGCAATGAAATAGGACACTCGACCTCGCCTTGGGCGAATGAACGCGATGCGCAATAAATAGATAGCTTTTTCATTTTGCTCTTCATGCTTAGAACCTACTTGGCGACAAAATTGGATTTCGCGACGAGGAAATGAAGCTTATATCCTACTTTTACTGGGAACAGAGATGTAATTTTCATTGCTTAATATTTAACGAGTAAATGAATACGGTATGAAAGAAAAATTCTGTGAATCAGTGGCATAAATAATGTAGATATGCATTCAGATAACAATGCAAAGTAGGCTGATAAAAATACAAACTTAATGACGGGAAAATTATAATTAAACTAATATATCGACAGATTTTTATTAGACATTTCAAAATATTTTCTGGGGAAAATACTGCGAAAAATTCGAAAGATAGATAATCCATCTAATCGTGAAGGTTTAGATTCCATATGTTACTTTTCCTAAAAAAAGTGGCCGTAAAATGTAAAAAAGACATTCTAAGAATCATTAAGTGTCATTAACTAGAAACATTTCGTGGTTTTATTTGAGTTAAATGAAATTTATTGAAGTCGACTCACCTTTTGTAGCCAGGGTAATTCATTTTTATTATTAATGTGCCTGAGTATCTAATTCATTATTATTATTATTAATAGGCATCTGAGTACATCACTGGTCTTTACTAAGCCACTGAACTATCGAGGCAACTGTCCTAGTATGACATCAATTTATTAATTCATGGTGTGCTTATGTTTGCAACGCTCGAGGTTGGTCCATTAATTTGAGGCAATCTCCGACGGTGCCGGTCGAATCGAAATGGGAGTGGTGTCGTTCAAAAGAGGAAAAACGGGAAGATGGAATTGGCGTATTGTAATTTCCGTTAACCGATGGGAAACACTAAAAAAAATGATTGCAAACAAAAGATTGATTTCCTTATCACTTAACATTGTGAACGAGTAGCAATGGAAATTTTCTCACCTAACTAATTATTTTTTTACGTTGGAGAATAGTAATTCGTTTATATGTTAACACATTACTCGCTATTATTGTTTATTACTTATAATATTACACTCTGTGGTCTCTTAAATAGCATTTTCTTATTCTACTTAAAAATCTCCTTTACATTGACTGATCTATGAAAGAAAAAATTTACTCGAAATAACTTTTGTTAACAAGTGAGTCTCTTGGACTCATCGCATCGATTTAAAAATATATATTTTATAAATGAAATGCCAGCGTGGCGTAAATTTGTGACTTTTCCTTATTATGTTTTCCCATAAAATACAGCCATTCAAACTACTTTCAGTACTAAAGTATCTCAGAAATATTTTTTTTCCGAATTGCGTCAAATCCGTGCAAGATGAGTCGGTGAGACTCGTGATGCTTGTTACTTTCTTCTGCGCTTATATTTCCTTCACCTCTTCTGAGAGAACTACATTTGAGGAACCATTTTTTTACAACAATTTCGCCAAATCGTGGCAAATATTTTATTATACTTGATTGTTATATTTTTAGCATCATTAATAAACAATAAATTGTTTAGATAAATAGTTTAAATGAATATACTGAGTTATATGAGTCTATTAGACTCATATTGCCTGATTAAGTCAGAAAAAATGTTGACTGTATTGGGGTTAAATATATATTTCACCGTTTCTAGGACACACCCACACCCGTTGAGTCTCAAGTGGAAGATATACATAATTAAGGAATGACATTGTTAATGTACCATGAAAACAGAAAAAAATCAGGCCTCACGTTTTAATTCTCAATGTACTGAATGATAATGTCCTTTCACCTGTTTAATTTTTATTTCATTGAAATTAGTATGCGTAGTGCTTCTTCAAGAATTTCAGCCTAGTTATTTTTGGAAATTTAAAGCCAGAGACCAACAAATGGGAATTTAACTATTGATTGGTATATAATTGTAGTAAATTTACCATTTTATGGAGCAATGGTTTACTTGGTTGTTTGAATGTTATCCTCAGCCTTGAGTTACTGCGCAGCCGCATTACATTGCTCTCTAGTACACATTTGCCACGAGGTCTTACCCACGCAAGGTTTCACAAGGGCGAATGGTTCTGTTTTCCAGATTTCGTATCCGCTGTTAGGGACATCCTTGAGATTTTCCGCATCAGGGCCGATCTGGGCGTGGGCCAAGTGTGTTTTTGAATGTCTGAAATATTTGCTCGTTGCGCGCGGGTTTGAGTTATTACGCGTTTGAACTAGAGCTTAAACTTCCGCTGAGAGTGCATTTCTTCGTTTTGGTCGGGAGATATGGGATATTACTCCACAAGCTCATTACGATTCTAGCCAAATATAGATCACTTCAAGGTTGCCTGTAAACCGAAGCTCATGACTAGGTGATATATATCCCCAATTGGTAAACTGAGAATAGTGATTGGAAAATCGATTTCTATTTATTTATTTAATCTAGTCCAAAAACAGCACGAGGCCAATTACAGTAACACAGGACTCCAATTTATCTCCAGGAAACAATGTAAACAAAGTAATGTAAACAACGTAACCAATAATGAACAAAAATATTCAACAGTATTTATTAATAAATAACAAAGAATAGTACATTTGTTCGGGTGGTGCGAGGAATAGGGGGAAAATTACGATAGTGATGGTGCAAGATGGATGAGGGATGAAAAAAAGGATCAAAATTTGGAACACATTTGGCATAGGAGTTAATGGAAGAAGGAAGTCTGAATAGAAAAGAACGTTTAGAGACAGAAAGGCGGGGGGTGAAATAATGAAATAGGTCACTCGACCTCGTCGTGCGCGAAGGAACACGAAGCGGAAAAAAATTAAAATCGGAAATCAGTAGTAAAATGTCGAAGATCGAGGAAATCGAATTCGAGCCTTGATATTCTATTCTCGATCAGTACTTAATTTTTCGACTTTGATCTTTACCATTTCCCTTCATCTCAGTAGCATAATTACCGGCCTATAAAAACATCATCCATGAAATGCGTACGACCTTTCACTGAGGCCGGTAAAATTGGAAAGCATCCATCGATCATCAATAAAGCATCGAAATCAGTTGATCATCCTATAAAAATTAGGGAAACCAAATGGTTTCAAGCGGTGATTCCAAGACATTAAGGTGAGAGATTTTTAAATGTATACTATCAATTCACAAATGAGTTTTAAGTAGATTTTAGGGATTTTTTTGGCATCTCAAATGTGTATTTTGAGTGTTTTTCGAATATAAAATTGACATGTTTTTGTAAAAACCATTTACGAAGAAAAGAACCGTAATTTTTTTCGATTAATCCATCTTTCAGTACACACTCCGATTTTTGTTGAAAAGTCGATCTTCAAATTTCGATTAAAATCGATTGTTCGAAAATTCGATTTTATCCGACATTTTTTCATCACTATATGAAAGTCACCTTAAGGGTGCTTCACTGGGATTATCATCAGTCATATACCTATGTTGCTATGTTTGAAACAGTCTCAGAAAATGCATTAACAAAGCCACATATTCGACTTTTAAAAGCTCTGTTCAGAAACAAACACACTCAAAATATTGGCGGAAGGTCCGTCCGATTGGCTGAAGTTCTAATGAAATTCGCTATACGCTTACCTTATGTTTTTATGCAGCTAATAACAGGTCTTTAAGCATTACTAAGATGAAAGCCGGTGTCGTGATTGAAATTTTCGGGATTAAGGCGAGTCTCGATGGCTTCCTTGATTATGCGGTCCCAGTAGCGTCGTGCGTGGCAAAGAAATTTTGCATCCCCCATCTAATGGCACGGTCTTCATTAATGCTGTGATCCGCCACGGCCGAAACGTCGGCCTATACGACTGAGTTAACCTGGTTGTAAATCCAAGAAGAATTCATCAATATAATTCACCGTGAGAAATTAAAATCGTTTAAATAAATACTATTTGAAAAAAAACTAAAATTTCCGTTATTTTGTGAACACACCTCGATGTGGCCACTGAATTATTTTCAATTTCGTATCTAAACACTGTAATTTCGAATTCGCTCAGTTTTGTAGTCATGTTGGGAATATTGGTGGGTAAAAGTACGGTGATTTTTACGATATCACTCTCCGCCATCGTCTTCAAGAGAAATAATAAATAACATATGCTGCCATTTACCGTCATTATCATTCCAAACTTCACTATGTACTAGCGCGTGTTTGAAAAGAATATAAATAAATCATTTTACCTAAAAACGGAATCGGTGAGCTTTTTATGCAGTTTTTACTCATAAAATCATCTCTAACTGAATTCTGCTTTCTACAAATCTTTATTTTTTCTTCCACTCCTGTGTTGCCTGCAGAAATCCCACACAGAAAATAAACATCTATTAGATATCTAATAGATATCTAATAGACATCTATCATAGATACCTATTAGATATATTATTGTCAAAATAGCAGCAGTTCTAATAGATATCTACGGTAGATGTCTATTAGACATCTACTGTAGATGTCTATTAGATGTCTACTGTAGTTGTCTATTAGATATTTAATTATCTGTTTTATACTTATCTATATCTATAAAAAATTTTCTCATGCCTATGCTTGATGCAATTAACATTAATGAAAAAATTGTCGCCGTATAATCAAAATGAAAACTACAAAAAAAATACCGCGACATGGCATTGAACTTGTATTCCCCACTCTGTAGCCAAACGCGCTCACCACTACACCAGCAGATCTTGTTGAGGAAATAGTGCTTTTTTGAAATATTATAACAATTGTTAAAATAACACTCGGAAATAAATTAATTACAGCCAAACTAGGGCCCATTCAATGGAATCATACATCTATTCATAGATGAAAATAGACAATATATAGATACAGTTGGCATAGTCGCCACGCATCGTTCTACGCGTCGCAAAATTTTTTAAGTCCGCCATCACTCCAGTAAGGAACCAAAAAAATTGTCCCTAAATCAAATGTTATGTCGCTTCCATAGCTCATGAATCGCGTTTTAAAACACACTTTCGGAGATGTATCCAAAATCGCCCCTTGTCACCTGCACATCTAATAGATGTCTAATAGACATCTATTAGATATACATCTATTCATAGATGAAAATAGACAATATATAGATATCTATAGATATCTATTTTCCGTGTGGGAGATGTCTAATAGGCAACTATTATATATACATCTACCCGTAGATAAAAATAGACAAAATATAGATACAGTTGGCATAGTCGCCAGGCATGGTTCTACGCGTCGCAAAATTTTTTAAGTCCATAATCAATCGAGTAAGGGACCAAAAAAAATGTCCCTTAATCAAATGTTAAATCGGTTCCATAGCTCAAGAATCGCGTTTTAAAACACACTTTCGGAGATGGATCCAAAACCAGCCATTGTCACCTGCACATCTAATAGATGTCTAATAGGCATCTATTAGATATACATCTATCCGTAGATGAAAATAGACAAAACATAGATATCTATAGATATCTATTTTCCGTGTGGGATGTATGCTTGGAGGGATTTCCCCCTATTTTCATAATTCTGTAAAATCTATAACGCCACAAGGAGGGTATTACCCCCTTTATGTTGGTGAAAACCTATCCTCTGCTGACAACCCCTGAGGTGGCTTAGAGGCTTTTGTAGGCGTAGATATCAAATGAAAGATTTTCATCTTCCTTTCCTGCAGTTTTTGAGAGCCTTTTAGCCAAGCGGGATAGATTGTCAAAGGTTCATACCCGGAGAGAAGTCTTCGTACATCCTGTAACGTCGTGTCCATGATGTTTGGTGTAATTAATTATGCATTGATTTTTGAATTGTATTTTTGTTATTTGTATGCATATTTGTATTTATTTCGGTGTTTTGGAGCTGAGGGCGCTATGGTGATGAGAAGTAAACAGGGGATTGTTAGAGAGAGAGAGCCATTTTGGATGGAGGGAATGAAATAAAGCTGTAAAGATTATAAGTGATTATTATTGTCTGAGAAGAAAAAAACGTTGCCACATAACAATCCCCCAACAAAATTCTCGAATCGCGAGGTGGTCCAGGGAAAGCAATTAGCCCCCTACCCTGAATGCTTGATATTCACAAGCCTATGGCTTAGTTAGAGGTGAGCTCTACCCATGCCTATCAAATCAACCTTCGGGTTGAATCGCTGAATTATTGATGGTGATCAAACCAAAAAAAAATCTTTAACTAACGTTTCCCTTATTTAAAGCTTCATCAGGGCGTAGGCTCACTAATATGACACTTTGTATTAATTTGACCAACTCAACCAACCAACTCAAAAAATACGGAAATTTTAATATGGTTAAACACCATTGTTATTTGTATTTAGTACTGAGGTTAAGCCTTAATTTAGTTTTAAAAATTAAACGAAACATTGGCCGAAGTAAAGTGTTTTATTTTTGACCAAAACCTCAAATACTACAAAAAGGAAGACGAATACAGAAGTTGTTGATGGAAATATAACTTAGATTTTTTCTAATTTTATCTTCTAACAAGAAATTTGAATGCTGCATACTTATAATTCTAAATATAGCACGTCATTATCTAGCCTCTCCTCCACAACCCTGGCTGGCTTGGCCTTTCGCGTCGTGATTGTCATCGAGGATAACTCGATTAGCTCCACCAATAGACGTAAGTACGACAGTAATCACCAAGAAAATCTCGGGATGTGTTGTGACTCTTCTAACTCCGTGTTTTCACGGACTGCACGTGTTCGAAGACGTGTTTTTCCCTTCGCGCCTTCCCGTGCACCTCTGTGCCGCTGAAATCCGTGCACGAGGATATAAATAATCCGGGCGTCACGGATCCGCCCGTGAATCTTGCCTCACTGCAAGGGTGACTCGCACCTTTTTATAGCATTCGCGTCCTCACGGAAGTTTTCTCGCCTCTCCTGAGTCCTGAACATCCATCCCCAGCATGTTGGACCATTCGAAGCCATTTGTATACATGCTGGGTTAGAATATGAATACTTTTTTCGTTCAATAAATGAAAAACATAGTTGTTGTCCACCAATTAATTGGTGGCTACGACTAGTTTCGGCGTATCGGCGTCATCCGCAGGTGCCCAGACGCTATTGCGCTGAAACTAGTCATACCTTTAAATAAATTGATGGAATACAACATAGTTTTTCACTTCATTAACGAAAAATTAACTTCCACAAAGTTAAGCCTGAGACGATAGAGGTAGTGAATATTTTTTCAAATAACCAATTCTTATGGAAGATTATCCAGGAAGAGGCACGGGAAAACGATAAACGATTAGCCCAAGCATGGTTACGATTTATAACGAGAATATTCGTCAGTTAAGGAATGTTAATTGATAATTGGTCCAGTCTAGTTCTCAAAATAGCCCCGAATGGTCATCAACTGTTTTACGGGAACGCACGGATACCAAAGAGCCAAACAGCGAAGTATTTAGGCGTCCTCTTGGACAAAAGACTAACGTGGGCCAGCCACATTAGAGCGCAAACAGAAAATTCTCAAGGTATTCACGCAGCATTATTCCCACTGATGAAAGCAAATTCTCCCTTACCGTTAAAAACTAAGTTACTACTCTACAACTCCACCATCAAACCTCTACTCACATATGCCTCACCAGTGTGGCTCCACGCTAGTGCCACACATCTAAAAAGAATTCAAACGTGCGAAAACAAAATCGTACGAAAAATTATAGGCGCACCCTGGTTCGTTAGTAATAAGCAAATTCGTAACGATCTTAATTTAATTCCTATTTTAATGCTCTTAAAATCTAATATTAATAAATTTCAACTTAGTTTTGCTAAAACAAATAACAATTTATTATGCAACTTATGGGACTATGCTATTCCTAATACCTCTACCCACAGAACTCCTAAATGTGCCCTTATCCCTTCCCATATTCCCTTTCCCACTTAACCCCTGCAATTGCCTGGACTGAAACTTCACAGAAAATCTCAACTATAGTATAGAAACCACCGCCACCGCAGAAACCCGGAGAAGACAGCCCATTGGCTGGGAGCTCCGGCCACCAGCATATAAGAAAATTCCGCGTTGCGTTGCAAAATAGCCCCGATTATATAGCGGGTAATGGTCCAGCTGCCAAATATCCAGAATTATCTACCTCTTTAATGAAAATGAACGTGCAACAGAATGTACTCAGGTGAACAAGTTGCACAAACGAGTGTAAAGGGACCAGTGTCGTCATTCCAGTGTAAGTGAAGGAGGAGGTAGGCTACTACTGAGCACGTGCGATGCGCACTAAATCTATCTATCTACCGACAAACGGCATCGGGAAGAGTCCTAATGGGCAACAGAATGAATTTTCCAATTTTTCCATTATCCCTAGTTAGGAAGGCTATTTTTTTTAAGTAACGGCCGTTTTTCATATAAGATACTCCATTTTTTTTAAATTCATTTATTTTTATACTTTCATTTATTTTTCTACTTAGTTTCTTCTTTGTTTAGGCTCTCTCTTGCCTTAAAACTAAGTTTTGAAACCCCTCTTCAAAACTTTTTGCCCTGACAACCAGGAGTTCTCGGCCGTCTTCACGTCTTCGTCGTCATTGCAGCGCTTCCCGCCATGATGATTTTTAAAGTACTGAAAAAGGTGGAAATCACTCGAAACAAGGTCGGGGTTGTACGGTGGGTGGGTCCAACTCTTCAGAGTCAAAACAGTGAATCATTTCCCGGGTCCGAGCAGCGGTGTAAGGCGATGCGTTGTCGTGAAGGAGTAAAGTTCCCTTTGTCAGCATACCGCGTCTTTTGTCCTGAATGGCGCGTCGGAGCTTGGCAATGGTTGCACAGTAGGCTTCTGAGTTGATCGTCATTCCTTGAGTCATAAAGTGCACTACCAGAGCACCGCACCTGTCCCAGAACATCCTAGCCATGAGTTTGAGTCGCAAAAACTATTTTGATCAAATATGGCCGGCCTGAACGATCATCATCGTGAACATTTTCGCGGACATCTTTGAATTCTCAGACTCATTTCTGCACTTTACCTTCGTTCATTGCATTAGCACTGTACACTTCACAAAGCTGACGGTGAACTTCTGCAGCCGACATGTTTCTTGCTGTCAAAAATCGTATCACTGACCGAATCTCATACGCGGCGGGTGATTCAATAATCTTAAACATTTTAAAGAGCCACAGTAAAACGTACAGGTTAGATACAGAACTGCAACTGACATGTGGTTGTTCGCAAGGAATGCCGGGATTCGGCTCGCACACTCGTAATGACGGCGCGCGAACTACTACAGTTTAGGACACAACAGCCCTCATACATTGTAGTTGAAGATTTTTACTAGCCTGTTTTTTCTCCTTGCGCAGCTAGCCAACTGGAGCGCTCTTGTCAATATTTAGTCTGTGAACCCACCATGAGGAGTTCTAGTCACGAGGAGGTGGACCCAGATATAACGCGTCACAAGGAAGGGAAATTCCACCAATCAGCGAAGGCATTATCATTTTCTCGTAAATAAAAACATATGCACTTCTGCGTAAAAAAATATTCATCGGCTGAAGGTTTGCCGATAAGGAATTTGACATTTAAAATAACTAGAAGCGGCTAATCAAGCACTTACTATATGTGTAATTTTCCTACTTGCCATAGCCTCCATAATTGTATGTCTTTTATAGCTGTAATTTACTAGATAAAATTAGATATTTTCCTTGAATTATGTATGTGTGTATCCTACCAACGTTTTAGTAGTATACTTTAAAATTTCGCCAAAAAAATACAAGAACCTCCTTATTTGTTATCAGGATTTACGTTAGCTAAGAAAAATGTCCTAATAGTATAAATAATTTTAAAAATTACATACCACTTATTTTTACTAATCATATCTCTCGCAATTGGAATGATATTTTTGTGGTTTTACAAGACTATTATCTGTTGATGCGTCAGTTGATTGGCCCCGTGACTTTTACGTATAAAATTACTCAGTAGTTTCGAATATCTGTTGGAAAACATGCAACGGATTTTTATTGGATTAGAGCTGGCATTAAATTATCTTAAACGAAAAGGGTTCCGATCCCGCCGAGGGAAGTGATTGAGCATTAGTTAAATGAGATATTTATTTATTTATTTATTTCAAAAGCCCACATACAGCAATTATTGCCAATTTACAGTGGCGCAATAATAAGAATAAATAATATTGCAATGTTTCCACTGAATTTGTGTTCGCACGACGTGTTTCGTTGTGATAACATTTTGAAGTGCATTATAATAATAATAATAAATAATTTTATTACTCCACACACAAATTACATGGCAATAACAAAATTGAGTAATTTTAGGTAGCCGCGAAGGATAACCTGTTTGAGGCTACCATCCAAAATAATAATACACTATGCTTTACATATAGTTTAGCTCATTTTGTGTTACCTTGATAATCTATACTATCAAAGCTTAAGTGCGTACATGAAAAAACAACTAAAGTAGTATTTATAATGCATTTACATGAATATTTTATAACAATATTTGTTCTACACTTTCTTTAGTGAGAAGCCAAGAATGTACATTTTGCAAAAAATTTTCAAAGACTTTGCAAAATAAAACATGACTGGGGTAACAAATTAAAAATCTTTGGTCCTACGTACAAAAAACATCTTTTAAACAAAGTCAAATTTGGTTGTGGTAAGGGCACACTTATTTTGCGAAGGGTAAAGGGAGAAGGCTGGGACTGAAATATTTTAGAGTTGCCACTTCAAGCATAAAAACATCGTAGGACCTTATAAATATATAGATGCCTCAACGGAAGCAAACGCAATTGAAGAAAAAGTGGGAAGGATCTTTCAAATCTGTCCTTTTTCAAAATAATACGTATTACGAAATATACATATATTTATTATTTTCATAATATTATTATTATACGTATATTTCAAAATATACGTACAATATTATTATGCATAGCCATTAGTTCTTTCTTAAATATGCCCCACTGCTTAAGAAGGGGGGTAGGGAGAAAGGTTCCTAGGTGGAATACTGTGATTTCTTAAACAAGCATTGCTCCATTTCCGCCCACCGCAGCCATGGAGCTACAATCCACCATTCAGAGCATAAAAGGCTCTTACACAAAACCCGAACTCCTTTTTGCCGTCGAATTGTCAGAAATATGTCGTTGAATCTTGCAATAACTTAATTTACTTTTTAGTTTATTCTTAAATCCGTTCGAAAGAAGCCCACGGACGGATAGAGACGGGTACGGTACGAAAATTCAATATGGACGCTCACCATCTGTAAATTACATATAACTATAATAAGCGTAAAACAGGAAATGACATCGTGTATTTGAAATTTCATCCATCCAAAAATATGCTTACTCTGAAGATTCATCCATTCTATTAAATTTAATTGTAGAAATAGAACAACATTAGATTGTGGCCTCGTTAACACCCTGTATTTCTTAATGGGTACGGGTCACTCTGAAGAAACAAGTTGATGCATCACAAAAACAACTTCATTGGATTACTAAAGATGATCATAGGAGCAACGTACCTAAATATCTTCACAACAGCAATTTTCGAGTTTTATGGGCGGAAATGGATTAATAATTTTCACCTTATCGTGCCACATACATCATACAGTCGTAAGAGTAAATAATTTTATTCGCTTCAGACGGAAAGACGTTGCTCCCTCCAACGTAATGATGACACTTATCCTATTCACAGTGAATTCTTCACTCGTCTTGCGAAATTATGAACCTTTTTTCCCTAGCAGTGATGATGCGCTGATGTCACGCTTGTTAAGAATTCATCCGAATGCTCGTTTCCTCCTTTCCCATGCGATGAATCCTCACGAGTGTGGATAACACCGCGGCGCAGATGCGTGATCACTGCGGCCGAAGCGATGGCTCTAACTGGCCACGTTGTTTTCCTCCGATTAGCGCCTCTTTCGCGTGTTCAACGCCATTCTTGGGGAAATCACTAGATTGGGATTCATTAAGGCGTCTTCTACCTTCTGCTTTTTTGTCGCTTGTTGCAGTATCTCATTGTGATGATGGAAACAACATCTTGTGGAATTAAAAAAAATAAATTAGTAATTTTCTTGCAATTTTCCAACTGACTCAGGCGTGATATAGTGGAAGTTCGAAATACTGAAATTAAAGGTAGTTGTCCTATTCCATAATCATTTTGATGCATTTAAAATTGGTGTGGAAAAGTGCAATAAGTTCCTTTCGATTTAATGGAATTTTAAGACTGGTTTGAATACATTTTATTTAATTTTCAGATATGTGATATTTTAACACAATATTTATGCCTTAATAGATGATATAAATGCATTGAAACTGATTGTGCAATTCAAGTATCAGTGGAAAATTGCCAGTAACTTTTAATTCATTTACATCTATTATTCCACCAGACTGAGGCAAAAAAAACATAACAAAGAAGTCAAAATCATTAAGGCGTCTTCTACCTTATGATTTTTGTCGCTTGTTGCAGTATCTGATTGTAATAATGGATACAACATCTTATGGAAATAATAAATAGTCGCAATTTTTCACCAATACTTGAAATGCGCGATCGGTTTGAATAAATTTTATATTATCTTCAAATATCTTGCCTTTTTTGATACAATTTTTAGGTCTAAATATCTAAAAATAATAAAAAGATTTTTGAAACGTACAATTCAAGAATGAGTGGAAATTTTCCTGTAACCTTTAAGAGATAAGCATCTTATAATTCCACCAGAAAGACTAAATCAAGTCTCCATAATCTTATGGACGTGTTAAACTGTGGCTCGGTTAAAAAAGAATTCATACAATGATATTCCATCACCTACCTTCACTTCCTACCAGTTTTCTTGTGTTGCTGACATTTTAATGGACTTACGTACGCGTTACCTTAGGGAGGTGGGTCACACGGATATGGCATAAAAAACTTGAATAAGTCTGCAAAAGATTTCTCAAATTCACTATTGCAGTACTACAGGTAGTAGGGAATTATTGTTTTTTATCAGCTCCACATTTATATGTAAATAATCCATTATACAAACACATAAATCCTTAAAATTCTTCCACCGTCTGCGGCACAATTACTCACTTTAGGCTTTTGAAGTTAACTAATTACGGAGTGTCGAATGGTTCGAGTTTGTCAATTGGAAATTCAAGACATGGGTTTACACGATTTTTAGATAATTCAAGGCATGCTTAACGGTCCGTATGTTTCACTCCTTCGAAAATTTTCAAATCCAGTCGTATGTCAAAACAGACTTTCAGTCAATGAATTTCGGTGGAATTTTACAAAATAAACACTTTTCTAACTATTTATGTACGTTTAAATGGCTAGTACGTATGTTACTAGCTCCCATTTACCCTGCATGTAGCCTGCGCTGGATAATCGTGATTACGACAGAGGAAATGCATGCTCTTGGTATCAAAAAAGCGACCAGTAAAGCTCCAGTAACTGCTTGCTAAATTAACGTTCTTCGCATAAATCTATGGGAACTTTCCTGCTTTCTTCATCGCCAGTTAATTTGAAAAACGAATGTCGAACCTTTTCGGACTAGAAAGAGAGAAATAATTCCAGGAGAATCCTTTTTTGGATTGTGCCCGTAAACAAACCCGTTCAGTATTTCCTATTTAGGAAGTGATGGGAGAAAGAGAGGAAAACCGAAGAGTCACCTATCGGCCGCGGGCAGAACTACTGAAGCCCCCCCTCTCGTGTTCATAACGGTACAAGGTGTCGATGGTATCTCATCATCATTTTTATCCTGTTGCTGCTTTGAGATGATAAAAAAAAGTATTGAAAAAAAGACAGCGCCTCTCCCCGTGGGCGAGGCGGTCCAGACGACAGAGAGCATTGGGAACCGGTTGAGCAGGTGCGCCCGACAACAATGCGATGATGCACTGGCCACTGCCGCCGTTGCCCCGGGAGACGAGTCCCGTTGACGTCAGTGTCGGCCATTGGGGGTGCGCCCTTTGAGCACCGCCTCTGCAGTGGCGTAGCTAGGAATATCGTTCGGGGGAAAACCAGGGGGGGAAATTTTTGAAAAACAGGTTTTGGGTTTTAAACTAATTTTAACACTTTTCATCATCGAAAAAACTTCATTTGTTAAAGAAATATTTTTTGAATTAATGATTTTTCAATATTTTGTTTTCTTTTATGAAAGAAAATGATTGTGTTTTTATATTTCGGGGAGGGGTCCGGACCCCCCCTCCCCCTGGCTACGCCACTGCGCCTCTTGTCTCCATAGCAATACATGATGACCACTGACAATCTTTATTAACGACTTGCTAGGAAAATATTAGGCTGGCAACTAAGTTCACGCCGTTTTTTTACATTTTAACACTCACATGTCATTAAATGCTTTGAGTAATTCTAAAGGAAATATTTTATTTTATCGGGATGCGGTATAGGTATGTATGTAAAAGGATTGCGTTCGCAAATATATAAACTTAAGAGAGTAATATTTGAATTAGAAATATTGACAATATCATCCTTTATGTAGTGTAACTTCTCTCATTTTAGATGTTAAATGCAATTTCAATGCCTTAATTACACTACACACAAATGCCTTTTCTACCATAATTGTGTCTGTGTGTAGGCCTTTCGACCCAAAATGAAATTCGCTGCTGCGGTGTGTCACGGAGTTAATCCAAATTAGTAGCAAGAATAACCGTCCCTTGAAAGCTATCAGGAAAAGAATGACAAAAAAGTGCATAGGACCAGTAAAACCTTTCCACTCTATGTGAAGGAGAAGTTGAAGACAGGCCACCAATGGTTGCCTACAGTACACATTAAATGTAGAACTACAAAATAAACGGATATATGGTGCCAGATCGAGGCAAGGGCACATGTCAAACTAACAGTTGACAAACAAACTCATTTTTTAAGCTGATTTTTTTAACCTTTTTTCTGATTTTATAGTTATATATCCTTTTTACTAATTTTAAATTAGTTTATTTTA
Source organism: Ischnura elegans (assembly GCF_921293095.1). NCBI lineage: Eukaryota > Metazoa > Arthropoda > Insecta > Odonata > Coenagrionidae > Ischnura > Ischnura elegans. The sequence continues at coordinate 20,720,753 of NC_060253.1, forward strand.
GATATTTTCATTACTATTATTGCTATTTTCCAAAATTTATATCATTTTCCCATTTGTGAAAATGCATACTTGAGTTTGGTTGCTGACTGCCAATCGACAGCGCAACACTCTTTTAGAACAAAACAATTTTACATTTCAAGTATTACAGCAATTTTTTATAGATAAAAGTCTTGGGAATGAATTCTGAGCTACCAATATAATCTTTATTTCGAATTTCGGAAGTTTTTGAAGAGTTTGGTTTTTATGGGACGATCCCATAGTTCTTCTAAGTCTTTTTTTTAAATGCAGGTACGGTCTCAAGGTCAACATTCTCTTCTCCAGCGAGACTTTTATTACTACCTCGTCCATTCATCTCCGAAGAAAATATTCACCCAGTACGTTAAAGATTTCCCCACCTATCAGTCCCAATTTACACCCAAGCTCCCTCTAATTCAATTCGAGCCTATCCTTCCCGTCTCCTGAGAATTCTCTTGTGTGCGCTTGTCTCACTCAGATTTATCTCTTCACCACTTCGAGATAAACCGCCGGATTCAGACTTAAGGAATTAATGACCTTGCCTGTGTTGAAAATGGCCGTGGATTACTTCATCAGTTCCGTAAATGTTATTAGGTTTTTGGATTGCCGAGATAGTTTTTTTTTCATGACCAATCGTATAGAACAAAACAATTGAAATTGCTTATTATTACAACAATTTTTTCTAGATCACAGACAGAAGAATGAATTCTGAGCTATCGAATTAATCTTTATGTTTAAATTCATTAGCTTTTTAAGCTTTTCCTTTATATATTTTTCCATTTATCTCCTTTATGCCATTGTTTTTATTAACTCTCATTTTAAATTTACGGTTGATTTTTATGCGTGCCGATTTTTCTATTTTTAATGTTTATTTAATTTTTTAGGTATTTTTTATTATTTCCCCTTTAATAATTCTTAGTTTTTGCTGTTTAGATATGTTTATAGCTTCCTATTTTCCGTAATTTTATAGTTATTTTCTATTAATGTTTGATTTCTGATAGCTAGCGCTGAAAAATAATCGTTGGTGTTTTTTGTTCATTTGCCAAAATTTGAGTTCTCCCAACATGTGCTACCTTCTCTAGCATGAAGGTGATATGTGATTGGTAGGAGCTTAAACCAATCATAACTGTTTACGTTCATGTATTTGAGCCATTTTTGTGCAATATTTTTTCATGAATTAGGCTTTAAAACCCATGTTATCGAGGGCACACAGAAGGAGGAGTGCGTAAGTCTGATAAGGTTCATAGGAGTTCTGGAAGAGTGTGATAGCCTGGTAGGTGGAGTGCTTGACTTCTGACCGGTGGGACCTTGATACAATTCCTGGTGAAGGCTTTGGACATCCCCGAAAAAAAGACCGAGAGAAGCGCGAGGTGGGCCAGGGAAAGGAACTGACCCCCATATCCAGACTGCGCGGAAATGTTAACACCTGTGGCTTAGTCTGGGGGAGCTCTAACCCCACATATCCATGTCAACCTTTTTTGCGCAGGAAGTGAGAGGAGATATTCGTCAAACCAATATATGGATTATTATAAAGAGTTGCTTCAAGCTTATTCTGGTGGAATTTTAACATATGGTAAATCAAAAATCAGAGGAAATTAAAGTATTCGCGCAAAATCACAGGCAATTTTTGCTATAATTTTGCTTCGCGCGACCGACACCGAAACATTTTTTACTATCGTCACGATGAAACCTATCCTCCAGACGGTATTTCAAAATGTACTGAAACTGGTCGTATTTAGAAAATTAAATTATTTTTTTATTTTAATACTTGAGAATAAGTATAATTAATAATAAAAACCCTGGATAGAGCTTTTCTTGCTTAACCATTTCTTCTCCTTTGAATTCTTGATAGCATGTGCCTTACATACAAATATACAAAGCCCAACCATGCATTTCGAAGGCCCACCCTGCCGTTTCTAGCATTCCATTGTGTTTGAAGAATTGTTTCAATCAGCCATGCTAAGCATTACGATTAAGTCATTACGATAACGTTGAACCTAGCGTGCGGCACACATATTAGAATTATTTGCGGCAGAGCCCTGAAGAAATTAGGGTTCGCCAAGCGTGTTTGGGAAGATTGAAATGGACCTTTAGGTGATTCTTGCTCCCTAATTAGAATGTGTGTTGTCAATAACTAAAATAGGGCATAACATTTACAGCATTATTGATTAAAAAAACGTTTTGGCATGATTTTTCATTACACCATATTTAGTCAAATAGAATATACAAATTTCTACTAGAAAGGGAAAAAATATTACTGTGATGCTAATGGACTGGGAGGGTTAGTACCTACTAGAAACGCTGGAGTTTTCGTGCAGCGTTAAGCACAGAATTATGTATGACCTGAAAAATGTATTTAGAAATATGTATATTTAAGGTTAAGGGTTTGTTTAAGCTTTAGGTTTAGGCTTTAGGTTTAGGGTAAGCTTTAGGGTTTATTTAAGCTTTAAGTTATAATTTTGGGAGGCGTGGTAGCGTAATGTATATTTACATTTAAGGTTTAGGGCATCGGGGTATTGTGTAGTACGTGGATGTGTGGAAGTAAACTTCACTCGAGTTCTCCCTCTGAATCCTCATCTATACTTCGTTCTTTCGCATCTTCCTTGGCCTCCACATTCGACTTTCAGGCGGGCATTATCCCCCCATCCACCGCCCTTCCTGGACCGGCCGCCTTCTCCTTATAAGGGAGGCTGTTTTTCGTCGCTGCTGCCGCGGGAAGCAGTTAAACCGCCGCCGAGAAGCAGGGCTGGACCCTGAAGGGCAGGCCACTCTTCGCGGACCGTTATCTGCTTCGGCTTGGACGAAAATTCGATATCAACTCGTCACTCTCGTATTGGCACTTGGGATACGCGGTTGCCAATAAATAATCTACCAATTTTTGGATGGGGGATGTATTTTTTGATTCCTTAGCTCTCGATTTTTCATTATGTACACTCAATCGTAATAGCTTTAAATCCATGCTTATGGCTTCTAGCAAGATAATTGACAATAAAATAATAACATAACTGTGTGAGCTAATATGAAACGAGCCCTATTTTTGCAACACTGCAAGTTTCATTTTTAAGCAGAAATTTAGCTACATAATGTAATCTTTTCCTTTGCTCGTGAAGTGATTTTATTTGTTGTCGATATTGGTGCAGTTGTTCTGGTCTTTATCGGCCAGCCCCGGCTAAGGCAATATGTCGAAATGATATTTCAACAATATTTTACCATTCGATGCTTCATCTACATGCCACCCCGCAAGCTGCGTAAAAAGGCGAGTGGCAGAGGTTGTTAGGGCACCTGCCGTTTACATATGAAAAGAAAATGATCAAACAAAATTTGAGATTTCGTTGAGATATACTATCACCTTTAACGTACAAAAAGTCACAAATTGTTTATGCTTTACGTGCTAAATGACTCCTGTTCCCAATGCATGGTACTTACAATTCAGTCATAATAGCCATCGGCATTAATTTATATTCATGTTTCTAGTCATTAAGCAAGTGCATATATCAACGAGACGCTGAGTTACCTTAAAATATCAACCCCTCCCCATTTGAGAGCCAACATATTTCAATACAGTCAATGGTTAGCGTAGTCCTGAGCCAAAAAAAGCCCCAGAGGGATAAATAAAAACTTAAGAAAACGACCAAAAATATAACTCCGCTGTTATTTTGGTTAAATTTCCTGCCATTTTGTGATTCTCTAAAGAAAAAATGAGGAGCTGAAATATCATGAGTTCTCTTCGAAAACTGATCTTATATTAACCGTTTTCCCATAACTTTGAGCTATAATTTTGGTAGGCGTGGTGCCGTTCGATATAGAGAGCATGGCTACTGACTGACAGTGTCTTGGGTTCAGATCCTGAAGAGGCCTTTAAATACCCTGAAAATATCCTTATTTTGTGAAATGGAGTATCAGGGAAAGTTTTAAGACCTTCTAAGATGATTGTGATTTCGTATATCTTAGGATTATTGTGGAGTGAGGTCTACCCTCACATACGCATACGAACCTTCGGGTTGGAATTCTGAATTAAGCTTTTTCTATCTTTTGAAGTCCTTTTTTTGATGTGATCAATAATTCAACTATAAAGAAAATATCAATGGAATTATGTAATTACCATAAAAATAATCATATCAATGAGTAAAGAGTACCAGCCTTGGAAAAAATCCCAACCTGTTGAGAGAGAAACGAATTTTTTCAGACAGAGAGTACTGCGGAATGCTCCTAATATCGAGCAAAGCGAGTACTACACATATGATAGTGTATTTATTTGGTACTAATTCATTTTTCCTTTCTTTTCAGGTAAGTTCCATTTCTTACATTTACGTGATATTGATTTGCGGAAGCACGTTGGACCAATCGAAAACCAGTTTCCTGATACTTGTACAAAAGGTAGGAGATACACTTTCACGTCATTTCAATTTACCTCTTTCATTAAGTTAGCTTCAGCAGGATTTGGTAAACTATGCATACAGCTGGATTATATTCATAAGTTCACTGCAAATAACAATATAATCTTAAATCTACTGCGAATGTTAAATTAAGCCTAATACATGATCTAGAGATCACGTTGAATAATAATTTTGTCCCCCTTTACCAATTAGTAATAAACTCGCAGCCGTCTTAGCATGATATAATGCGATGATATTCCTTATTTGATGTAATGTACAAAATGGGAATACTGGCCTTCGCCGACCCGTCTACCACCTTGATAGAGATCAAACACTTGCTTTTCGGGCTTTCTGTGCGTTCTTTGCACCGAAGATCAACAGCGCTCACTAGAGTACCACCAATCCCCGTCAACCATTTTTCCCTCCCCCATCTGACCCCTCTTCATGCATCCAACAAAATGTTTGCGTTGCCATAGCGCAGTATCTAAGTAGCTGCGACCCCATGTTTATGGAGAAAAAATGCTTAATAATGTCTCTTCTACCACTTCTTTAAGTTTTGCAGATTCCTTCGGAAACACCCCGTAAATAGATCTTATTGGGAGAAGTTTTCTTTAATTACTTATAAGACGCAGCCCATCTTTCTCAATATAGGAGATTCACAGAGTTCTTTGCCTGTATTACTATAAAATCTTACATCATATACGCGTATAAGTTATATAAAAAATTCCGCGATACCTAATTCGCATTCTCACGGGTCGCGGTGGGCATAAATACAAAATAAAATATCAAAGTAATAGATATAAAAACAAATACTTACGCACACGAGACATTAAAAATTTGATAACGCGACATAAATATGGTAATTTAATTTCGGCGGAATTCGGAAGTAGAGCTCCAAGGATACGAAGCAATTACCTTTGGAAGCCACGGTAACAAATTATTGACATTTTTTTGCTATTTTCTGATTTCTCTTGTTTTATTGTTGATATGAAACTAATATGACGTTGTAATTAAGGTATTTTATACAATCATGCGTATGTGTGATGCCTTTTAGTTGTCATTTTATGCTACAATTCATTATTTACAGTGACGGTGGTGGATTTTATGCGCTTAAGGTAACCAATGTAATGCATTTTTTCTTTTCTACCCTGCAAATAATAGTGTTTTTTATTGGAGTCACGCATTTATGGTCATTAGAGGAGCCCTTTGAGTACACACCGTGAGATAGTTGTGGATATTTCAGCCATAATTTATTTATTCCTGAATCTTTATTGGCATTTGTCGTTGCCCCTAAGTATCGAAATACCTACTTGAAACCGAAAAAATTCTTCCTTGACATTTTACGCTTTATTTTTCGCATTAGCTCGACGATTTATCCTGATAAACCACTTACCATCACTATCCTCGATACATCGGCCATAATGACAAATTACGTCAGCGCCTTCAGCGCCGTCATCGGTGATTTTAGCACGAATGCTACAAAAGGGGATACTCAAAAGGCCTCAAAATGTGTTGTTACTATGGATGGCAAGTGAAACCAAACGAAAATTTTTCGTTTCGACTCGAAGGGAAACGAAAATACGAGGCCTAGGTTTAGTTTCGTTCCCGCACGAAATTAAAATATCCAAGGAGTTTGGTTTAGACCTGGGACGAAAATTTACTCCCGGGAACGAAACTATGTAAATCAACCGAAACTCCGCTGCTCACAGCTAAGTTTTGATCCCAGAAGTTGAGAGGAGGGGGATAAGAGGGAATTGTTTCGACCCATTACGTTTGACACACGTGTAGAGAGGTTAAAACAATAAGCTTAAAAATCGAATGCTCAGTTTGCGTTCACCATTCTCCTGTTTGTGGTCAAAATATGAGTGCTCCATGGATCTAATGGCGGTAGGCCGAACCTTTACTTCATGCAACCATACTTCGTTTCGGTATGTGGGTCGAAACTAAATCTTTCGAAGGTCCCTCCGGTGCGAAACATTATCTGTGTTTCGTTTCGTCCCAGAGTTTTAGTTTAGTTTCGACCGGAAGTAGTTTCGACTCCGATTTCGTCTCTACCCTGAGTTTATCTCCCCGGGTTTAAATCCATTTCGTTTCGTTTCTACATTTCGCTCCCGGGAACTAAACGATTGAAATTTACTGGTTTTGACTTTCGTTTCGTTTCTCTTGCCATCCCTGGTTGTCACCCACCGCGCATTTAAATGGGCTTACCATTGTCGCCACTCGTGTCGCTGACGGACAAAGTAATCCGAGTTTCACGGGGAAATAAGATATAGGGGTGAGAAATAAGACGTATAGAAATAAGAATTAGGGGTGTTAACCAAAATTTACATACAAGATGATGTGATCTAACAAAGTCATAACTTTTCAGTGCTAATCATCGGAATAATATCGGAAATATTGGATCGCGAGGCACTCAACACCGCGTCGCGGACATTTTTGCAATCCGATTCAAATGCTACCGTAGGGGCAACAGAAATCCTTCTATGATGTGTAATTACGCCTCCTCTATGCAAGCCCATCGGATTTTAGCCTCGCATTGTCCTCTCAATACGACCGTGGCTGTCCGTATATTGGCCGGCTAATCCAACCCCCGGTTCCTTCCTTCCTCCGCTCCTCATCCTCCCCCTCTCCAAGTCCCTCGTGCCCGTCTGTGAGTCAGTCTGGGCCGCCTCTGCGTGCCGCGCGGAATGCCGGGAAACAACCTGTTGTGCGGACAGGGCGATACGGGGAAGAGGGGGGAGAGATTGACCGGGAGAGGGGGAGAAGTGGGCGGGGGAGGTTGAATGGGGTACGCACCCGTAAAGTGTGGTCACACCACGACTGCCGGAGTCAAAATAAATATTTCATTATTATTGACCCTTTTAGAATTCTTAGCGGCGTTGCCAAGATTGAGTCTGCATTTTTCCACCCCATTGTTATCAAAATTTAATTATATAATCACTAGAGATACGTGAAAATCGCACTTTCATTTTTATTTTATCGCACTTTCAATAACAGTATATCGCATTTTGTAGCGTCTATTTTAATTTTCATAATGAGGTAGAGGACGATAAAATGTAGTGAAACACAGTTATATGGCAAAATACAGAATATTTTGAATAATTATGTTTTAGAACAATAATAAATTAAGAAATAAGATATACAGTGGCGGAGGTGTAGCATGTCCGCGTCCACTTGTAATTCGCGGCCACGTAGAGTCCCAGCCAACTACCTGCTGGCCAGTCGCTCACATGCGATGAGTGTCGGCGGAGCATTTAAACTGCGCTCGGCACAAAATGCACGAATTTTGCCGCCGAAAAGGCAAATTTGCGTAAAAATATCATAGAAGTCCAGTCATCGCATCTCTGTCGCATTTATTTGCGCACATCGCATCCATATCGCATTTATCGCATTTGCGATTTTCACGCATCTCTACTAATAATCGTTGTTAGGCTGGCCTCGGTGGCGGCGGGTTGAAGTCCTCGCCGGTCAAACAAGAGGTCGCGGGTTCGAGTCCCGCCTGGGTAATTTTATCTTATCCAGGGCATGGTTTTAGTGCACGTGCAATTGTTGAAAATTTTATCACACCCCGGTATAAAAGGCCAATGTGTGCTGTTTTCAGTGGAATTGAAATAAATAAAATAAATATAATGTGACTGCACTCTTTAATTGTCACTGTGCTATTTTCCACGATAAATCATCGTCCGAACACTTTCGCAGATATGGTGATGACGTCACACACTCATGCCGAGCGGGTAACCGCCTTTACGCTTGAGATCGGTTCCTCATCTCTTGCGAGTGATTCTCTCATAATGGAGAGCCATCGCTGAACCGAGTGAAATGAGCCAGAAATCCTATAGCATCGCCAACTCATAAAAAGATGGCTGAAACATTAGTAATTTTTAATGCTTAAAAAAATGAGACAATGCCTTAGTATGAAGTTATTTTTTCTCGCTGTAGCTTATATCTCCCTTCATTCTACCGAATTCTCTCGAAGAGTTCGAATCTGAGTGATCGACCACATTGGTACTGAAATGGAGGGCAATGATTGTGTTGTGGAGGGCATTTTAAGGGCAACACTCCATCCGTCGGATGGGACTTCAAGTCGTGGTCTCCTTTGCGTCTTTCGTCAAGAGCAGGCTAATGCCGACGCCGGGTTTTTTTCACCCTTCTTTTCACACTATTTTCGCAAGGCACAAATGATCTCAGCTGTCGGTCGCCTCCTCCAAATACCGTATAAGAGAGAATGCGGTATGTGGAAGGTAGAGAAAAAATGACTTCTATGTTCGGGTATTTATTCAATATTTAGGCATAAAAACAAGAGTTAAGCTTAAAAAACCTGCTAATATTTCCACTCCCTTTTTATGAGTTGGAGATCTAGTAGAATATGTGGTTCGTTTACTCGTTTTTGGGAGTATTTTTCACTTTGAGAGAATCGCTCACAAGAGAGTTTCAGAGCAGATGAGTAGCGGAGGAGCAGTAACCCGCCCGCCATGAGTTTGTGACGTCATCTCATTGTTCTGCGTGAAGGTTAGAGACGAAGATTTTTCGTGGCAAATAGCTCAAGAAGTAGTCAATGGGATTTTTAGCGGAAAAATACTTATTTTTTTAATTTAAAAAAGTCCCTCAAACTCATTTACATTCGAAAATTAAGTGAACTCTTAAACAAGCCTATGATCACTACAGTCATGTAGTTGTGGAAGCTTCTTGTGATTGTCTTTGCTTTCGTGTAACTCTCCTACTTCCTCTTGCCTATTTGCGAAGTATGCTATACCCTATTCTCTTTCCAATGTGCTCACCGATGAATCTTCGTCTCCCCTAGATGTATGCCATCAAAGGGAAGGAATTGCTCCTCCTCCTTCTTATTTCTCTGTACTCCCACTTCTGCCATTAGCTTCCCCGTCTTTCCCTTTGCCATGGTAATGATGCTTTCAGGGACAAAGGAGTCGAGATTGGTCGCGAGAGTAGGCGTGCAGGAAGTGGAGCAGGTGGGACAGCCTCTTCAGACTCTTAGTTATTGTGCCGGAGGCAAATGGTATATGCTGGAAAGGATACTCCGAGATAAATTATATGAGACAATGTATACGTAAGACTTTATGTTTGTAAAGTATTGCAGTGTTAAAAAAAAAATAGCAAATAGGATGTTATTTTTCATGATATTAGTATGAACCTTAACTCGTTGAGTGCCGGGGTATTAAGGCCGTTTTACACGGGGCACGGAATTGCGCAGGTTAGAGCTGCATTCATTTCTAAAATGGCGCGGAATTGCGCGAATGCATGTACGAAATTAGAACAAGGGCTATTTTGCCGTCTAGCATCCACGCATTCTCGCATGTGTTCTAGCAATTCACCGCTTTACACGACGCAATTTTATTGCGCCTTCGCACGTACGTCAGATTGCGCAATTCCGTGTACCGTGTAAAACGGCCTTTAAAATGTAGGGGTACGTTGGGATTCGTTGAGATTGAGATTTGATTGTTTGAGGCGTAACATTGTGAAAGCGATTCATTATGAAAAATGAAAAAAAAGAAACTTTGTGCTTTTACAAGAATAATTATTCACACATTTACACGACCATGGTTTCAACGTTAGACGATGATTACGTTTACGTTTCAACGTTTTACGTTTACGTCTCAACGTACTTTACGTTTCAACGTTAAACGTCCCCTGATGATTCCTACATAGAGGAATAAAGAAATGGAACAACCTACCTGAAGTTATTTTTAAGATCTTCCCTGCAAATGCGAAAATATTGAGGGAGAAGTGCTCATCACTTATTGGTTAATTACATAGTGGTTCAAAAGCGAGAGTGTGAAATTGGGTTAATTGGGTCAATGTTCATGTTCTAGTTGCATTATATTAGAATTAATGTATTTATTGGATTGTTTGCAATTGGTTTATTGGGACAATGTTAAAGTCTTAGTAGTATGAGATTAGAATTAATGTATTATTTTTTACCATGGGTGTCTTTCCTGTTTCTAAACTTTGTATTAGATAGGTACATTTGTTATTCATGTGTATGCATCTAATGCTGCCACCAGGCAATAGTCTTGCTTGTGTAGTAGTAGGCAATAGTACTTGCCGCAATGAGTAATAATAATAATAATAATAATAATAATAATAATGACGTCTAGCGTTGAAACCATGGTCGCGTAAATATGTGAATAAATATTCATGCGAAAGCACAAAGTTTTTCCTTCTTCATTTTTCACGAGATTGAGATTGTTGAGAAATGTTGACAATGAAAATACGTGCCAAGGTGGACCAACTGTCTTTGCTTTAAAAGCACCAAATCTCTTTCTCTATCGTGAAATCGGTCGCGCGCAAAGGTTGGCTGCCCTGGCGACGACTTTGGGGCAGTGGGCGAGGGGGTATGGCGACTGGTTTGGAGGCGAGCACCACACACCCACGCATCGCTTATGCATGCACCAGAGAAGTGCACTGATGCAAAGGGAGAGAGGGAACAGGCGGACGATCCCGAAGAAACGGAGTGCCCACTTAGGGCTCCGTGAAAAATAAACGTCACAGAAAAGAGGGCTCTCGCTGTTTCTCCGTTGTTGACCTCAGTGGACACAAGAAAAAGTTAACGTGCTACAGTGGCGCAGCGAGGGGGGGTTTTGGGGGATAAAACCCACCCCAGAGCTCAGAGAAATTTTTTAATTTAATTCATTTTACTTAATTGGATTGATATTACTAATAAAATAGTGTAAGGATTAATAAATTATCCCTAGGAAAGCCGTAAAACTCACCATTTTGAACAATTTATCTTAAAATTTCGCAATTTATTAATCTCGCACCCACCGCTTCTCCTGGTGGGTATTCCATACCCCCACACACCCCGGTATTAGTTGCATCAAAACCCCCTCCAGCCTTAATTCCTAGCTGCGCCCCTGACCTGCTACGACATCTAACTTCCAGTAAATAAACAAAAAATGGGCAATCGTTTATCTGTTATTCTTAAGTTATATAAATAATTGATGGTGGCACTTTTACACAATATTTTAATGCGTTCAACGCGTTTCGGCTCACAGCGCCATCATATGGTACAAGACACTGTCTTACTTTTAAACATCACCTTTATACGTTTGAGAAATGGGTGGGGAAAGATGTCACATGTTTGAAGGAGGGGTGAGAAACAGGCGTACAGGGTGGAGACAGTGAGAAAATATAATTCTAAAGAGATTTGAGAAACCCTTGGCTTGAGAAATTGGCTTGCTTAAAACATGAGATTCAATGTCAAATATATGTGTGTATCCCCTAAAATGATAGTTAGATTTACATTCCTCTCTCTGTAAAGTGGTAATTTTTATAATTTTTTCTCTCCGTACATAGGGCAAGTGCGTCCCATGACTGATGTGCAATATATTTCCACATTACGCGGCGCAGGGGGCAAGTGCGATTTTCCCAGAAATTCAGCTTGGCATTCCTTTTTAAAGTACCAAATTATGTTTAACTATTCTTGAAAAATCAGCTTTTATCCTAGGCAACGTTAGTAGATTTTTTTGGCATTTTTGGTTTATTATAACACTGTATGGAAATTTATTCAAATGAATTTTTAATAATAATATTAGCAGTATTGGACTTGTACACATAATTAAAAAATGTGTTATAATAGCTTATGTGCAGAAAATCTGAATAAATAATGATAAAAATAGTATAAATCTTTTTTATGACAACACACCTGAATACAAACTAGATTGTAATAAACAAAAATTGCTTCTCATGGTCTTCAAGCAATCAAAATTGAATATTGATATGATTACCTTAAGCTTTACCCCAAGAAAGATAGGCAAAACGTTAACTTTCCTCGACGGCCAAAAGAGGGCTTAAGTAATATTTTTACGTCTTCCCTCGGTATTTCGTTAGGTACCTAAATACCGTTCGTTAGTTACCTAAACTTCAATTAAAGAAGCAAGGCTTGCGTCATTGGGCTGAGGCCGATGGCATTGTTATGGGTTTCCTTGTTCCTGTTTCCAAGGTGATGCTTCGACTCCTTGCATCTCCCAGTCTTCTCTGGGGAGCAAAGACGTCTGCGGGCCTCTCTCGGGGTAACGGAACTTTCTGTACCTCGGGGGCAAACGTCTCTCCGTCTAGCTCTCTTCTGCATATAATCTTATCTCAGTCCCCCGTTTCCTCCTTGAGCGGTTGGCGGTAGAGTTGAGACAAGGACTGAAACCGTAAACGTTGGCCATCTAGTTGTTTCCGCCTCTTCATATGGAGCCCCCTTTGAGCAAATATTTGAATCGGTGCTTGCTTTGTGAAGGCGGCATTCGGGCTTCTGGGTGGAGATCGTTTGAATCAACTAGTGTTCCTTGTGTGGGGAAGACAAGTAAGCTCTCCTTGAGATCGCTATCCTTTGTAAATATTAGTATCTCGGGGGACATTGACCGAGAGAGGACATAAGACGTGGCATGCAGAAGTGCAGCAATTGAAAAACTTTCCTGCTGAGCTTTGAGCTTGCAAGACCTAATTTGCAAACAGATGACGGTTATCATTCTGTCATTGAAGCTTTCTCCGTTGTATGATTTGACGGGACTCGATATATCGCGAAATTTCAGTGCCTTTCATCAGGTATAACCAAATAACAAGAATTTCGATCAGTAAACGGTCTTATACGGGAAATAGCTCGCCAATATCACGATGACGATCGAGAACTGGACAAACAAAGTTATATACTTCGGCGAAATGAACGTACGTTACTGCGTTACGTCGTTATAAAGGTTTTTGTATTGATTAAATAGAGTTCCAAATGTCAGGTTTAAACGTGAGTTTTCCCATATGACACTTAATGCATTTATAGTAGAATTACTTGATGCTTGAGAACTATTTTTCGTTTGGTGCATAATACTGCCCATATATTGCCCACGATGAGAGAGAACTTTCTTGTACGTTTTTTTCAAAGCCTCTGATATTAAATCTGTCGAATTAATTAGTTTTTTGTGCTAGAGTTGATGATAATGAGTTCAGGATCATTTTACTAGCAAACTTAGGACACTATTCCATGGAAAAATATCGGTCGAGAACTAAGAGATTTAAGGAAGGAAGAAGCTTTCTGGGCTGGTTCTCGTAGCTGTTAACTTCGCATATAGCAAATGAATTTATGATTACATAAGAAATATGAGAGAAAATGACATCCTAACCCAGGTTGTACATATATTTTCATTATTCACTTTATAAATATTATTACTATATTCAACTTTTAAATAAATGACATAGTAGTACTGCTATTTAGCTTTTCTCGAAGAACAGATTTTTTTCTTACGACTACGATATTTATTACGTATTTTTAGGGGGACGAAAGGAAGAGCAATCCTCCTCCTTGGCGGAGAGGAATTTTTTTGTCACCAAATGTTGAACATGTGATTTACCCTTCAATGGGAAATTGAGGGTTTACTGCCTCATTTCGCTTTCACCTATAATAAATATCTGGCCGTTGAAATTCCAAATCTTGTTGATATTGGAAAATACATGGGTTATTATAAATGTTTTACCCCGCCGCTCATGGCAGCCAAGGATTAAATACTGGATAGACCACATATTTGTCTGATTTAGCCTATAAACGATCAAAGTCCAGCATAATACATGGGGCTTGATAAATGCTCCATTTTACCTGTCTTGGAAAAAGTTTGCATTTCTGTTATGTTCCTCCATGTATTAATGTGTTCCATTATTGAATTAGAGACTTGACAGTTATAATAGCATTATTTAAATAAAAAAATGGATGATATACTCAAGTTTTAAATTATCTGAACCAAAATTAATAATTTCATTTCCTATTTCTTTTGCTTTGTAGTTGAGCTTTTTTCACTGCTGAGGACGTTCACGAAACACTCCGGTGGTGATGATCCAACAAAGCCAGGCCGATTACCTGGAAAGAAATTGCTTTTCCCCTCTATCTGTTATTTTTATTCCCTCACATAAATATTATCTTAAGACCAGTTTTAAAGGCCACAAAAGCGCCCACTAAAATTGAGATCAAAGCTATTCGTCCTTGCTGTTGGTTCGTGCAGTTAAAATAGAGCCATTTGGTCTATTTTTGCATCCAGCCTTGCAAAGAGGATTGCGCCCATCATTCCTCTATTCTCACCCATAAGGTTGCCTGGTCGATAAAGTCAAATTGCGCCTGCAAAGCTTGTGGCGACAATTTTTTTTTCTGGATGGAAAATCTATTAATAGGATTTTTAATGGATCGTGAACAGGATTTTGATTGTATTCATACTATTCACATTGCCTGAAAATAAAGAGAATAGTTATGAATCTTTTAGTTGCTCATAAATATCGCTAAAAACTCCTCAATTTCATTGGGTATAAAATTCCCAATTTAAAAGTTTCATGGCTAATGATTTTTTTTCTCTGTGGAGTTTTCGCACGATGTGTGCATTGCCGGTGACTCCGTACAGTTTTCACCATGGCTAGTTCCGTTATACTTAAATTAGGCGGTTAAGGTGAATCAATAGTTTTATCGCACTTATAAATGGATTCAATGAATCTTTGACACTAAAAGTAAGCACTTAGTTGTAATAAATGAATCTGAAATCTTATCATGATGCACATTATAATAACCATTATTTTTGTTCCGTATGATGCAGTGTTGATATTTATTCCGACGTGCCTGAATAAATATCCAATCTTTCCCCTCGTATTGTTGAAGTTATCGTTGCAATTACGTCAATAGCGTTTAATTATGCCAAGTTAACTTTATTTTTTTGCCTCGTATTCCCCCTAGTTACATTTTCTTTATTTTCATGAATGCATAAATATCACTAAAATCTTCCTAAATCAAATTGAGTGTAAAAATTTCACCTATAAATGTAAATCAATTGTTAACTCGCACTTAGAAATGAGTTCAATGAATCTTTGAAACCGTCAGTAGATACGTAGCAGTAATAATTGTAGTTGAAATCACAGTATCATGATGCACATTACAATTGTCACTATTTTCGTTTTGTATGATGTAGAGCTGATATTCATTCCCCAGTGCCTAAATACATACCTAATGTATCCCCTCGAATTGTTGAATATTATGTAGTATATGTACTTGGTTTCAGTCTCTTCTTCCTCGGTGTGATCACGTCCTCTTATGTTAGACATCTTCGCTCTTTTCCTATGCCCCGACGGTCACGTAGCTGAAAATTCGTCTGTGTTCTTTGAAATGTTTTCCTTCCGCTGCTATCTAAACTTCCTCGTGGGCGAAGGAATCCATTCGGTCGCTCAGCTTTATCTCACCGATGACCGGCTCCTCTCAAATGCGCATTTAGCTCCTCCTCTTTGACTTCCAGAACCTGCTCAATGGGTCCTCTCGTTTTAAACGCCACCCTAAATCTTAAAATATGTGTAAAAGGGGCTGTATGTTTGTCTGTCCACTGTGCATCACCATACGGATCAACTGACTGCAACCAAAGTTAGCATGTAGACGCATCTTTTTCTCCTTAAGATCGTAGTGCTAAGTCTGGTTGTGTCCAATATGTCCTTTGCTTCGTTTTCTCATTACCGTCTATTACGTCACGTCATGCAACTTCTGTGGTTGGACATCCTGACGGGTAGGCACACCTCTTGCCAAAGGGAAAACATAACTCAAAGGTATGTGTAATATTTGTAATCCTGCCGCGTGAACGGCGGTGAAATATACAATAAATGCCATGAGAAAAAAATTCCTCTGGTCCGGGAATCGAACCAATGATGTACCCATGCATTGCCATAAAATTCACCCGGAGGATAGCCTAAGTTTCAAAAATTTTAGCAATGAAAGTGGAAAGTGCTTTTCCTTAGCAGTTTACGGCGCCACCCGACATATAATGGCATCCACAGCACTAATTTAAGACCAATAGCAAGGTGAAAATTATCCTACTGGAGCTAGAAGGCAAGATAAGCCTATTGCCCTCAGGAAAGTGTTCTTCCCTACCATATTTTTCCGGGTATAATGTGAAAATGTTCTTCCCTTATATATGTCCATGCATCGCTATAAAGAATAGGTAGTCAAGTTTTCAGATGCACCTATGCAAACCATAGTATTGAGAACAGAGTACTCGTGACTACCGAAGGCAGATACATCCAGGAATCGTGAGCACCTAGTTATCACTACTAAGAACTTTATACTGAAAAAAAACGGAAGCAGTTGTAGCCGATTCCGGAAAGTAATCGATTAGAATCAGTTTTCGTCCCTGCTTTTATTGTAGCCTTGACAGGATAACCCTTCACGTCGTGAAATAGCACTGTGCCTTATAGCTGAAACAAGGTCCTAATGACAAGCTATGGAGGATCCCGGACGATTTGTTCCACAGAAACGCCCACTGTATG
Source organism: Ischnura elegans (assembly GCF_921293095.1). Taxonomy (NCBI): domain Eukaryota; kingdom Metazoa; phylum Arthropoda; class Insecta; order Odonata; family Coenagrionidae; genus Ischnura; species Ischnura elegans. The sequence goes on from NC_060253.1 coordinate 20,737,420, forward strand.
CTCGTCCATTTAAATCTCTTTCCGATAAATTTCCTTTCCTACTCCTCTTCTCTCGTAACGCCCACAACGCCATCCGCCGAGGGGATTCCGCGTAAATCCCACGTCTTCGTAAACATTACGGCGCGTGTAGGTACGCGTTACCAAGACGCACAAATTGAGAAGATGCGACGAAAATGCGTAGGAAACAGAGTTGGAGTGTAGAATGTTGGGTAAACGAGGGAGTGAACAATTTAAGTCCGGGATAGGGGCAACGACTCATGCACTATTAACAGACATTTGAAATTATGATCCAACTACATACATACTACCTCTTCAAGTCAATCTTCCATGAGTGTTTCCTATGTCTTTTCTTCTTCTCGTTTTAAGAAATGTCAATGTTATTTTTTCTTAAAAAACGTATAAAAATTCTAAATATAAAAGATGAGGAAAGGAAAATAAGATAGAAAAAATTATATTAAGGAAAAATCATATTTCAATGGAAAAATATTACAAATACTGGAAAGGAAAAGAGGACTATATGCAATAAACTGACATTTTATCTATCAGTGTATTTTAACCAATGAAATCATTTAGCATTTAATTTTTTGCTAGCAAAAACAACGCCCTAACCCTTACAGCAGCAACAGAAGCGCAAAATACGAGGTTTATTCCAAAAGTAAGGTTCGGCTAAGAAAAAAATAGCAAAAATAAAACATTTTTCCAAAACCATTAATTCCTTTACGTTTCTTTCATCTTTCTCTATTTTTCTACATTATTTGCCTACTTATTTAAACATTTTTCACATTGTTCAACAAGCTTTTGAATGCCTTAGCTATAGAAATCGGCCGCCTGCAAAGATAACCAGTCTTTAACTGCTTCTTCCATTACATCATCTGTGTCGAATCGCTTGCCGCCAAAAAACTCCTTCGGGTAGCGGAACAAAAGGACATCCAGAAGGATTTGGTGCTTTCCCGGCGAATGCTGTTGATTAAATCTTCACGGGAAATAAGCCGGGTAAGGATGGACATCGCTGCCAACGTTTCAATGGCCTTCTCTGCCATCGTCTTCAGGGCGAATGATGGACCTGGTTATTGCCGGGCTTATATACACCGTTGGGGAGGTGAAGTCGTCTTGACCTCTCGACGACTTGACCTCCCCAACGGTGTTTATAAGCCCGGCAATAACCAGGTCCATCATTCGCCCTGAAGACGATGGCAGAGAAGGCCATTGAAACGTTGGCAGCGATGTCCATCCTTACCCGGCTTATTTCCCGTGAAGATTTAATCAAAAGGACATCACTTGTCGCCAAGTTCGGACTGTACTGTGGGTGGTCCATCTGCTCCCATCCAAATTTATTGATTAGAGTTTGCGTGAGGGCGAGTGGCCGGCTAGAGCGTGCTTCACCATGCACGTTTTTCACTCCTTCACCCACTTCCACGCACTTTACTGTCACTCAATATGCCAGGACCGTAAAATTCAGTATTCTGCCGTTGAATTTCTGCCTCTGAAATGTTTCTTGCAGGCAAAATCCCGTACCACTGGCCAAGGACGTACCCAGGATCAAAACTAGGGGGGGGGGGAGGGGCAAGCCATGGTTGTTCAAGTTGTAGGTAAGATTTAAGCATGGAAAAGGTCAAAGAAATCAACATTTTAAGGAAACTGTAACAGCTCTTGATTAGTTTTTTTTAATTATTTGCTTGAAAAAATATTATATTCCCACCTGACAGACATGAGTAATCTATAAGTCAAAGTAGAACTGAAGTTATGATACACATTTTGAAAAGCTAGAAGTTCGCGTGGAAATACCCCGTTAAGTCGGTCAAAGGCTCCGCTCCGCGGTGTCATAAAACGCCGCGCCGGTTGTCGCAGTAGAATCCTGGAGGTCAGGGATCTGAGAGTAAAGAAGGTATGAGTCTCTCATCTGACGTCTTTCTGGTGGGTCTTTTTGTATGGGTCCCAGGAAAGCAACTCACTTTGTCGAGGTTTGAACGCTTTTAATAGAAGCATGGCCTTCGATTGTATCCAAAGAAAACGAAATGAACTTCAATGAAACGTGCACTTACCTCGGCTGAAAAGGCTCCACAGTGTTCACCATAGACCATTTGAGAACCGGTGTCTTGGAGCAAAATATAAAAACGGTGGATGCTGAGCGTTAAAATCCATACGGTTTCATTAACCTTACCGCGTCGCGGCTAACCCAACTCCTGACGCGCGGAGACGAACCCTGCCGCGCGATCGATAAATCAATTTTATTTCCGGCGCTGCAAACTTATTTCAAAGCTATCTTAATAAAAATCTAAATAAATATTCAAACAATGCTCTCATATGAGTTACTCCGCGTGACTTTGCCGAAAACCCATTTGAAACTCTACCTAAATTTAAAACTTTGTCGAAAATCAGTATCCGCCATTTTGTAACTGCACGGTAAGAATTTATCGATGCTATTCTTTAAGATTATGGCAAATTAAAGAAAAAACACCAAGGCAACAGATTATGTGGTTTTTTATTCCGCAAGAATCCACCTGTAACTTCACCATCTACCTAATTCGGAAGATTTTCAGAGAAAATTGAAGACGGGCGTTTTTATGGAAATTTGCTCACGTTTGAGCCTTCTTATCTCAGTAACGGGTGGAATCTATGCCAAATGAGATTCAATCATTTTTTGGTATACCTGTGAAGTTTCAAGTTTATAACTCAGAAAAAGCCATTTTGTGGTTTGCATAACTGCCGACGCATTGTGCGTCGGCAGTTATGCAGTTCCTTACCAGGTGGCGTTCGCGAGAACAATTTACGAAGTCTATTCACCGGAAAAGCCCTAAATCCAGCTTCAAAACGGACATTGTTGAAAACCGATTAAAATGAGCAGATTAACTGAAAACGTGAATCAAGCCTCTACCAAACCCTAAATGTGCATCGTCCGTGACCTTGGTAATGTAGCGAGTGAGTAATTCATCGTGCTCTCACCAGGGGAGTCTCCTATCGCAGGAATCGAAGGAGAGGCAGGGAGAAGCCTTGCAAGTGATGGCAAAACGCGATCCAACCCTCTTTTAGTAGATTCGCATTTCTTTTTCGAATTAAGGAGGTCGCGGATGAGGTTCGCTGACACGGCAAAGAAAGGCTGCCGATTTTTTCGTCCTAACCCTTGTGACGCCAAACGCCCGCACTTCCAAGGATTCGTATATTTGGGGCGACACACGATACGAGGCGCTTTTTCGATCACCCAAAAAAGATTTGCCGACCGTCACGGTATGATCCTTTGATAACGAGATAGGCTTTAAGAAACATTGCATTATAGGAACATTAGATAGATATTAGGCTTATTAAATTGTTTGTGTTACTAAGAACAGATATCTTTCAGAACGACACGATCTTTGACAGCAGACATTACATGCTAGGCTTGTTAAATTGTTTGTGTTACTAAGAAAAGGTACCTTTCAGATCGACGTGAAGAACATCGCCTTCGTTGGTGTACGGAAACGGATCAGAGAGGTAAAGGAAACGGATCTTTGACCTTCCGTGAACCGAAATCCAAAGGTCCGTGGTTCGATTCCCGGTTTAGGGAATTTTTTTGACAATTCATTTGAATCACCTTAGAATTTCAATATAGGTCTAGGTCCTAATGGTATGATAAATTAAGAGAGGTATTTTGCCGAACGGCTAAGTATAAGAATTTATTTTTCCCCCGCACAATGAAGAAAAGAATCCCGAAACAGAACAATTACGCAATATATGCAAAATATGTACGATTGGAAGGGTAATTAATCTTTTATCTCGATTAAACTAGAGCTTTTATCGAGTATGATCAATACAATTGCACAATCTGACCCATTTTAACATTAATTGTTTCAGACAAATATTAAGGCACATTTTTGTCAACACTTAATTGTTCAGTGTCCTTAAAAATCCAGAGTATTAACTAAAATGTGTGAAGGGCTGGATTCCCAAGTAAAACCGTTTTCATGGTAACTGCAAGGTGCATCCAAAAAAAATTTTCTGTTGCCATAGCTCAGTAACTGAGGAGTTACGATCCCATATTTATGTACTAAAATGCTTCAAATTGTCTCATCTACCTCCTTATGAAGTATTGCATATTCCTCCTGAAACAAGCTATATGTATATCCCGATTTACATTTTCCTTCCGTTGTTAGGCTCGAATTTGACCGCGGATGGGGCTATACTTCCTATTAATGTAGAACTTAATACTCTATCGAGGGTAGCGTGAGTCAAGGCGTCTTACCAGTACTGTCTATCGATATAAAGTCACGAAAATTTAGGCCCATTTGACCCTTCAAAAAGAAAATTTTACTTCCATTTCCTATCACACTGCGAAGTTTGAACGCGCGCTGACACTTGGGTACACCCCTTGTAAGCCAATGCAGGCACGATTGTCTCTTGCCTAGCATTAATTTTCTTGTGATAATAGGCTATCTTCCATTCTAGGTAATTGAAATCCTCTGAGAATTCTTCTTCTTCAAAGCCTGCAGGTGGTGTCTCTACATTATTCAAATTCAATAACAAATGAAAATAAACAGTAACAGATGAACGAGCTCACTGTCACCGAAAGTCTGACGTAGTCATATAGCAATAAATGTGTGTGACGTCACAGATCCGGAATATATCTCCATAATTTTCTAGGAGACATTTTGATTCGTCATGTATCTCTGATGTCGAATCGGCAACTTCTCCTTCCGACAAAGGTTCAAAGGAATGAATCATCGCCTTTCCTTGAACAAAATTAAATCTGCCCGACCCAGGAGCAAGCCTTGAAAGTCACTGAGCGTCATCAAACGATTGATGGCCATATACGAGAGGGAGAGACATTGAAAGACGCCTGATTAAATATCTTTTAAAGAGATTGGAAACACTACATTAATTATGACAATAAATTTAAAGTGTCTCTTTTGAGTTTATCGCAATAACAATATGACATTAGTACTTACCGTTTATTCTTCAAATATAGGTTGCTCGATGCTGAATTGATTGTGTAATCTTCCTCCTTCCGGGTTTCTGTAATTAGCAATGAGCTTTAAAGAAGCAGTCAATGAATAAATTTTATTGCTTTTTCTGTAGGATGGATTTAGTGGACACTATTTCGAGTAGGTACCTGGATCCGCCCAATGTAACATAAATGTCACACCCTGTATCGCTCCACTGTGATGGCTCTTGCATCGTTCGGGCACGGTATATTGTTGTGTTTTATACCTTATAAGAAAGAGGAAGCTAAGTGCTTCAATTCAAGGTAAGAATTGTCAAGTGAGAGTGAAGACCTATCCTTTGAGTACCCATGGTACTTATGCGCCTTCCCTAGACACTAAAAATGGACGTTCGCTTTGTGTAAATATTTAATTTTTTCATTAACTATATGCGCTACAGCGACAATTTTTGGTATGTATCAACATAATGATACAAAATTATTAATAATACATTAATATGTTTGGTATTGCTTTCCATTTCTGTAATATACTCTGATAAATGTTACTGTGACATAAATGTCACATTGGGCGCATCCCTATGCAAATCTTCAAAGTTTCGAATTTTATGCTCTAGTTAGAATTTATTCCATTTTCAACGTTTTTTCCTTCGTATTCCCGCCAAAAGACTTATTATTTATCAATTAGTCGATAAATTTGCATTTATTAACTTTTATTTCGGTAATTACTTTTGAATTAAATTTTTTAATATTAGGGATATCGATAGCTCAGAGATATTACACTGTGTGAAGCCAAATAGCTTCCGGAAAACGAAGACTTTGACGAAGTACAATATACCTGGAGCTACCAGAAGCAGCAATTGTCACTGATGAGGACATTGCAGATGACCAGGCTGGTGGACTTGTGGAAAATTTAACGGGAAGACAACTTCGGGCAAGAGTGGAGCTTGTTTTGCAGCTTGATAATGATAATACTAATGAATTTCAAGAGAAGTCCTGAAGTATTTCGGTACCAGTTAGATGTAAGGAAAAGGATTCGAAATCAACGAAGCTTACATCACTTCTCCAATAGCAAAAAGAAAAAAAGAAGCTGCCAATTTGCGACAAGAAGGTCATTTTGTAAGAAATAGGTTATTCCCCGAAACAGATATTCCTGAATAGAGGGAAAAATTAGGTGTAGAAATTTTTAAAATAGTTTTTTTCGGATGACATTCTTTTTTCTCATGGCAGAATTAGATAATTATAATACCTCTATTGTTTTTTCATCTTCTAGCATCAGTAAAGAGGAGATGAAAATTTTCATTGGGATTTTACTGTTATGAGGTTGTAACTGGTTTCCATCCAAGCGATGCTCCTGGGAAGATTCTGGGGGTGCTCACAACTCAATGGTTACCGTAGCCTAGCGAAGGAATAGGTTCTTTGTGATGAGTAGATACCTTCACTGTGCAGACAATACGATGCCCGACATAATAGACAAATTGTGGTAGCTTCGCTGTAGATCACTAAATTGAAAGAACGTTTCAGAGGGATTTTTCCCACTGAAAAAACTCTCTTTTGGCAGGAGTATGATTGTGGAGTATTTTGGTATCCATCCTTGCATGTAATTCATTCGGCGGAGGACAATCAGTTTTGGTGGTAATGGTGGAATATTTTCCTTGACTTTTGGATGTAGCTGTTCACAATCTGAAGCTGTTCACAATCTGTTCACGAGCGAAATCTGGTCATTGCATGTCACAATTAGAGATCAGGCGTGTAATAATGCAAACATTACTGACCATACATCGATGCAAAGGCAAGTATAGCCGCCGTACTACTTCATTTTCAACAGAGGCAGACAGTGAAATATGTTACGATGCTAATGATCAATTAGTCTCAAAAGATTGCGTCGCCGTGCTGGAGAACATTGCGCTTCCGTCAAATGCACTGCATGCGATGCATGAAATATGGACAAATATTGCTTTACTACTTACCACTCAAAATGGTACGTGTACACTGGCATTGAACTCTAAAGCAATCTTTAGCTTATATGAAACAAATTGATTCAAATTTAATTCAATTTTATAAGGTATTACACCCTTATATGTTGTGAGAATATTTTTCAAACATGTATATTTATTCTATGTATTTTCCAAAATTGGGAAATGCATTTTCAACTATTTTACTTATTAGCCATGTAAAAATATTATTTAAATGTACCTTCAACAAATCCATTGATTGTGTCAATTCAAGGTTCTGTAATTTCATAACACTACTGCGGAAAACTTAAATTTATACATAAATTTAAAATAATTTTTCTTGATGTGTATTTGACAAGTTTATAATATAAACATTATAAATTTAAATATACCCCAAACTTGTGAAATAGCATTGAAAAAATCCAAAATACTTCTACATCTTAAAAAATCACAATTTACATCGAAAAATTTATGAATCGCGGGCAATGGAACTCTGAAAATTATTGCTAAATTTTTAAACAATTTACTTTAAATTTAAACAAAAGCTTGAAAATAGTGTACGTAATTAATAATATGTTTTTCTAGTGTTTTTTATCATTTAAATGAACAGTGCAGCTCAAATGCGAAAAATATTTGCTTTTTCTGGGGAAATATTACCTTGCACCAAAAGACAACAGATCCGCCCAATGTGACATTTATGTCACAGCCTGTATCTCGGAAACTACTCAACCGATCAACGAAATATTTTCAGAATGTAGTAAAAATGAGACCCTTACCATTCCTCTAGAATATGAATTATTAATCTCAAAAAAAATATTTTGGGCGGATCCAGGTTAATACATGATGTTTTGATTTCTTGATGACTTAAGTTTTCTCGGGCTTCTCAATATCTCTCATTGTTCCGAAAATAGTCAGATACTACTATTTGATACACCACATTTACTTCACTACATCATCTCCTTCAAAAGTAATTTACCTTGGACAATAATAGAATGTGAATGTAAATCTACAGAAGTTACAGGTATTATATTTATAAGCCGAGATATTTTATCCGATGCAGAGGAAATATATGGAATACAAACAGTTGAAAAAGGTTTCTTTTCACGAGCATCGGCTGCCTTTTACGGAATCTGGAAAGATCTTTGAGGAAGTCTTCGTATAAGCACTCTCTGGCCGTATCGTTTTGTTTTTAGAGCCCATTGAATAGCTCCCTCACTGTAGCCATTCAGGCGTAAGTCCTCGTAGATGTCCAAGCTCCATCTGTGAGCTTTGCATGAGACTCCATATTGTTCAATGATGATTAATAACGCCTGGCTTATTTGTAACCTAATATAATATGTGCTCCAGTATAATGTTATTTGAATCGAAAAAACTGTGGTATGTGACTCTCTCTCAACCAATTTTGAAGTTTTATTTGATTTTATTTATATTATTTCAAATATGCAGGTTCCCTAATAATCCATAAGTCTAATGGTATAAAAAATGAACTAAAAATTCTCTTATATTAAACCAAATAAATCACTGCTCCACTCCATACGAAATCACATTCGCCCGGTAATGGTATTGCTTAAGTTGCACTCGTATGTTGGGGTAACTGGCCGAACTGTAGAGAGGAGAACATTGAGTTTGGAGAAGTTCAGAACTTATTCCAGATCGTCCAGGGGTATCTATGTGAACCTTTGTTGATGAGCCTTATTCTAAATTTTATTATTCCTTACGGACAGGGAAAATCTCCCCCGTGACTCTTGTAATATAGTTAAGTTTCTCTATGTGTAAGAAGCAGACCTATTCACTTCGTTTACTTTCTAAGATGAAATTCATTTCTGACTCAACGGTTCGCAGGGATCAATTTTATCCCTCAGTGAGAAATATTTTACGATTACGACAGGAGAAAGTTTCAGGAGTTTCCGAAATGGAATTACTTTTGCCACAGCTTATCCTTCCATCATTTCCGCGGCCTTATCTTGGATTTGAATCCATTTCCCTCACTCCCTTTACTTTTCTTTCATTTATGCCTTCTACCCTCAGTCGGAAACAATGTCATCACCAGCGTATAGATTGCAACGAAAATCCAGATATCATCGCAAATCTGAACTACTGACATCTACATCTGCATAGTTCCACTGCGTGAGTATCTTCCATGTATTCATCAACATCTACTATAATATATATATTTGGAAGTACACACAGGTTATAAATATAAATAAATTCCAAGTGGGGTCGCATAATCGTAAACACATATAAAATAAACACTCGCACGCATAGATTCAAATTTTCGACCGTTTCTAGGTCTTCCTCGGGAAAGAGACAAGTGGGGACTGAAAGGATGACAGGAGGCTGATGATATTAGTAGAAGAAATTGGAGGGATAGGGTGTGGAGTGGTGGCAATGATATTTAATAATATAATATGACTTTATTTCATTTGTATACATAATCCATAGCAGTGGCGTAACGAGGAATACGCTTTGGGGGAGGGGGGGATGAAGGGGCCTGGATTGGGGACCCCCCTTCCACAGGCAAGGGAGCTCTGGGAAAATTGCTGAAAAATGACAAGCCTGAAAATACATTATACATCATTTTGGCATTTAAAATTTAACTTTAAGCAGCTGCAGTTATTTTTATGTCAAATCTAGACGATATTTTTCAGTACTTTTTTATTTTTCTAAGGCTTTGGGGGGATCAATCTCCTCATCCCCTAACTACTAACTACATACTAACAACAATCGCTCATAATAGTTACGCCACTGATCCATAGCATACCTTAAGTACAAGCTATAATGGAATGGAATTAGTCAGTCCAAGAGAGGACTATTCTGGTACGGTGCCATTCGATTCAAATGGAAGTAAATACAAAATATCAAAGCTAAGCATCAAGACGATTTTTTGCCCTGAAAAGTGATATTTATTACAAAAATATCAAAATCAGGTAAGAATAGCAACAAAATACTAATCATTACAACAAAAAAGTTTATGAATACTTGAATTGTGTAACAAATTAATCCCTGGCCAAGATAAAAAAAACACTTCCAATTTTCTCCCACAAAAACAGCCAGACTCTCAATTCGCTGATAAACCTGTTTTCATACCAAAATTACGTTATTTCCATCGGGAGTTTTGGATAAATTTTAGCGGCATTATATTGGTGTGAGTATTTACAGACATTCGGTTTTGGAACGTTGATACCGTGATTTGTTCTTAACTAATTCCTAAATGAGTATGGCTTATTTCTATGGCCCTCAATATTGTATTCTATATTCTTAGCACTTATAATACATATCAATTTCGCAGAGATATTAAGGTTTTTAAGTCTTATGAATAGTGGAGATGAAGAGATATTTCTTGCGGTGCGTAGAGTAACTATCACAATTAGCATTTTATTCTGAATTATTCTGATCGGTCGAATATTTGAAAGATAGGCGCCTTCCCAGCAAGTAAAACATTTTTATCTTATAGAGTTAAGTGAAGCAAAATACACAAATCGTAAAACAGAACTTGGAAAAGACTTTTTCAAAAAATAAAATCGATTAAAATTTTAGTCTGTTAACACGAGGCCTCCAATGACAGTGTTTATCAATTGTTAAGCCCAATGATTTTATTTGGTTTACATGCACATTAAGGTGACACATGCATATTAACTACTACCTCGCCCATCGGCGAATGATAGTAATCTTTGGAAGGATAAAATCACCCATCGCAAAACATTAGGTAGATAGAGATGTACAGAATTCTGGCCAGCGTATTCTCCACTGTTATTTTACGTAAACATTCTGACCGTCACCCCCGAAATAACGTGGCTCGTATTTCGAAGGAGAGAGAGAGAGATTCTGACGAAATGTCGTGACCGTCGTTGGTCTTTTGCCTTGGGGTCCACTCCCGTGATCAAAGCGGAAAAAAGGCTTGGCCGAAGGAAAGGCAGCGGTCACCCGGTATGGAAAGAAGGTTCCTTCATTCGGAGAAGTATGCGCGTACCAGGAATGGAGGAGGTGGTTTTCGTCTTCCTTTTACCAAGTCTCTTCTCGGAATTTTTTTCATAACGCCCTCTGTCCGATAAAGATGGCAGATGCCCACGGATCAATGTTGAGAAAGGATATTAGTTTAGCCATAGTGATGAAAAATTGATTTCGATTAAAATCGAGTTTTAAATTCCAAAGATCGAGGAAATCGAAATTGATATTAACATAAAAATCTTTGGGTCTCGATCAAAAACTCGATTTGTCAAATTCGATCTTGGCCATTTCGTTTGATCTCAGCAGCAACACTACCAGCCTATGTTGACATCACCATCCAGAGTGAAAGACTTTTGTGTAAGGAAAAATCGATTTAAATTTAAATCGAAAATCGAGTTACAAATTCCAAAATTCGAGTAAATCGAAATCGATCTTAAAATCGAAAAATCTTGAGTTTCGATCAGAAACTCGATTTAGATGCTAATTTAGCTGTGTGACTTTGTCCGATGACGAGGCATTCCAAAGCCTAATGAAATTGGAAAGATTAATATTTTCTAAACCAGTTTACTAAGACAATCACTATCGGCTGTTAACCCATTTTTTAACACCCGTTGAAGAAGAGTTTTTCACCCATTGAGATACAGGTTTGACTCCCGTCTGGCGGATGTACATTGACGTCATCCTACTTAACACTTTAAAGACCAAACTAACTTCCCAATTGATTTTTATCATTTTTTGCATATCCGATTTATTTTACAACTAATTAAGAGATATTATGAAAGAAAACCCGGACAAAAACTTTTAAATGCGTTTTCAAGTATGTTCCCAAATGGGAACCCACCAAATAATTTGCTATTACTTGAGAAATAAATGTACACTTGACCAAAAAAACTAAGTTTAACAACGCAATATATATTGGTATTTTTGAATAAATGAGCATTTGTAACAATAGAGCGAGTGTAAGGAAAAATATCGAATAAGCCGCATACTCACTACGGAGGTGATGAAAATAACCAATTTTGAAAAGGTTTAATTAATGACCAATGTATACGCAAATCATGCGATTCACTTTAAAACATACATCTATACTTTATTTAAATAACAAAAGCTATAAAAGGAATCAAAGATACGAAATATAATTTTCATGATTTTTTCTAAATCTGTCCCCAAATGGGAACATTGGACTGAAAACGGTTAAACTCCTTACCAATCAGTAGCTAAATTCTATTATTTTCATCGTAGCCATGCAGACAAGCGAACTATAGTGGTAACAGACAATTTTAAGCCCCTTACAGCTGACGCACGATTTCTGAAACCTGTCAAGCAAAATCATACCAACCCGAATTTTTTCCTCCCGGTAAATGATTGCATGAGTAAATCGAGAAACCGATTTCGGAGGTTTTTGTCTTTTCCTACTGTAATTGTCCTATACATTCTCCATCCTCGAGCATATTAAATATTGAGAAAGTTAGCGTAGGAGTAGTTTCCTTCTCCCTAGCCGAAGTTTTCTCTTTCAAAAGGAAGCCTTGAGAAGTGAATGGTCCATTGGACTCGGGTGGGATGACTTTTCTCGTTTTGATTGCTCATGTAGCAGTTCTCTTACCCAGAAGTTCAGTCTTCATCTCTTACTTTTTCTTTCGCCAGTATATTTTATTGACAACTATTTTTTGCTTTCTTGCTGGTCGGTCTCATTAGAGATGTGGGAGAAATCTTTATCTTTCGTGTTACTAACTCTCTTGCAGGTTAACGGCATACTTAATGATCCTAATGAATTCCCGAAGCGTAGTGGACCATTTTCCAAATTTCGCTATTTTTCGTCGCATTTCATCGCTTGAATCATCTTCTAGGAAATGTCCACTCCGAAGAGGATGCATCATTGTCGCGAGACCCATATTTTTTCGTCACGCATTCATTATTCAACGCTTACGCAACAATCATCTTTAAATTTGCATTGCAGTTAAGACTGGTCCGAATCGTCAAGCTTTCTTTTGGGCTAGCATGCTTGCACGTGACAGTAATTTAGTATTAGCGAGCGTTTATGAAGATTTTTTTAATAAATAGGTCCTTTTAAACTGTAGAATAGGTCCCTCCTCGTAGGATCAAAAATATACGCTTTACAGATACCCTTAATTTGTGCTCATCTCCTCCTTCAATCTTTTTTATCTCAAGCCCAAACATTTTAACATCCCTGTAACACTTGCGCTGATTCTAAATTTTGAAATTTAAAATAAAAATCTTGCCGCTGAAGGATGGAGAAGGTGAAATGGACGGAGAGGAAAAGGAACGTCGAAGTGCTGGATATGGTTGGCGAGGAGAGGCAGATTTTAGATGAGATACGGAGGAGACAGAAGGTATGGGTGGAGCGTGTACTTAGAGGGGAGGGGATGTTGAAAGCGGCGTTAGAGGGTAGAATGTTAGGAAAATGAGGGAGGGGAAGGATGAGAATAGGATTTTTTAGATAGATTGAAGGGGAGTAGGCCTTACAGTGAATTGAAGAAGGCAGTGCTGGACGGGAAGGGAGGCTCCCAGATCACTTCTTTTGTACTCGATGGAAACCTACCTTAATCGGTAGAATGGCAAATAATAATAATAAAAGCAGAAACTTTGTCAGCTGTTTGATCTACCCTTCTTTTGCGATTAAGTTAGAAAAAGTTAAGGGACTTTTAACAACCCTTGAGAAAACACTCACCTTACATTTAAACTTGCATTTCATATAGTTGATTTGAGTTTGCCGATACTTACGGACGATAAGACGATCGATAGATCAATGAGGGGTCTGCTCTCCCATTTGCAGTGCGGCGAAAAACATTTCTCACTGATTGGCCATTCCGTGGCGATATCAACTCATCTGAAAAAGGGTTAAGACCATCGATTGTTTTTTACAGCGAATAGCTCGAGGATCAGGCGAAACATCTGAAAGCGAAAAAAATATGGGTCTCTTCATTTTTCAAACGCTATCATAATCGATATTAAAAAGAAATTGGTGAACGATTCCATTCTCTCTTCCCACAATCCCCACACCATTCGAAGCGCCGCCATGTGCCATCTTACGCCGCGGCGCGCCGGTGCGTTTCAGCTCCTCCTTTCGTAAATGTTATGCACATCTCCTTGTTAATGTGTTTTTTGTGGTAGCAAAAACATAAACTCTAACTTGAATACATTGATCGACTGAAAATATCGTAAAAATTAGCTTTTTTAAAAATTTTATATATTTTTTCCTACTTTCCTTAAATAATTGTATTATTTTTTTCAAGTAGCAATTTTAAGAATTTGTTATTAAAATTAAAAAGATGACCTATGTGCTTTCATATGAATATATATTCACACATTTACACGACCATGGTTTCAACGTAAGACGTCATCATCAGGTGAACTCTACAGAGGTCCATCACATCCTTTTATGAATGAATGAATGTATTTATTACTCAAAACTAAAAGTACACTTTTTTATACCAGGCTAGGAGGGGAGAGAGGAAGGTAACTAGGTTGAACGGATTGGTCAACGGAGATGAGGGAAGGGGAAAGAACTTGGTCATGCGGTAGAAAGAAGTTAGGGGGAGGAGGCGCCCTTAGGGAGGGTATAGCAGGTGGAGGGGGGGGTTCAGGTGAGAGAGAGAGGCCGAAGGGTTCGTCATGTTATTAGCCCAGGAATTTAGGAGTGGGAGGCTTAAAAGAAGGGAGGCTTAAAGTTACGCCTCAAACAATCAATTTTAGAATTGTATTTATTTTTATTTTCTTTTGATGATTTTTTATCAGTTAAAGTCTCTCTTTTTTATAATGGCTGGTCTTATCCATCAACAATTTATGAATACCATCAATATAATATGAAAGCATTAAAAATAGTAGAAAAAAAATGTCTGTATTACATTTATATTCGTGTTCATTAAATACGCGCGATAAGATAGTCAATTGGACAAAGTGGTGGAAACTTCCATTTACGGCGCGCCGGGAAAACCTTTCCCGCTGATTGGCCAAACGGAAGCGCGCCATCGCCCGCGTAAACATCCCCGTCGCCTAGGCAACTCCCGCCACTGCCGTCTTTCATTCAATTAACGATGGTCGTGCTCGAACGGTTTCGCGGAGCGCTCACAAACCACCCACCAGCACCACGGCCCGGGGGTTTTAGATTGAGCCGTTTGCTCAATTTTACTGCGGCGAACGCGTTGAATCCGTAATGGGCGAGGAGTGAAGCGATGCCCTCGACCAAATCGATTGAGTACACGCCCCCAGGACGGGGCGGGACTCTCTGGCCCCGGGCAATTTGGACATTTCGGACCCGCTCCGCATATACGAGTCGATCATTCGGACGTCAGCGTCCATTTTCGGGACATTTCTCCGCCCAGCAATTAAGGCACGGTCTCTGCGTGGCTACTCAATCAACCGCTAATTCAACACATTCACTTTGGAGTGTTGAGTCTTTTATCAGAGAATGTAGAAACCCCGTCGAAGTAGTCCTCGAGAAATGGTGCTCTGTACTAAATTCCTAACACGTTTTTTTGCGTCTGTAAATTTTCCATTTGCCGCTGTATTGTTATGAAAAGGTTCTATTTGATATTTTGATCTGTGAGTAAATTATGGTAAAAAAAACTTACTTTCCCTAAATTTAGGGGGAGAACTAAAAAAATGTGTAATCCAATAACGCCAATTATTACTAAACTTTATGATAAATTAAACAGCAAGTCCAAATCATTTTTCTAGAAGGTAAAGGCATGACAATTATGCCCTTGTCCAGCCGACGCGACGCGCCGTAATCTGAAGTGCGCTATGCACATTTTCCGGCATGTAACTTATCAATAAAAAAGGCCACAGAAATTCTCTAAGAAAGGTGGTGCGAGTAATAATGCAAAGTGGCTACAATCGCGAACATGCTAGGTGGTCGAACTTTTTATATTTCACGTCTTTTATGGAAAGAATGATTGGAATGCTTCAAGAGGACTATCAGCCCCACAGGCTGCGGAGATGGTCGCCCGTAGGTTATTATTATTAAAGTATTTGACCGATTGGGGTAGGCTTCCATGGAGCATCAAAGAATTATTTTGGCCGTCTCCCCTCCCCTCGTGGACTTCCCTCATAAACATTCTTAAATGCCTTCTCCCTTTCATTCTATCTAAAAATCCTATTTTCCTCCTAGGTCTCCCTCGTTTACCCTACATTCTCCCCTCTAACACTGTTTTCAATATCATCTACCCGCTAAACACTCGCTCCACCATAACTTCTATCAACTTAGTATCTTATGTAGAAGCTACCTCTCCCCACCCACCATGTTCAGCACTTCGTCATTCCTCCTCTTCTCCGTCCACTTCAACTTCTCCCATCTTTTCCATGACCACATCTGGAACGACTCCAGTCTTCTCTCGTCCTTCCCAAGGTTTCATGTTTCCTCACCGTATCTGTTCAAAAATGGGTGCGACCACAACTGGCCAAAGGATTTTTGTTAGTACGTAGTTAAGCCGTATCCGTCTTTACCATATACTACACTATTATGCGTCTTTGAGCAGCAGAAACTATTAATTACTTTGTTTGAGGTGCATCACTTTCATGCTGGTCCCACCTCACCGGGAGGATCATACCCGCTGTTTCCTTCTAACGTCTACATCTGCATTTACGAGGTACCGTGCAATCCACCACCAAGGTGTGTGGCAAGGGATGATTTCGCATTAGGCATGCAGCACTATTCCTAGCCTTAATCAGGCACGCACACACGCGGGACCACGAGATCAAGAAAAGAATCTAGGAGAGTGCTACGGACACGAACGTGCTACCATGCAAATAAAACTACTACTTAGTTATAGTAAAACAAAAAGTTGTATCCCCTTCGTCCACTTCTCCTTCCCAATCCATATAATGCTCTTGCTGTCTCTCATGCCTCATAAATAATATCCTACTGAAAATAAGGGCTAATGCGAATATGACGTGCTTCACGCTGGCTCCAAATATCGTACTTGATAACTTGACCTTTATGGGCGGCCACCTCCTCAAACGGTGTAGCAATTATTCTTCTTGAATCATTAGGACCGTTCCCTTCACAATAGAGGCATAATATAATTGCCTCCACCACCTGGAATGTTCGCAGAATTACCCACTTCATATTTTTGTACACTGTCTATGGGAAATTTCGAGGCCTTTTTTAAAGTTAGATACATGCAGGAGAATTTTTGATTCCGGTGAATTGGCTTGACAAGGGCGTTCCTTCTCTCTGCTCGTCGTGGGTGAGCATATACGTTTGTGGCCCAGTGTACCAACTATGCGTGATTTTAAAGTCTCAAATTGTTTTCACCGCCTTAATACGTTTCATTGAGAGACATTGCGAGTTTTCTAGTGCCTATCCAAAGGTTAATTTTGAAGCTGCTTTGTGGAATATTTATTGGGGTGACGATGTTCTTCCGAAGCTGGAGGAAGGTTTGTGATCCCGAAACCCTCTAAATCATGAATCCCTCCGAAAATGCCCTCCTGAAGTTCTCTCTGTGCGACGTTCCCTCAGGCTAGCTTGGAAGAGATAAGTGGGCATATAATGAAGATTGACGCTTCGTTAGATCCGTAGAAGAAAGTCTTAATTTCTCCCTTCAATTTTTTATCTCCATATAAGTCCAGCTATTTGAAAAATGTATGTGTTCGGGCTACTTTGAGAGCACTCTCGATTTCTGTATCAATTTAAACCTTCTCACATTGAAAAAGTGGATTTAAAGCATGTGAAAGTATTAAATTATTTTTACCGGTTGCGGTGGGTACACAGAATAGCCCAGGCGAAGAGAGCATCCCACCAATAGAAAGATATTCTTTTGGCGTGATATCTAAGCAAAGAAGTAAGTAAACAGTGCAGCAGGACTTTTCTTTGGGGTATGCTTATCTGCGGAAGTGAGGCAATTATTCTTCTTGAACCATCAGAACCGAATGACAGTATCGGAGAAATCAAGGGAGGAGGATTTCAAAATGCGGTGCTAGAGAAGAATGATGAAGATCTAAAGGAATGGCCAAGTATGTAATGAGGACTCCTAAGAAGAGTAGGAAAGAAGAAAAGCGTCGTGAAAACCCTCATAGGAAGACAGAATAACATCATCGGCAATATGTTGAGACATGATGGCCTGCTCAAGGAAATTGTGGACGGACAAGTAAATGGCAATAATGGCAAAGCAAAACCCTGACTAAAGTA
Organism: Ischnura elegans; assembly: GCF_921293095.1. Lineage (NCBI taxonomy): Eukaryota > Metazoa > Arthropoda > Insecta > Odonata > Coenagrionidae > Ischnura > Ischnura elegans. Next base: position 20,755,382 of record NC_060253.1, read on the forward strand.
TATGGAACAGGTAAAGAAAATGTGAAGGAGAAGAAATACGTAGGCGTGTAAAGATTGGCTTACAGAAGAATTGAGTGGAGAGCTGCGTCAAACCAATCATGGGATTGTTGAATTAGATTGGACTTCCCCCTTCAATTCTCAGTGATTCCTACTCCCTGTCATTCTAACAATAATTCCTCTTCTCTTCCTTTTTCTCCCTCGCTTACCCTACGTACCTCCCTCTAGCACAGTTTCTCCTCCCCACTCAGCACTTGCTCCATCTAAACCTTCTGTCTCCTAAGTATTACATCAAGAAGGCAGGAATGGCTACAGAAAATAAACGAAAGTCAAAACCAGTAAAATTTCCATAGTTTCGTTCCCGGGAGCGAAGGGTAGAAACGAAATCGGAGTCAAAACTACTTCGGGTCGAAACTAAACTGAAACTCTGGGACGAAACGAAACGCAGATAATGTTTCGCACCGAACAGTTTAGTTTCGACCCACACACCGAGTACGAGGTATGGTTGAATGAAGTAGAAGTTCGCCCTACCGCCATTAGATGCATGGGGCACTCATAGTTTGACCACTAACAGGAAAACGGTGAACGCAAACCGGCCATTCGATTTTTGAGCTCGATGTTTTAACCTCTCTACACGTATGTCAAACGTAATGGGTCGAAACTATTCCCTCTTCTCCCTCTCCATTCACCTTCTGGGATCGGAACTTAATTATGAGCAGCGGATTTTCGACTAATTTAATTTCGTTAGTGAGAGTAAAGTTTCGTCTCTAGTCGAAGCTATATCCCTTAGTGATTTTAATTTCGTTCGGAAACGTAACTAAACCTAAGCCTCGTATTTTTGTTTCTCTGCGAGCCGAAAAGAAACATTTTCGTTCCGTTACACTTTCCATCCCTGCTAAAAGATTTCGTCATATATTTTCCTCTCCGTCCACTACCTTCCAAATCCCGATTCCATCCCACCGTCCAAGATCTTCTACCGGTTGAGGTATGCTTACTCGGTGTATTGGCGATTAACTCTGGCCGCCTCCCATCATGAACCTCCCTCTTGAATGCAGAATAGGGGGTGGTCCCCTTCATTCTGTCAATACATCATATACCCTTCCTGCTTGTACCCTACCATCAAACATTATTTCCTGTAGCACGGTTTATAACAGCCCCTCTCCGCTCAGTCCTCACTAAGTCTAATTCTTATATCTCCTCCGTATTCCATCTAGAAGAATCTTTTCTTAATTCCCCATATCTAACACTTTATCGTATCGTTTTCTCTCGGCCCACTTTGCCTTCTCCATTTTTCTCCAAAACCTGATGTGGACATCTATCGTCCTTCCTCAGTGTCTATATTCTGCAAAGTTTAGCGCTACATTCTTGATCAGACTCTTCTCCAGTCTTTTCTCCGTACTCAAATATTAATCGTGTATAAGTATTTGAGAGCAGAAGTAACATATAAAATTGATTACTATGAAAAAATGTAATTCAACTATCTGCATTGATTTAAAAATTGTAAATAATAAATTGCTCTGCGCTTGTCGCCACATTTTTGAAAACCGATCAAAAAGCGAAGCGGCATAATAAATCAAATATCACTGGGACAGACTAGTCCTCCCTTACGAAGTTTCCTTTCTGTTTACTGTGAACATTAAAGTACATCGATGGAGCCCGGGGGGTGAATGCCCTTAATTGCTTGGAAGGCAGGTTGGCGATAGGCGGTGGCTTGCGAGCGCTAACTGCGCGACTGTCCATTCTTTTGTTTCCTGCTTGCATTGTTCCGCTCTTTACACTGAAGCGATCCGAACGCACGCAACTCAACGCCTATTTGGGTTGGCCGGAGTGATTGTTGCGCGCTGTGCTCAGAGCGCATACATAAATTGAATCGACGAGCAGTTCGTTTTTCCTTTGACGTCAGTGTCGCAGGCTGAACTCTATAAACAATGGAATGTTCGTAAAAGTGAAGCCTAGAAATTGCGCATCAGGCCATCTTGAGAAGAGCATTCAGAATTGCGCTCCATTTTGAAACACGGGAAATCCCATGACTCTGAATTTTTTGCTCAGTTCATACATAACTCGGATGGGATTGCGACTTGGAAGAAAAAATACTGTTTTCCAATATGAAAATGGAAGAAATGAAAAAAAAACGAAAGAAAATATCCAGATTGGTACAAAAACAAAAAAAAGAAAAATGAAAAATATCTAATCACATCTAAAAATATTTAGTCTGTTTAATTGCTCTGAATTTAGTGAAGAATTGTTGGATTTAATATTCTTTTCACACAAGCATCACTATGCACCGACGACGATGCGCATGCATCATTTTAATCATATCTTTTTTTTAAACTGGAAGGTTGAGAATTGAGACGAGTCTTGGACTCACCGGAACAGCTTCGGGGAACGCGCTTTCGGCGCGGTCATTGAAGTCAGATTCACGACAGTTTTTAACTTTTTAAGCTCAAAATGCAATATTATTTCAAAAAACTTTAGTACATCCTCCCGTTTTGAACACATGGGAGTCGGCTTTATTTGGAGGGCCCGAACGTACTCCTGCAACTGCTCCCGTGCGGTGCACATAGCGACTAGCTTTCCATTGTTTCGAACTCAGTTATTTTCAGTAGCTACAGAGAAGACATAATTTCCAATTTTGCAATTCGATGGCTAAATTCTAACAACACGTATCTCAAAAATAGCAGATTTTCAGGAGAGCAAAAAAAAGCTATTAATATTTGTTACTTGCGCACCGTAATTAAAAACCAAAAGTTCATAAAATTGAAAAAGAAGCATTCATTTGCAAGCAAAGAGTTGTTTTTTTGCTTTTATTTTTTTTAATGTTATTACGTTTTGTTTAAAATACCTGTCTCAAACCGGCCGAATTTCAGATGTTAGAACTTAGCCATCGAATTGTTTTCGTTCATTGAGGTCCTTCGAATATTAACGGTTGTCATCAACAGAGATTACATCGTTAACTAATCTATCGGTTTAAATATGCTTTGATCACTAATTTATCAGATCCTGGTGATTTTTATCATTTGACCGTCATCAACTATTCATTGGCATCGTCAATCAAAATCCACAGTAAGTAGAAAGCACTCAAACCTTACATACGTCAACATCGAAATTTATCACTGCGCTACATAAATCGGATGGGATATTAACTTGGATGATAAACTACATGGATCCCATAGTAAAGTTTTTCTGACTTAAAATTCACTATTCTCACAGCCGAATCAATTGCATTTTACCTTTTAAAGAGAGTCGGATGTGCTTGAAGCACCCGGACGAGCTGCTTAGTCTCGACTACTTCCGTGCGCGTTGCAGAGTTACCAGAATTCCATTGTTTTTAGTTCTGGGGAGTCTTAGGATAGACGTGGAACAAAAAACTATTCTATTCCGTCCCAACCCGCTGTCAGGTTTCAAAAAATGACCACACTCCGAGTATCGTGCTAATCCTAAGAGGATGCACCACGCACGTTTATTCATTATTTTTATTCGGCAATTATAACTATTTTTAGTAATTTATTTTTTCTAAATACGTATGTCTATGTTCCATGGGAACTCCCAGAACAATGAAGACAATTTTCAATTGAGTTCCATCCCGTAGGACCGGTGTGTTAGCTTGTAGGTATTTCAAGTTAAGATGTCGAAATATTTGTATGATTATTATTCATAAATTTTCTATAATTTTCAATTTTATTTGCTTTTGCTGTATTTTTTACTCTACATTTTTTATAAGATGTCCTATAATTTGTAATGAAAATACAAATCAATGGAATATTTTTTCATTTAATCTACTTTCATCCTGTTAGTTTTGGCTATATTTGGCGTTTATTTCAGGAACATATTGAAATAATTTTATAAATAAATAACAATTGAACTTTCCACAATTATTTTAATGCGTACGACGCATTTCGGCTCACTTAGGTGGTAGAAGATGAACTAGATGGTTTCTCTGTGAGTCGAAAATCATCATACTTACAAAAATAATTGTAGACAAGTTCAATTGATATTTTATTATAATATGATGGATGGAAAATATTGATTGAAAAATCATCTTAAAAATTCACTTGAATCCTAACTTATCTATTTGATTATGATGAAATGGAGGTCTTCCAATGAGATAGTTCATTTTACTGAGATTGCCTTCTGGAATCTACACTAATTAACGTTCAATTTTGATTGCGTGCGAGAATTTATAGCTGCCATAAAATCGCTATGTCCCAATACTACCAAGAGGAAAGCTCTTATGAATTCCTACTCGAGAATGGCGTTCCCTTTCGCAAGTGAGGTTAGGCGTTGCCTTTCATCTCACAACGTGCGAAAATTTCTCTTTCCTTTGAATTAAATTCCGTGCCTTCTTTTCTCATGCTTCGTCGATGGGAAGTGTTCTCACAAACGGCGGAAGGAAGTGTATGCCAACACCTCTCGGTTTCATTCGAGGAAATGAAATCTGTCGCGTCACTTTTGATACATTATCATGTTTCAAGGAATGATTTTGAAACGTTATTATGTTACAAGTATTTCTTCTAATCCCATTCAGTCTTTCCATCCCATTTTGAGTATATAGCGAGCATATGGGATTCGGCGCAGAAAGCCTTTCGTGGACTTAATGAAATACAAAGGAAAGCGTCGCGAATCGTCAAAAACTGGTCTGGGAAAACTGAAAGCATTGCACACATGATTCCACAAAGTTCTATGATTGAAGGCTAGCATACAGTATTTCACTGCAGTGTAGTTATCCCGTAGAAGTGTAGTTCCAATGTATTTTTATCAAATAATACCACAGTCGTGCACAAAGCGTTACATACATCTTAAACGAATTAGGCAGGTAGATATTTCTTTTCATCCAATTAATTCTTTCTATCCCATTTTGAATATGCGGCGAGCATATGGAATTCGACACAGAGAGACATAATCCGTGAATTTCATATAATTCAAAGGAAAGCTAAGCCATTCATCAAAAAGTGGTGCGGAAAACTGAAAGCATTACTGAAATGTTAAACTATTTAGGCTGGAGTCGCTTGAGAGTCGGAGGCTGCGCGCTATGCTTAGATTGTTTGAGCAATTCAAGATAGGTAACTTTCCGAGCGACATCATAATAGAGCATCTTAGTATAACCCCACCAAAGGTGGGCCACCATAATTCCTGGTACGGCAGAAACGATAAATTCTGAGATATATTTTGCCGTATGGATAGGTTTTTCTCCCGAACAATAACGGACTTTAGTAAATGCTGGAGGAAACTTCGTTAGAACATTTCCCATTTATTTGTTAACGGCAGGGATGCTGACACCCTTACCATGCACCTATTAGCACGCCCATTTTGAGATTTATTATTTAAATATCAGATTTATTTATTAATTAAATATCAGATGAATAATCTATGTATGGTCTATCAAGCTCCCACTATTTATGCAGTCCCCTCGGTCAGTGGCGCCGACTAAATGGGGCCTGAGGGGGCCCGAGCCCCCCCAAAAATTCGTCACAGATGTGAGGAAAAAATGTGTCAGGCTTGTCAATTTTCCCCGGAGTGTCCAGCTATCGAGATTCGAGTGATCAGGGTTGTAATGTTGATCATATGACTCTTCTTAAATACTTAAAAAACTTTAAATTCACTACTTATAAAATTTACCGGGGCAAGGTCCCCGGTTTGGGCCCCCCCAATATTTTTTGTAAGTCGGCACACACTATGTCGCGTGCAATCAGGGGCGTAGCCAGGAATTTCGTTCGGGGGGGGGGGGGGGGGGGGGGGGCCAAAACCAGGGTGACGGGGTACTAAGTATTGGGTTTTAAACTAATGTTAACACTTTTCATAATCGAATTTTCATTCCCTTGACCCCCCCCCCTCCCCGAAATATAAAAAATTCTTTTTTTTCTCCTTGAAAAATAACGCATATTCAAATTCGTAAGTTTTTTAAATGCCTTCCTTATAGCCTCTCAATATCGTGGATTCCAGAATGTTATCCTTGTTTCAAAGGCCTCCTCGACTACGCCACTTTGTGCAATGGAAGGTGGCGGCGCGTAGCGGCGTGTCGCGGACACGACCAAGCGACATGGAATCTGCAGTGAGTCATGCAATGCGTCGAGATTGGAGGCGAAGAGAGACCAAGGTAACGAAAAGGAGATAGCCATAAAGTACTTAAATAAGAGTTGAGGCCGTTTGGATGCAGTCGGCGAAGGATCCACGTGTTGGAATTGATGTTTCCAGCGATATCTGCATTCGACTCCATATATGCATTTCAAGGTGAACTCCTGTCGCTGAAAGACTCCACTTCGATCCTCGTCTATTAACAAGGATTTGAGTCATGAATACAAATCGATAATCGGATTATCTACAAGCGCGAAAATCCTCTTCGTCATTGGCGTTGAGGTGTGCTGATTTCAGCGATGGAAAACATTTAAAAGGAAAGCCTGAAATACACGATTATTTTCCGTCCCTCAGAATGCTGGCTAGGTTTTCAGTGGCCAAATAATCGATCGCTCGGTCCATCATTTTCTGAATCACACGGCTATTCCCTCCGTTCTTTTTTCCATCGCTTATTCCGTCACCTTCCGTATTTAGAACTGTGATTGTATTAAAAGCAGGCATGGCAAGTGAAACGAAACGAAAATGTGTCGCTTCGACCCGGAGGGAAACGAAAATACGAGGCCTGGGTTTAGATTCGTTCCCGCACGAAATTAAAATCACTACGGGATTTAGTTTTGACTCGGAACAAAACTTAACCCCCAAGAACGAAACTAAATTAATCGAAAATCCGCTGCTCATGGTTTAGTTTCGATCCCAGAAGCTGAGTGGAAGGGGATAAGATTGAATATAGTTTCGATCCATTACGTTTGACATACGTGTAGAGAGGTCAAAATATTCTGCTTAAAAATTGAATGGCCAGCTTGCGTTCGCCGTATTCCTGTTAGTGGTAAAAATATGAGTGCCCCACTGCCCCATGGCGGTAGGCCGAGCCTCCACTTCATTCAACCATACTTCGTACTCGGTGTGTGGGTCGAAACTAAACTTTTAGAAGGTGAAGCACGTGGTCCCTCCGGTGCGAAACATTATCTGCGTTTCGTTTCGTCCCAGAGTTTTAGTTTTGTTTCGACCCCAAGTAGTTTTGACTCCGATTTCGTTTCGACCCTGAGTTTACATCCACGGATATAAATCCTTTTCGTTTCGTTTCTACATTTCGCTCGCGGTACCGAAACTATTGAAATTATACTGGTTTTGACTTTCGTTTATTTTATATTGTCATCCTTGTTGAATCACACCATCATTTTTTCCGTCCCTCAGAGTGATAGCTCCAACGATAGGTTTTCAGAGACCAACAGAATGATCGCTCGTCCCATCATTTTCTGAATCACTAGGTCATTCCTACAGTCCCTTTTTCCATCGCTTATTCTGTCACCTTCCGCATTTTCAGCTATCATTCAATTAAAAGCCAAACGTGGCGTTACAAACACTGTTAGCGGCCGTGCGTTCTGATTAGCTGAGGGACGATGCAGACGACGGAAAAAAGGACTTGCCGAGTAATGGTAAAATGGATGGGATTTTCATCCATGGATCCATCGCGGAAAATGATCGTGTGAAACAGTCATTTTTCCGCCATCATTGGAGCGATAGCATCAGCTGTCTATCTGAAGAGATGGAAGAAAGATGCAATTTGTGATTCAGGCGTAAATATTCGATTCGAAATGAATGTTTTTCCTTCCTGCGTTGGAAGTTAGCAGATTTGCCCCTGGCTATGCAATACTTTTTCAATTATATTCAACGATTAGTTATGAATACTGGAAAGAGTATCATAAATCAATTTATCTTACAGCTCAAAAATTATCAGTTGGTACTTAATTTCAACTACTTAGCTCATGGAGACATTACACTACATGGCCATACTACTCGCCACTGACAGATCAATATATTATTCAGATATATTCAGACAGATCGATCAGGTATTCAGGGGCATAATTTGTGACAAACGCATTTCATTATATTTATTTTTTCACGATATTGCTTAACTCTATATATTAGTGAGGTCACCTGCCTCCCGCTCCATCTGTCTTTTTTGTGACGCATTACTCGCGCAAGAATTTGCCATCATCCTGAAACTTAAGGTTTGCCCAAAGTACTGAATAGGTTTTTCTCGGGTTTCCAACCGGGTGAGAGGGTCCAACGCTACGAAGGTCCGGACACGTTTCTAGTAATCATGGCATTATCATCTCTTATTAACCCTGCATAGAGCGCGGCAGAACTGACAGGCATAGACATCGCTTTTTCTGGTGCACCTCCCGTTAGAGGGTCGAGGGAGACTTTCGATTTTTACTTTTTGACTTGCTTTGTTAATTTCACACATACATATTCGGAATTTAAAAAAAATACATTTTTCCCTCATTGTCTGCATCCTGCAGATGATTGGTAAAATTTGGTTCAACTTAATACGGCGTTTTAGGTTTTTTTCCGTGATGTGCCTGTCAGGCTCACCGCGCCCCAATTTTGAGAATCCCAGACCGCACCATACGCAGAGTTAAATTGGAGTCGATAATGCGATTTTTTTATCGCGGGTCGCAATTTATTAGTACTTTCTTTGGAAAAATCCTTGAAAACTATAACCCATTGGACGGTTGAGCAGAAAAATGTCTCCTAAATATCTTTTTTCTTTCGCAAACTGCGAAGTTTGAACGCGATTAAGTGGTGACGAGCGTGCTGCGCCCGCTCCCAGCGGGCTTCCCCCGCTCTTTTCAATGCAGGCCACAGAGGGATAGGCACGTTTCTAATTTTAAAATGTAGAAAAAAAGGCAGGGTCTTATGTACAAATTTAATTGGAATGTTCATGTACAAATTGAGGTCAGAGGACCTCTTTAAACACAACATTGGAAGTACTTACACTATCCTCTGTTAAACGCACATGATGACTCATACTTACGTATCAACAGGAGACTTGAAAGTGGAATCAGCCGCACTTTGATAAAAGTTATAAGCGAGATATTGTTGCAAATGAACAAATGTATCAGTTTGTGCGCCGTTAACGTCATGAATATTAACAGTTTTTTTTGTTTTTTTCTTGATTATTTAAAAACCAATTTTAGGAAGTAATAGCAATATTTGGGAAGTAAGATATGCCGTCGCATGTTCTCTGATAAATTCTGTGCATTTTGGTACCTCATTTGTAGAGTTTGGTTGCGTATAAGTTGAGAAAAAGGTATCTATACAGTAGAAATAATATAGGAGATACTGAGTACCTTCCCTTGTCAGAGAACATTTAGTTTTCAAACGAATGAGAACTTCCATTTTCTACAACGCTTCGTGGTTAGACACGTTCGTCGTCATCAGGGAATGATAAACTCCCCATAAATTTCGAATCTGATGAAACATCATACTTTTTTCAGAACAGTTTCACTGTCTTTGGTTTTAAAGCTATGCTATGTAACATTAGCATTCTGTCTAAATGCAACGGTAATATGAACGTGCAAGTACTCTTAAAACCGATTGGCTATGTAATTAATTCGTATTTATGGGGCGAGATTGGGACTAGAAAGTATCATCTTCCATCTAAATTAATTACTACACTTCATTTGAGTTAAAAAAATAATAAACCCTCGAAAAACATGTAAAAATATTCTATTCCTCAGGGATTTGACATGTTCAATTCCCTTTTAAAGTTCATTTTATGTGATAGGCGGTGGCATCTTTTATCGGAATACTTTATGAGGGAAAAATATGCATTGGCGAATGTAGACTTAATTCCAAAATGCATGCCCTGAAATTATCAAGATGATAACGTAAGAAATGATCATCATCCTTCCCTAATGGCGGGGAACGTGTCGGGCCTCGAAACATTGGGGAAAACGTCTATTCTCACCCGAATTAAAACCCGAGAAAAACGTTTTCAGGCTATTCGCCGGGAAACCGCTGTATGTTTCTTGCCGAAGGTAGATTCTGTGCAATATTTGCCAGTTACGAAAATTCGTAAATATTACCTTAGTGTTTTCTCAGCTCTATGTTTTTAATACTGCATATATCGAGGGACTTCTTGATGTAATTAAATAATTGTTACAATTTACATATCTAGGAATATCTAGGAATGCAGATGTAGGCTAAAATTCACAATATTTACCCCAAAATTTTTAAATGGATAGGTAGCGTTAGTTTTAATCATTTACACGTCAACAAAAAATATAAAAAATAATATCAACTGCAAACTATATGGATAATTAAAAAAAGCGGAGGTATCTAAAGACCAATTTACAATAGACAAAACAAATGACAAGCATTGTACATATTTCAATCTAATTCTTGGAAGATACTTTATAGTTAACTTGTAGCAAATAATTCTCTGTAGAACTTGATATCTGGTAAGATACTCTTTATTAACAGGAATGTATGAACCGGCGTCAACAGGATCAATGGAAAAGGAAAACTTATTGAGAACAGGGTCAAATTATCGCGGGAAAACACGGTATCTTAAAATTACTCCCGGAATAAAGATGGAATCAAGAATATGTCCGTATTATTTCTAGGCTGATCATCGCAGTAAAATTAAGGTTTTTCACCTCCTTTTGGTAGCCTTCATTTTTTAACCTTGCAAATTCTGCCGAACTAATGCACATTCACATCGATTGCCAATCACATTTGCTTGCCAGAAATGACATTGAAATTGAAAATTAATTTCAAAGCACTGCATGAAACAAGTGACCTTGGACGCAGTCACGCGCACAGATGCAAAGATAAATACCTACACCAAAGATGAAGTTTGCCATGATTATCACATCCCGAAATTCGCTCTGAGAAAATGGCTTGTTGGTGTAGTTGGTTGGCACGCCTGACTGGTAATCGAAAGATTTGAGTTCGAATCCCGACTAAGTACAATATTTTTCCATGGCGAACATTGTCTTTGGTGTATTTAATTAAAAATTTCACAGGGATGAAACATTTTTATATATTTTCCGAGTGTATCATTTTTTTAATCTCCGATAAATCGGTTTTAAGAGCATTTGCCCTTCCAAATTACCATTGCATTCCGATAGAATGCTTACGTACCATAGCATGGTGTTACATCGAAAGAGAGCGAACACATTAAAGTCTGATTTATTAAAGTAGCAGCTGATTTAGGTTTTGTCTAGTCGAGAGCTAGTCAACCTCAATAGTTTCGTGACCATTAATTCGAAGCTCGTATTCCGACTACTTAATATGGCTTCGTCTTCATGCCCTTCAATGGACGACGACAACAAAGCCGTTCATTCGCATTACTCTTATAGTAAGGAAGACTACCTTCCAGCGTCGTCTTAAGACGTGGCAAGGCTGCGAGAGATCTCACAGAAGGTCAAACAGCCCCTCGCTCAGAGGTGGGCAGAGAAATGAGTTCAAGGTCGTCTCCAAGGACGACGACGCGAAAGAAAACAAAACGAGGGAGTGTGTGGGAGGGGCGCGACTGAAGCGCTCAGCGGCGCCCGGACGAAACAATGAAAATAGTTGAACGCGTGGGAGTGAACTGTGTCCTCAATATGGAGATCTCAACGCTCTTACCTTACCGGTGTAGGGTAGCCGTGTGGTAACCTTAATGGGAATATGCCGTCCCCTTTTCCTATTTTATTTTTAAATATTCGTATGCATTCAATTCGAAATGAATGTTTTTCCATCTTGCGTTGGAAGTAAGCAGATTTGCTCCTGGCTATGCAATACTTCTTCAAACATATTCAACGATTAGTTATGAAGACTGGAAAGGGTATCATAAATCAATTTATCTTACAACTCAAAAATTATCAGTTGGTAATTTTAAAGAAATAACTCATGAAGACATAGCACTACATAACCATACCACTCGCCACTGAGAGATAAATAAATTATTCAGAGATATATTCAGACAGGTCGATCAGGAATTCGAGGGCATAATTTGTAAATTACGCATTCCATTACAGTGATGTTGCTTTAACTGTATACACACTCATGATGTTGCTTTAACTGTATGAATTAGTCAGAAATATGGGAAGAACAGTGGAAACCTTAAGGGCATACAATTTGGCCTTGACAAATAAGTCATTCCAGCAAACCGACTTTTTGTGTTTTCATTTCAAGCATTTCAATTCTCCTCCTTGTTAAACATTAGCGGCCTCGGTGCAAGAGATGTAAAGTCCTCGCCTTCTAAACCGTAGGTCTTGGGTTCGAATCCCGCCTGGGTAGATGGTTCCTATCCAGAGCATCGATGTTTGTGTTGTGATTTGCTAATGTTGGAATCTCCGTTGTAAAGGCCGTTATGCGCTTTTTACGGAAAATTGGGAATAAATAAATGAATATACATCTTGTAAATGTAACTTATGGAATGGCATTGCTTCATACTTGAAATCTGTCAAAAATATATGCTGTGAATTGCATGAAGAAATGGACATAAATACACAGTTATCGGCGACGGCGATCGGCGAGGAAACTTGGTTGGACGGGTACATTATAGCTACAATAAAATACTTTGTTTAGTATTGTATTCATAAATCGTACCGTGACCAATAATTACCAGTCGGCCCTTAATGAAGAGAGTTCTTCAGCTTAGTGGGTAGAGAGCGCTTGGGTTACGACCAAATGGTATCCGTTTAAATCCCGGGTAAAGTTTTTGAGCACTCCTTATCCAATCTCCCGCAGGGGGAAAGGAGCTGACCCCCAATTATGAATTTTTGCTACTCCCCGCCTGAGACTATCAGGAGAGAACTCTACCCTCACCCAGTGGCGCAGCGAGGGGGGGGGCGTTTGGGGGATAAACCCCCCCCCCCCAGAGCTCAGAGAAATTTTTAAGTTTAATCCATTTTACTTAATGGATTAGTATTATTTATAGAATAGTGGTAGGATTAATCAAATATTCCTCAGAAAGCCGTGAAACTCGCCATTTTGAACCATTACTCTTCAAATTTTTCTAGAAGAGGGCCCCCGCAACTCCTGCTCACCCTGGTGGGTATGCAATACCCCCACACCCGTAAGTATTAGCTGCGCCTAAAACCCCCCTAGCCTTAATTCCTAGCTGCGCCCCTGCCCTCACCTATCCAACCCTATGGTTGAAACGTTATAAATAATTGGATATTAAATATTAATTTTACAAGTATTCGTTTTAAAATGGCATAAGGAGGATTCTGATGAGAATGAACATGTGGAGGGCTAAGAAGCACTTTTGTGGAAGGCAATTTTCGTTGATATTGAGATATTCATGGCAACTACTCCGAAGTAGTCTATCTACCTAGAAACACAATGGCGTAAGACATAGTTACACTTGGGACCGCCAGGTAGTAGCAAATGCTGGGAGCCCTCAGCACAGTTCCAACTTCTTTGCGAATCATACTGAAGCGAGTCTGACTTACACTATTACTTATCTTAGCGGCTGACCGAATTGATTGCTGAATCACATTGCATAATGATACCCATTGCATGATGCACAGCAATGCATGACGAAACCCAATATTTGCATGATAAAATTCCATTTGAGAGTCCAATTGCATGCTGGTGATTAATCACCCCCTGCCAAACATCCTAGAGGTGGCTCGCAGGGTATTATGTAAATGTAGATGTAATGAAGAGCTGTTAAATCTATTGGTGGATAGTGATGATACCGATGAAGATAAGGATTATTATCCTGAGAACAATGGCAAACGCAAAGGTTTAATTATTGACAAACTTTGATTTTTGACAGACACCAATATGATTGCAAGTCCTCCATATACTAAGGCCGCCGCCGCAGTGCGCAGTCGTTGCATGGGAAGGGGGCAACTTCTTTTTACCCCCGCAGGCGGGAAGGGCGTCAACACCGTATATGGACACGATACCTCTTAGCCGCTCGTTCATCCACGCATCCGTGGGTACGCTACGGAGCAAGTTTTACGCCTAGGGCGACACCTACGAGTGAGCATATGCGTCTGGTTGTTCTGTTTCTCTTTTCTCTAAACGACCATCAGGTCACCGCAGCGGACAGCTAAACGGGATTTCGCCTATTTAGCACCACTCTCGTCACGATGTGCTTCTTGACTTGTCTGAATAAAGCTTTGCAAACTTTTCGGTTAAATTCATTATCATAACATACAGAGTGGAGAAATATTATGTCATAAAATGCTAACCCTGGATTGCTGATGCACTACTAGTGAGGTTTTGGTCGTAGACCAGTGACGTCATGGAAAAATTAGCAGTGCCGAAACTCACTTTCCTTAACTTTTTTTGGAAGTGAAATATTATTCAGTGTGTTTTATTTATAACAAGTTTTTATTTACAGTTTATCAATTTTTTTTCTGGTTACGAATGTATATATTAGAAATTTTAAGGCACCAAAATTGATAAAAGTGTTATTTGATATTTTTTATTTAACTTTATTTAAATTTAGAGTTTTTTTCTTACTGGTTAGGGATTTACCAAATGTAATCACCTCCTTTCTACGAAAGTATTCGAATGGATATTCGGACACTTAAACAATTTCTCAAATAAAGGTATGATTTCATAAATACTTGAAGTACTTAAGTTGTCAAATAATCCTCGATCTTTCAAATGATATTTTGAGCTCTTGAATGGACACTTACCCGCGATTTCCTTTCCTCATCGTTGATATTCGTACAGTTGCTTTGGACGGTACCGGTCCGTCCAGGCTGTAGCGATGTTACAATAGTATATTACTACAATATCCAACCAGCCTATTATTATAAGGCTGCTTGCTCAATTTATTCGCCCATGTATACCAGTCTTATGTTCCAAGCTGGTATTATATCACAATACCAAGCGGATTACTCCATAAATATTTACCACAAGACTAGGTACTGCAAAAAAATCCAGTTACTGGTGACAGTGCGCTTAAGTTGAAATTAGTAACACGTTAATTAGTAATTAAATTTTTGTACGTAAAGGAAGCGCTGTACATACACTGAAATTTGTTTCATCTACTTTCCATCCTATCAATGCCGCAATAAATGAAATATCGCCTGTAGATACGTTAAAATATCACCAATGAAGATAATGTGCTGCCATGTGGTACGCATCGAATACCACTAGGTACTTACATAAGCCTTTAACAAAATTTTTGTCCTCACTCCGGAAAATTTCCCTTTTTCATTACTGCTCCATAAACCGCGGAGAGGCCGGGGACTAAATAAAACCTTTTCCTCCCGTTATCACCAAGATATAGTTCTATAAACTAAAAACAATGAAACGGCGAGGAGTTTGTTGGGGTTGTTTAAAATTATGAACATAACAGAAGAGTATCCTAAAGGCGACCTCTAAATGTGTTGTCACCCACCGCGATGTGTTTACCAAAGTCGTCACTCGTGTCGCTGACGGACAAAGTGATCCGAGTTTCTCGGGGAAATAAGGTATAATTGGGGTTGTTCATCGAAATTTTCAGTGATATTCCTCGCAATTACAAACATCGTACTGCAAAATATAGGATGAAAGTGGATCGTATTGCACTCATCACCGCGCCGTGGACATTTTTGAAAACCGAATAAAATGCGATCGAACAAGGTAACAGAAATCTGCCTTCTATGGAATTGAATTGGGCCTCTAGTGTGCAGTCCTCTAGCCAAACACAATGAAAACGCAATGATCTTGCTGGGGCAGGGGGGCAAGGGCGTAGCTAGGAATTAAGGCTAGGGGGGGTTTCAGGCGCAAAACACTGGGGTGTGTGAGGGTATGGAATACCCGCCAGGTTAAGCGCGAAGTGCGGGATCCCTCCCCTAGAAAATTTTGCAGATAAATGGTTAAAAAATGGTGAGTTTTACGGCCTTCTGAGGGATATTTTATTCATATATACACTATTCTATAAGTAATATTAGGATGTTTAAAATGCTCGCAGCTCTACCTGCCTTGTATGGCGTTGTAATATTTCTCCCTTTAAACTCGCGGTCCGTTTAAAGGTTCGAGGGGAAAGGTCGGGTGATGGAGTAAGGGCAGCGGAGCGTGAAATATGTATACCTCAAGGCATTATGCTCGACCTCCCCCTCTTCACACGCGAATTAAGCCGATCAACAAAACCCCGCCTCCGATCACCGGCACCTACTCCTCGCCATTCGACCTTAACCCTCCTATGCACCAGACCCCATTTGACTTCCTTCGACCGCGCCGCCGAAATAGGCCGACGACCTTCGTCGCCTTTCGTTATTTAGGTGAGAGGGAAGATATATAGGGGCTGATATATACGGGCCAAAGTGACCGACAATTCCTTCTCCTCAATGGGCCAATGCCAAGGGAAAGGAATGGCGCCCTTGAGAGGTCTTGTGACGCCTTCTCCCTTGCTTTTGTTTTTCTTTTCTTTTTTACTCCTCGTCCGAAAATTTCAATCTACCATCTCTTTTTTTGCGATCTCCATGTTGTTTTTTTGTTTTTTTTTTAAATTGAAAAAAGGAAGAAGATAAAAAAATAAAACGGCTCCGACTCGCGGTGTGATATTACCGTGCGACCTTCAGGCGCACGCGACTGAACACAAGTCCTTATTTGGGATTCCGGTGGAAGGTTCACAACCGTTAAAAAGTTCGTCTTTGCCGGTGTTTTTAAGAGGTCGTTTTAAGCGCTGCCGAATTGAGTCACGACATTTAAGACGGTGACTACTGAATGCATCTTCTGTTCTCGCATTGAAGACTTGCGGCCGTTTTTATGGATTCTTTAGCAAGCTACTAAGACGATAGTAGCCGACGCGAAAATCCAGCGATGTCATAATGGCATTCATTGCACGTTTTAATTCTACTGGAACTCTACAGACTTATCAACGTATTCTTAAACAAGGCTTCCCCTTGTTTAACGGAGCTACCTGATACGTCAGTACCAGGAATTGAGTCATCCACAGCTGATAAGTCGAGTAATTTACAGGTTTTGAGTATAGCTTTGCTGAAATTACAATGGCCATTTAAAAAATATTAATATTATATTGTTATTTAGCTACCAACGGACAAATAAATAACCACATTGAAAGATATCTCACATCAATGTTCTTAATTAATTTTTAATTTCCAATCTATTTGTGAAAAAATTTTATTGGACATTTTTTTAAAATGTAAAAGTTATTTTTTGAATTTGACAAATTATTAATTGATTTTACCTATCTTATTTTCATATATAAGCCTTTAAAATTGAAAATAAACATCTTAAACATCAGCAAATATGTTTTATAAACCTATTTTGACCTAAACCACATAAGCTCATATTTAAAGGACCATTTTTATTTTATTGTAAAGGCAAGAACTTTTCCTTTGATCGAATTGTAAATTGGTTGTAGTTCATCTCCGTTCTGAAGTTGTAAACAATTGAGTTACTATGCACTATAGGAGTGATTACGACTCAGATATTAGAACACAGAAAGACATTGCCACGGGGTTTAGTTTTTATTAATCGCTTTACCAAGAGAGGTAAATAGGTGATTAGCCTCTGCACTTATTTTTTTATAATAAAATTTTCAACATTAATTCCAACAGTATAAAAAATCACCTTATGTATCTTTCCAATTTTCAGATTGATATTTCGGGTTTTATGTTTATCATAAATAGATTACTTATGCGATAAAACCAGTATGAATAAATTACCCTCATCTCGTGTATCCTGTAACTTATGGATTCCTCTTGCAGAGGAAACATTTTCCTGGACCATTACCTGCTGTCTGGAGTGAAAGGTTTCCTTATATATGCACGAGAGAGTTGCCAGATAATTAAGGCAAACATTATGCTCACTTTGGGATTTGTTAAAACTTTACCAGGAACAATCACACCAAATATGGAACTATCAGCTTGACTACCTTAATTTAACATTAAATTCAGATTATTCTCAAGCACCTTTCCGTATCATACTCATGAAAATGCTCCTCTTTCCCGGGAAAAATTTGTTTTCGAGGTGAGTCACCACTAATTGCAATGGTAAGTTCGCCCGTTTGGTGCCATATGTAAATCGATACTGATGATAGATTTAGCACCTGGGAAACTGTATTACGAACGCATTCTGACGCAAATTGTGTTACAGCTCGGAAATCCATCATCAATGTTGCAAAATTTTGTTGTTCGTTCAGAATCGCCATTGGAACATTGAGTTAGTGGTTATTGAAAATAGTTTGTGAATACCTTTTCTTAGTAACTGATTAAGCAACGCTAATAATCTAGCTTCGAAGTCAGTCTCCTTAGTAGAAGTTTAACGCGAAACTATGAATAGGTATGGCCGCTTGATTGTACATCTCACTCAGTACTTCTCTTTTGATCTTCATTCACGGTTATCAATGGCAATGATACCCTATTTGTATTCACGGCGCATGCTATATGATATGGATCTAGAATTATTGGATCTGATGAATTGTCTCATTTACCTGGAAACCCAAGTGAATTTTCTCCATATTTATTTTCGTTTTCCTGTGCAAGAGATCACGTAACCAAAAAATTCATATGGATTATAGATGATGATAACAGACCAAGTAACGAAAAATATTCTTGCTATTTATGGAAAAATATTTCATTCACAACTAATGAATGTAATTTAATCGGTGGTAGTTTCGCCAGCCGGGTATTTGGAGGAGGCAAGCGACAGCTAAGATTATTTGCGCCAAGTAAAAAGGATAGGGAAAGAAGTATGGAAAGAAACCCAGCTCCGGCATTGGCTTTCTATAAACGGAAGGGGCTATGGGGACCATGGCTTAACGTACCATCTGACGGACAGATTACTGCACATGAAGCGCCCTCCACTAAGCACTAATTCAGAGATCTAAATATTACCATGCGAGCCACCTCTAGGGTGTTTGACCAATTACCGGCATACAGCGCGCAAGAGGACTCCCAAATTCACAGTGGTCATAAAAATATTACCTATAGGAAATAATACTAACGCATTTTTTCGAAGGAAAATCTTGCCAACGGTAAAAAAATCCTTTAGTAAATCCATTCAAGGTTAGAACAGTGGTATAATAAAAACATGCAACGAGTCGTCCCTGCGAGTGATGCCATTAATTTTATCAATTGAGACGCCGTTGCTATACTTAATAATACGCTTCTCAGGCATGGCTACACGCAGCTCCGTCACGCCTGAAGAAAATACAGGTTGCAGAGAACAAAATTATAATACGAATTATCGGCGCTCCGTGGTTCGTAATCAATCGGAACATTCGGAAACATCTAGCGACAACCTCTATCTTAATATATCTGAAAAATGCTCAACAAAAATTCCAAAAATCATTTTGTGCCACAAATTATCATCTGTTAGGTCATCTCTGGGACTACGAAACTCCAAAAAACCCAAACATTAGATACCCTAAATGTGCCCTAAACCCTACCCATATCCCTAATCCTACTTTTAACAAACCCTCATGCCATGGCTCTGTACATTTTCTATAATAAGTCATCTTTACCATTGAAAACAATTTGAAAGTGCAACGCTTAGGAGATAACCACTTTGGCAGAGATGTATGGTACTGAGAAACAATAGAAATACGAACGATCGAGCGAACTTCAACAGCACGAGGAAAGAATGACATTTTAAATCTCTATCATTTGCGTTCTATTTGTTTCATATTCTCCTCGTGATCTCGTCCACCATAGTACGACAGTAAAAGAAGGGTATGTTTCATGTCATCTGAGAAAATATCTTCTCCATAATTACCCCCGCAAAGATTTCCTATCTAACTCTAACATTTAGGAAACCCTACATTTTTTTACCGTAACAACTCATCACGACTCTGGTCGCCCTGCACTATACTATATTGATTTCGGCTATCAGTCCTACTTCATAAAGATCTCTCACGCTAGCAGCATATTCTGTCGGGATCGGACAGTCTTTGAAGCATTAACCCCCCCCCCCCCTTCTGGAATAATGAAAAAGCATGAGCGATTTCCACAATTTTAAATTTATTGGTACTACCAGTTTCGCTTTACAGCATCATCAGGAACAAATATATCAAGTGTGCAACGTCTTAAATAGGAAAGGCAAGATGGGGGTCTTCCCGTCTTAACCCCCATCCTGCCTTTCCTATTTAAGACGTTGCACACTTGATATATTTGTACTTGATGATGCTGTAAAGCGAAACCGGTTGTACCAATAAATTTTAAATCATGGAAATTGCTCATGCTTTTTCATTATTCATTATGTCACGTTTCCACTCCATATCGCCTGAAACCTCAGATTATATTCCCACCCTCTGGATTTGAACCCGGGCACAAAGGGTGGGAAGCCAGCATTACAGCCATCTCACCAATCCGAACCCCACATTGCCAGCCTGGGACGTCGGATTGCTAAACGTGTCGGATTAACGCAAGGCCGGATTAAAGAGATCGCAAACTGTACTTCGTTTTATTCTGTTTTTCCCCCCCTAGTACTCTCCTCGTTGCGTTCACTGGAAATGGTTACGCACATCACGGAAAGAGGTCAGGTCGTCAGATGAGGCCTTATATAGACTCCGACTTGCTCCGTGAATGAGAACTTCTCTTTCTCCACCCCCTCCCCCTCCCTACTCCCACCAAACACACACACATTCGATAAACTTGAACTCTCCTCGACTGTGAGGGTGAGCCGGTCGGAAGAGAGGGAAAACTTTCGATACTACGAGTTGACATTGGTGCTCCGTCTACCTTATTATGAGGTGGCGGTGATGGAAGGCGTTAAATGACTCACCCGAAAGGTTCGGATAATTTTTTATTACAATGAGACGTCTTGTGATCAAGGAGGTTGTAAATATCTGGAGACGCTGTTTAGCATGGTCAAAGTTCCACCATCTTGGTTTGACAATTTTTGGACTTGGTCTCCGATTGATATATTCAGGTGGCTACGTTTTGCTCTGAAAATGAATTACATTAAATGAAAAATGCGACCATAATCACTGATATATAGCCAGTGATTGTCATCGCATTCTTCCCAACATTTGCGATACTTCTATTAATGTATAAACTCTGCGTCTGTTAGCCTCTTTACTGGTGGTATTGTCCTTGAAAATATAATGTATTACTGTAATTGTTAGATTTCCGTTGGCTATAGTAAAATTACATACCAGAACAAGTGCAGGAAAATGAATAATTTACTACTAGTGATACTACTGTCGTAAAATTTTATTTTCAGCTGAGCAGGTTGTAGAACGTAACCGTGGTGATTGATAACAATTTTTTCCTGGGAAAAGAGTTTTGAGTCATAGCTTCGCGAATCCTACCAATGAAGGGAGAAAAGAAGGTTTACATCGTGTGTTCCATGGGTTATTTCAATGCATTAACGATTTATGACCATAAAATTCATCATATAGAAAGCAGTGATATTTTTATGGGATTTTCAATATTTTGGTCAAAGTAGGCGTGGCTAATCCTACCCAAGCACCCCTATTGCGGCCACACTTCGCCCCATGCTCAGAACCAGTGGTGCCCCCTTCAGTATATTAACAACCTCTTTGCGTGTTATTCTCGCAACCATTAATAAACTAGTGAACTAGCCAACTTACGGAGCAATGAAAAGAACCACGATTGTTACCATGGAGGATTATTCAGTCGACCTATTGATATGCTTTCACCGCCATGCATTATAATGGTTTTGTAAAGGTCACCACACGTGTCGCTGGCGGTAAAGCGACCCGAATGTAACAAGAACTACAAGCTTTAACGAGGGTTGTTGCATGAGGTGTAAATTCGTGATGATACTTATGATCCACTTTATCCATCGAATTCACAACTTTCCAAAGGTATTCATTGTTTTCTGTACTTACATTGATAAATCATGATTGGATAACACTGTCCCCATCGCTGTGCAGCGGATTTAATTGTAAACCAATTAGCTAATATGCAAAGCATATCATAAAAGAAATGGAAAAACAGCATGTATTGGAAAATTATTGAAAACAAAATTGAAGCAAATTTTTTCACAATAATTTATAAATATATCGTTTATATTTATTGATGATGATCTTTCTAGGTTTTACACCGGGTGAGGTTTTCCATCTCTCCCTTCAACGATTTGACGAGGGAGATGATGATCATCTTCAGGAACCCAGGAATGCAAGTGTTCCCCCAGTGTGAAACCCGAGAGATCTTCGCCAATATTGTGCGCCGGGAAAGCATAAGACATTATGTTGTTTGTTTTCATGCTCAATTTCAGTGTTTATCCCAATGATCCTTTGCTCAAATCTTATTCGGTAGGTACAAGGAGTTTTTCTCTCGGTAATGGACGCTCAACGGATTATTTTCCATAAAGCAATTCCTTAAACGACAGAAAGAGGCTAAAGTTGGTAATTTTCAGAAAAAATCGAAGGTGGTGGTGGTCGAAGGTTGGAGATTCAAATGTCTATAAATCAACAGATAACCGAAAAATGCAGGCATCATTTCACCATTACAGTGTTTCAGTAAGAATCTGCAATACTTCACGTGTCAGGTGAGATAATTTTAAGCACTTTTTGCCCATAAACATGGATTCACAACTCCTTAGTTACTGAGCATTGGCAACGCTAACATTTTTTGGATACACTTTGCAATAGGGTAGTTTCCTTCATCAAAGAAAACGAAAGGCATTGATTGCGATTCGTTACCCACCATTAGTGTATTCATAATACACAAATTATTTGGTTTTTGAAATACCGGTTTAGACGAATGGCAAGGGTCAAATTTTATCCTCATTTGAAAAAGGCCAGATTGGCGCCCATGCGATTCCACTCCACGTGACGTCACAGGGACCTAGTTTCTACACGAGAGGATAGGAGTTATACATCGTCTGAGGTTACCAATGCATGCATGAGGCACAGAGCTCAGGGAAACATGTCTTAATAATCACCTACTAAAACTGGCTAAGGTCGGAAAGTTTTCTTCGTTTGATAAGGTATTAATAAACCTTTTTTAAGCCAAGCGCTACCATTCAGCAAGGTACTCAGCTACCCGCTGGCAGCCTGCGACGTATCAGCGCTAAGCCTCGCCTCAAGGTCACCTCACTTGAGGCAGCGGGAACCAGAACGACGTCACGCGGAGTTTTCCCGGCATTCATACTTAGCCGTCGCGTTTTCGCGCGCTTAAAAATTTTCACTTTTCATTTAATCGCGAAAAATAGATATCGTCATTTAAAAATCTAAAAGCGTGAAATACGTACTCCAGGAGTAATAATCTTTCGATTAAGGCAATAAAAAAATAATAGGAAACCACCCTATTACCATGAAAACGGTTTTTTGAGGGGATATCCAGGCTTTTATATATTTTATTTAATAATCTGGATTATTATTGGCGTTAAATAGTTGAGGTTATACGAAAATGAGCGATTATAATTGTCTGAAACAACTGATCTTAAAATGTGTGAGGTTGCGCAATCACATTTTTCATACTCGCTCGAAGCTCTCGTTTAATTAACCTCAAATATTAATGGTTTGTGCATAAAATATGCTTAAAATTGTCTCCCGTAACACCAACAGAAGTATTGCCGATTTCACTTAAATCACCCTGTAACTATATCCTGGAAATTTTAAGATGATGGCAACATAATAATTTTTAATAGAGTAATCCGGCACCATAAAAGACCGTTGGAGAAAGAGACATGCGTCTTCTCTTGAGTATTATGGATTTGGACAGTCTTTTGATGTCAGGAATATTCTCATTTTCCCTCGTCCTCTTCGATGTGTAGCGAGTTCTCTTCTTTTTTGACGGAGTTTCCAGCGGTTTCGTGATCGAAGTCCATCTTCCATCCTCCCATTGCGTGTCCGGTCGGTCTTCCATTAAAGGAACATACCATTTGCTTTTCATATCTCTCCCTCTCTTTTATGGCATGTCAAAAGATTCCCCTCCATCACCTCCCCAGGCTCCCATGGAAGACCTACGCTAAGAGCGGTGAGGTGAGTTGTGCGCAATGAAAAATGACATAAATCAGTCGACGCAATTCATTTATTAATCCCGAAACGCAAACCTTTTATTGCAATGAAACGTTTTCCTTATGGGATTCTATCGATCAGGGTAAAAACGTCTCGTTTTTTCACCAACGAATACTGAAATGAGCTATTTACTCAATTAAATGTATATCCTTCATCGCACTCAAGTGATTCGCGGAGAAAATATTACAAGAAGTTACTTGCTTCGAAGGTGATTTTATTTCATGATACCAAACAGCTGGTACTCTCGCTTTGCTATAATTATCCGTTAACATTTAGGTATTTTATCATAAATATTTTTTGTAATATTTTTCTATAATTTACACTATTCATTTTATTTATCGTGGAAGGTTATTCGGGATTTCAACCTGGTCATATTCTCCATCACAGCCAAAGTTTCCAAATAGGAGTCGTCCATCGCCATCAGGGCATCATCAGGTCGTCAGGTCATGAGTCAGTAGTCCATCGTCATCTTGTTGAGGCCGTGATGGAGAACCTGACCCGGTTATATTATTTTATTATGATTACGGTTGTTTTACCTCGTTAACAAAATGATTGTAACGAAAACTGAAGGTGCATTCAAAATTTTCCTGCTAATTAATTTAGAATTCGATTTCTGAGGGAGCGTTGTGGCCTGGTGGGTAGAGTGCTTGGTCGCTGAATGAGGGGTCTCCGGTTCAAATCCCATGTGAAGCCTTCGAACACCCTCCTCGAACAAAAAGGTTGCCCAGGGGAAGGAAATGGAACTGTAATTGTGAAATGCACAAACCTGTGGCTCAGTGTAAGGTGAACTCTACCCTCACCTATTCATACCAATCTTCGGGTAGTGAATCACTGATTGAGTGATGCAATTACTAATACAAATTCATTGATTTGGTTGTTCTTAGCCGTGAGGATGATTAAGTGAGAGGTAAAAGTTAATGCTTTACGTATTTTTGTCTTAATGGCACAATGATGTCTTTCAGAGCGACTCTGAGAACAAAAAACATACAAGAACTCCTTTATATCTCCAGGGCATTCAAAAACGATCAATTAGGAAACATATTTTGCCGAACGGGCAGGTATGTGAATTCGTTTTTCCCCCGAACGATAAAAAGGCATTAAATAAATACCAGGCGGAACTTCGTTGAAGCATTTCCTTTTAATTTGTTAACGGCTGATGTCTTTACATCCCCCGCCACACGCCTATTAAGGTGGCTCATGGGGTAGTATTCATATGTAGAATACACCTTAATAATATCCTTACATCCTCCTCATCAGTTCTAAGTAGAGCCTATCTCTACTCCCTCAAAATATAAACGTCCATTGCCATATAATTGTGAGTGTAAAACGGGGAGTCTCAAATTTCTCAAAAATCTTGTATATATATAATTATGTTTTTCATGGCTATAATTGAGACAAAAGCCGCGAGACGTAGCGGCTAACTGACTAATAGCTGCTGATGGAGAAAGGTCGATTGTTTTCTTGATAAGACTTTCATTAGTCGATCACTTCACACACTGGCTCCCAGTGGTTCTTTAATCTCTCACGCTAATTACCTTCGGCCGTAAAACCACCCTTACCTTGCGCAACCTCGGTTTAAAAAATCCCAGTCTTTACATTACCAAATTGCAAAATAAGCCGTTTCCTCCGGTAGCGTGGCGAGCAATCACATGAATCGGCGAAAAATTAATGAGTTAACTGCTTGTGGTATTGGAGAACAATTTGCGCGAGAGATGATAAACATGATGCCTCTTGATGGAAATGGTTGAGCGCGGAAAAAGATGGAAGAAAATGCTTCATTTTGTATATTATTCTTTAATTATCGTTTTAATGCAATTAGTGCCACGGAGAGAACAAAATGTAAGAATTACTATCTTGATTTTTTTAGTAATAATTACTATCTTATGTTTTTAATGTCTAAATATGGGCCACTTATAAAAAGGTAGTTGAATATTCGCGTACTTTTTTCCATTATTCGGAATTTTTGTATTCGAAATATTTATACTTTAGTACACGTTACTTTAGTCCGCCAATGTTAACTGCGTGGGTGGCTATAAATTTTGAAATTTCCTCCAACCAATGGACTATATTCATTCTGCTAATTCATTCGATCATAGAAATGATCACTCTTATGATTTTAACTATAGCTCAACTATCCCATTTAATATCATTATTACTGAAGAAAACTGTAGACAATTCGTGGTTTTTACTTTCCATGCTCGTTTGCATAAAATAATCAATCATTGGTAAAGGTATTGATCATTATTTTTCAATTAATTTTTGCCTCCTAAAACTGCGTAAAATACTTTTTACTACTGATTGGTAAAACCCTAATGAAACATGTTTACAGTTCCCAATCTTATTCTACTTTTCCATTCCCGAAAGCCTTGCATGTGTACTTCTTTCAAATAATATCAGACTT
This sequence comes from Ischnura elegans, assembly GCF_921293095.1. Taxonomy (NCBI): domain Eukaryota; kingdom Metazoa; phylum Arthropoda; class Insecta; order Odonata; family Coenagrionidae; genus Ischnura; species Ischnura elegans. The sequence continues at coordinate 20,781,541 of NC_060253.1, forward strand.
TTTCCTATTTTGAAACTGTTAGCTACGTTCCAATTCATTTACCTAGGCATTAAAACAAACTTTTATTTTATGCTTTATTCCAAATTAGGGGGTCAAATGTTCAAATTGTTAAATTTGCTTTTCATTAAAAAATATGTGCGTGCCAAACTGCGTCAAAATTCAATAATTTCTAATTGAGTCTGAAAGTAGAGGTAATAAATTAATTGGGCAGAACGTATAGATTTGATGAAAATGAACAATAGGGAGGAAAAGTGATGTTTTTTAATGGATGAGTTTATGGCGCCTAAGGCTGCCATATTTTATTGCGTGAGGGGGAAGCCAGGCATTGAATCGAAAGATTGACCTTCCCTTCGAGTCTGTGTGGGAAGATAGTAGTGCAGGTCAGCCATGTTGGAAGGAAAATGGAGGAAAGGGAATGCTGGGAAATTGGAAATGCTCCGCTAAGCATTCTGGGAAAGGAAATGGCGACGGGAGCGGATTGTTTACTCGGAAGTGGCTTGTGTCTACACTTTCACTTTTACTGGTTATTTCCTACTGGAACGATTTCCGAGATAAGAGCCTGAAACGAGAGCGTAAAAAGTTTCCAAATTAATTCTCCCATAGAGGAAGTACCTACCATCAATATTCGATTCTGTTTGGCAGCTTAAAACTCAATTTAAAAGGAATAATGTGAGGAAATGGGCTTCTCGTTGTCTGTGAAAATGTAGCGTGCGATTTCATATCTTACTAACCTTCTGTGTGACCTGTCTTCAATGGAATAGATCAGTTCAACCTTGACTTTAGTTAAACGTCTGAAAAAACATAGTGTGAGTTTAGTACATCGTAATTAAAGTATAAGCTGTGCTGGATTTAAAAAATTGAGGCCCCATTGCAAGTTAGGCAAAGAAGCTCCCCCAAACAAAGAATGGTCGCAGGCTTTCCCGGAGTATAGAATTGTGGAAGGTTACTCGGGATTTCCACCGGGTCATGTTCTCCAACTCCATCTCGGCCGATGTTTCGATGAACGAATTGTCCTTCGTCATCAGGGCATGTTGAATCTTGTTCGGTTAAGTTCAAAAATGTTTATTCACGAGCCAAACAGATACATAGAATTTGAAGTAACAACAATAACAGTAACAAAAGCTCGTGAAGCTGTTATAGGCTAGCGCCTATTCAGCGTTACTGGGGATGAATCACTGGTACGGGAGTGGTATTGGCCCGGCATATGATCTAAGGAGGTGGGAAACCCGTGAAACCACCGTCAGGCCATCACGGGACAATAAACTATAAATAATAAACTCTAAAACAGTAGTCACCAACGTGCCAAGGTAAATTACGGTGGTAACTTAACAATATGTAGACTCTGAATAGATCTCTGCAACAATAATATATACTCTGAATAAATAAATAAATATATAAATAAATAAATATCACTAGGTTGGGTCTGATACCCGTCACTGGATGGGGTTACATATCACTGGCAATGCTTTCTAGATAGTTCATACTGTCTGTGCTCTATCTGCCATTTTAGGAGACACTTGGGGGGGGGGGGTCACTTAGTTCGTCGGTCTGCTTTGGTTTCCTCTTCTTCTTCCGCACCAGCGGGAGCCCGGGGATCTACATCTACATAATACCCTGCGAGCCACCTCTATGGTGTTTGGCAGGGGGTGACCAGTCACCAACATGCAGCATCCATGAGGACCGCCACATGCACACCGCACGGTCATAGAAATATTACGCACAGTAGAAAAATATGCATGCTTATTCATCAAACAATTTCTAATGGTTAGTAATTCCTAGTGGAAATACATGCAAGGTAAGAACTATGAAAAAACATGCAATGAGTGATAACGTTGCTATCCTTAATAGTACGAGGGAAAAATGACATTTTAAATCTCTCTGTTTTGCAGTCTAAAATAAAAGAAATGGACTGCAAAACAGAGAGATTTAAAATCTCATTCTTCCCTTGTACTAGTAAGGATAGCAACGTTGTCTCAATTGATAGGATTAATGGCGTCGATCGCTAGGATTGCTCATTGCATGTTTTTTTCATAGTTCTAACCTTGCATGTATTTGCACTCGGAATTAGGGATGATGGTCAACGACTCGGTGGCTGCAGCAACTTGAAAATAGTCCGCCCTATCATAGGCGGAACTATGGGGGGGGTACGGGGGCACGTGCCCCCCCCCCCCCACCCAGACCCTTAAAAAATATGCAAGATTTTTAATACGGTCCGGTTATCATTGTGTTCGTTTTGTATTACGGGGTATCCTTGTGCTTCCACAGAACAAAATCTTGGATGCGGCCTTGCTTTTGCCCCCCCCCCTAGAAATAAATCCTAGATCCGCCCCTGCTCCTTGTATACGGGTGACGGCGGTATCAACCGGGGCAGGAGTTATGCGATTGGTCGAGAAATTCCCGCCTTTTTGCTCGTCCCTCAATAATGCTCCTCAGCACCGGGTTACACAATCACCCAAACAAACCTTTAGCCCCCTGCATCTCCCCAAAGTTTTCCCAATTGTATGTTTCCTCATTGCTTACAGTGAAAATTTTAAATCTTATAAGTTTAAGTCTAAGTAATTTAAAACTGAAACTGTGAAACTTAAATGTAACACGGCAATATTTTTAGGTGTTAATTTTCAAGTGTACAGTCACTTCAACAAATCGGCACTGCACTGGCAACCCTCTATTTGAGCAAACGTTGTGCTTTGACATTTTTCCTGCACCATCGCCAATCCAAGACGTGTTTAACGGAATTTGAAAAGTCATTCAATACAATACATTTTTTTTTTTTTTTTTCATTGAAAATTTCAACTTTTTTTCTTGAGCCCGCCTTTTTGTTTAAGGCATCTTTCCTCGCCCACTGCTAAATCTGGCACTTGGTGTAAGTACAGATATGCTTTTTTTTAATTGCAAAGGAAAGGTCTTGGTGGCTAACATTCTCCTCTTCAGAGTGAAAATAAATTTTCCTATTGCTAATTAACTTATTTATGATAACCCTTGATTAAGAACATGGGACGAATTCACACTCGTAAATCCTCGGAATGTTTGTAAGGTCAGGTTGGCCGAGCGGTCTAAGGCGCCAGACTTAAGTTCTGGTTCCCATATGGGAGCGTGGGTTCGAACCCCACACCTGACAGATTTTTTTCACATCCTTAATTAACACTAGTATTGGATAACATTATTATGAAATAAGCCATCTTCGTTTCATGGTGGAAATTCCTTTTGAATGCCTCAAGTCATTAATAGAATCCATTAATGTTACAACGTAGGATTCCGCGGCGATGGTTTGATCTCTGCATTACTTCAGGGTTTCCTTCCGCGTCAGCTTGATTGTGGACAACAGTTTCGACCTGAAGGCGCCGGCAGGATAGCCAGGAAACAACAAGCAACAAGCAATAACAAGGAACAACAAGCTGACGCGGCAGGATAGCCGCAGTTGTCCACAAACAAGCTGACGCGGAAGGAAACCCTGAAGGAATGTAGAATCCATTATTTACGCAAAACCTTTTGCTTTTCTATCACATTCACATAGCTCAATTATTAAGGTAAAATATAGAAATATTCATGAAGCATTGGCTAATGTTCAAATTAGCATTCTTAACACCAAAGCTGGCTATTTCCAATACTTTTGTGTTATTTCTTAACAAACCATCTCTGATGTGGGGAATAAGTGATTGGTATCATTTGAAGGAATGAATTTTACTTTTGTTTTTTTTAATGTGTTTATTTAGAAGTAAGATTTAATGGTTCACCTCTTTGTTAAAAAATGTCAAATTACGATTTTCAAAAAACGGATGGCGTAATATCACGCCCGCATCACGCAAAATGTTAACACTTGTCAGTGTCTCTTATAAAAAATATATAGCAGAGTAAGTAAAAAATAAATTGCTAAATATCGAGAACGATAAAATGAAAAAACTTTGTTTTATACTACCAATTTTTTTAATGGTTTCATTAGTTTTGACGCAGCGGCGTCATCACCAGATACATGTCAGATGTACCAGATATCTAAATTGGAAATCGGTGGAAGAAAACAAAGTTTTTTTTTTTCATTTTATCATAAAGATGAACTTCCACAAAGTTAAGCCTCAGACGATAGAAGAAGTATTGGAAAAATATTTCCCGACTCAGCGAAAATATTACGAGCATATATTATATACTATTATATAGCATTTATTACATATTATCCTATATTATAATGCAAATTTAATTTCTTCAGAGCGCAATATCCATTTTTATATCATCCTCACTGGATCTGTCAGGTTTTATTGCCATCTTAATTTTTTTTAATATTATCCATTCCAAATTATGAAATATTCAAAAATGATTCTGGTTTCTGTCTATTGATTGCGGTGATCATCAAGCTTCTATCATCTGTAATAGAAACATGGATTGTTGCAGAAAAGTTTCTCGGGTTTTCCACCGGTTGATGTCGTCCATGTCTCCCGACGTTTCGATCCGCGACTTGCTGATCATCCTCAGGGGATCTTCCGAATGCCGTTCTTCAAAACTTTACTGTCATTCGGAAGATCCCCTGAGGATGATCAGCAAGTCGCGGATCGAAACGTCGGGAGACTTGGACGACATCAACCGGTGGAAAACCCAAGAAACTTTTCTGCAACTGATACGCCGGGAAAGCCTAAGATCATACATAACATGGATTGTATTTCATTCCTAGCTTATGGAGAATATATCTGCGCTATGTTGAAACGCCTTGTACCGAGTGAACATTTTCTCTCCGCAGAGCTCTTTCGCTTTTATAATTACTTCGGAAGTGCCGAGATTAATTAATTCCATCCGCAACCTGATGCACTTTTCCTGTTTTTGATGATATCATCAATTCTTGGAGCACCACAATAAATTAAGGAAGGACCAGGAAAGGGAATGGCGTCATTTATCTTTTTATCGGTGAGGCAACCCGATCCACGTCTGCCCTCGAATGAATCAAATTCGTCAAGGGTGTGAGATATTGGATCCGCCCGAATTGCAAGAGGATCATCTAGTCCGGAATGACCCTTCTAAAAAAAAGGCCCAGAATGGCGATGCATCAAGGTGGTGACGTGGATCGATAATCGAATCGGATACTTTTCGATTCCAACAAGCCTTAAAGGCTTGTTTACGAGCACTGAAATTAAAGCAATTGTTTGCTGGTCGCCATGCAACACGCACGAGAGTAGTTGAAGCCAGGCTAAAGCTCGTTCTGACTCTATAATCGAGGCCGGATCCTATGTATTTAAATAGGTGAAATTCGATTGAAACGATCGTACATTTTGAGGTGAAAACGTTTTTCGTCCGAGATGCATTTCCCATGTCGCAACCTCATCCAAAATGCCTCGATATCTCCTCTGATCTGAGACAAAATTTTTCATTTTTTCTTGATTTTCCATGTATATAAATGAAGCGGTACTCTGGAGGTCTTTCTCAAGATGGCCAGATGCGCAATTTCGTTGCCTCACTTGGGGAGGGTCTATCAGCATTCTTTGTTCATAGTGCAATGTGGCGGTGACGTGTTCGATACTCGAATCGAATACTTTTCGATACCTCCAAGCGTTAAGCCCAGTATGGTTTCTGTTTTTCCCCGGCGTAGAAGTCAACAGTGGAAGCAAATGTATCGACCGAGTAAGTAATTAGGATGTGGTAAGGAGAGTTATAGAAAATAGAATTCTTCTAGAAACCTTAAGGAGAAGTCGGGAAAAGTCAGTGGTCCACATCATGAGGCATCATAGGCCTGATGAAAAAAATTGTAGAAGTACTGGTGGAAGGGAAGAAGGGCAAGGAACGGCCCCGAATGAGTTACATACGATAGGTTACAAGGGATGTTAAAGAGAGGAAATACTTAGGTATGAAAAGGCTTGCGGTTAGGAGAGAGAGAGATGGATAGCTGCGCCAAACCAACCTTAGCATTGCTGACTAGTGATGATAATAGAGGTCTATCCCCAGGTGAAGTAGTAATCCAGGTTCCAGTAGCGGATAGGGAAAAAAACTCCATGGGGGCGCTAAAGATGTCTTGAGCTTCTATCGGAATGAAAATTAAGTCGTTTGCAAAGTTTTAGAAAGTTTTATTTAAGCTGATTTTACAATTATACCAGATAATGCTATCTTATGATATAAAAAAATTACAATTGTGGTTCTGCAATGTTCGGCAATGCAGGTGGCCCAGCTAGGGGGGCGCGCGCCACCTGCGCCCCCGCATATGCATCCGCCACTGCCAGGTTCAAATCCTAGTCGTAGTCTTTGTAGACCTGTATGTTACTTTTGTATGCATTGTGTACTATTTTATCTATCCATAGGACGTATCCTTTCAATAGAACATTATTAGCCCATAAAACTGTACCTTTTCCTGCAATAAGTCTTGAGAATTGAAAATAAGTATCCGAAAAGTCGGCACGTATGTTTCTTATTTATACTGATTACCTGCGTAAAATTCTGTTACAGATTTTAAGCTGAAGGGAAAAATTGTTTCTTCTTCCCAAAGTTCGCTCTGAGAAAATGGATTGGTTGTGAAACCGGATATCACACGTGAGAGATTGGGAGATCCGGGTTCGCATCCCGGCTAAGTCAAATATTTTTTCATGGGGAATTACATCCTTTAGTGCATTGAACTTCGTACCGGTATGCATGACTGCGGAAAAAGTCACTAAATTCATGCAGTACTTTGAAATAAATGATGAGCTATAAATGAATAAATTGCAAGAAATGCAAGTATTTCGTCGTGTGTAATTTTTACAGCTTGCTTGCCATGATTACCGGCTAATTGCGATTTTTTGTTCAAAATTAATACGAGACGTCTAAGAGAAACATATCAGATATGAATGAAAATTGAAAAAAAAATCATATTTGAAATTCTTATTTCCCCAATAAATGACAAGTCTTGGGAAAGTATCCTATTCGCTGCCTTTTAAGTGAAAGTTACGAAACATATAAGACATTTTTTGAATAGCCTCATTAACTCTCAACCTTTTCCTCTTCAGCGACGCGATGGAATTTTAATGACCACACTCACGAGCCTATCCTTTCACCGCTCATTTGATTCCTCAACTGAGGGTTAATGAAAAGGAATTTCTTTCACGTTTCATTTACATTTACTCCCTAGCATTGAGAACTTGTGAAACTTCGTATTCGAAAATTCTTTCGATCTTCTTCTCGTGTAAGAAGAATCATGCTTCGCTATGAGAATACATTTCCATATCGAGAGTTAACTACAGGTGGCAGCACTGACGGAAGATGCTTAATTAAAGAAAAACATCTGAGAGGGAAAGGGAAAAGAATTTAGCGTAGCGAAGTCAGTGGGTCTTACACCCGTAATATATAATGTCTTATGGCCAAAGCGAACCACAAAATCCAGGAATTATCAATTAGAGAAAATCTGCTATGCGAGAATTAATTTGAAAGCTTTCACTTATAATTTAAACCAGTATAGACTTCAAATCATGGTGCTATTAAGGATCCAAGGATGAACAAACATTTAAATCACGTCATACGCTCTCCACAGCCATATTTTCAATAAAAAATTGGAAAATGAAACGAAGCTACCTCCTCGAATGTAAAACACGGTCTCCGGCGTTACTTTTCGGAATGTTTCACGTTAAAAATAAAAATACCTTGTTATATTTCACACTTTACTTCAAATAGTACGACCCGGGTTTCTGCCTCCCCCTTTCTTCAAAAACAGTCTAACTCGCCATTGAAGTTCCTCCCAACCCCTCTTTTTTCATATCCCCCCTCCACCCACAGATAACTATATAAGTGAAAACCACCCACTGAATGGTACCTGATGTTAGCATGATATACAGAAACCCGGGTCGTACTATTTGAAATAAAGTGTGGAGTACAACGAAGTGTTTTTATTTTTTCTACCTCTTCGAATTGGTAAGTCGAATATCGATTGGGGCAGCTTAAAAACGGCTGATGCCAGAGGAAAATCAGATCTATTATCTTATTTAGCAATAAATATAACTTTTGGTGCAAAGGTAATAACATAAGGAACGGCAGGATGAAAAAATTATCATAGAATACAGACGATCGGTTGTCATTTTCTGCAGTTTCTCCTAGGATGTCCATAAAATACTGAAAAAAAACTTGGCTCCGTACTATACACTTGAAGACGATGGCAAACTTAGCTTCAGAAACGCTGGCACTATATGCCCAAGCCAATTACCAGTGGGAAACCCGACAAATCGATACCTCCACTGCATAAACACTCAACAATCGCCCACCGAATCAAATCCGCTCACCTAGGGCTACTAGATGAGCGGATTTGGTCGTAGCCATCGAGGCTACGATTTGATATTGTTGACAAATGATGAAAATGTTGAAAATGATGAAAATGATGAAAATGATAAAAATGTTGTAAATGTTGACAATGTTGATAATGTTGACAATGTTGACAATGTTGACAAAGATGACAATGATCAAAAATGATGACAATGATGACAATGTTGACAATGATAACAATGTTGACAATGTTGAAAATATTGAAAATAATGGAAATGATGAAAATGTTAAAATGATGAAAATGTAGAAAATGATGACAATGATGACAATATTGACAATGTTGACAATGTTTATAATGTTGACAATGTTGACAATGTTGATAATGTTGAAAATGTTAACAATGTTGAAAATGTTGAAAATGTTGAAAATGTTAAAAATGATGAAAATGATGAAAATGACGAAAATGATGAAAATGATGAATAAAATGAGGAACTACTCTTGACTAAGACTACTCTCGGAGACCAATTGTTGCCATTTGTCACGCGTTACTCCCAACTCGAGACACAAAGTCTCATAATTAGATACAATTTCATTCTTTTGAGACTAGTCTCCGGTCTCGGAATAGCGGTGTAATTTTCAATAATTCTTCAATGGACACATTGTTGAGATATATCTCCGAGACCTGGCTCGAGTCTCGGAGACGTCTGGGTTCTCTATTCTCCGATGAATATAGTTTTTGGTTTTTTTCCCGGCGAACAATTGCAGTGAAGTTTTCTCAGGTTTCGCACCGGGTCAGGTCCTCCATTTCTCCTTCCAACGCTTCGATGGACAACTCGCCCATTGTCATCAGGGATTCAGGAATCTAAAAATGATGATGATTCTCCGATGTGTCCTGAGATAAAGAACTGTGCCCTGAGATAAAGTTTGGTCAGCAGTGGGCGCGTAGATTTAGGAGGTAAGCTTCTCTCTGCTTGCCCTTTAAGGATCTCGGGTTCAAAACCTAGGTCAAGCCTTCGGTTACGCGCCGTAAAAGTCCTGTGCGTGCGGGTTGAAAAAAGACCTTAGTACCATGAAAGTGTGGAATACGCTTATCTTTGAATTAGGCTGTGGTGAGCTCTACCCTGACCAATTCAATGCAACTTCTGGGTTAAAGCACTGGCTGATTTATAATTACTGCCAATAAGAACAAATAGTTTCAGCCGGTTAGCTAGCTGTGGTCTCAGGTCTTTCTTTCAGTTTTCAAATTCAATCATTCAATGCTAGAGAGCTGTATACTTCGAGGTTCTCGCAAACGGTGAGTGGAGCAAAAGCAAACAAACTTGCTGTCTCCATGTTTTTTCTATCTGCTTCGAAATTAAACTTGATAATAAATGTTTCCGGTTGTTGATACAGGATACTTTTTCCTCATAACCGATTTCATCATTGTCAAGGGTTGAAACATTTTTTGCTCGTTCAGTTGGCCTGTAAAATTGATGGAGGTAAATTATAAATATTCTGTTTGATGTGAAGATTGTGCCTTTATCCGGTTGATTATATATTCTTCTCTTCTTTTACTTCCAGTGCTATGGAGTTTCGGTGAGTTGGAGCCATTATTGATGTGCTCATGTTCATGAGCTGTTGTGATATTGCTCTCTGCCGCTCTGGTGAGTACGCTAATGAAGTGCGAACTGACTTTCACGTAACATTATATCACGGACGGAAGCGTGACCAAGTTCCCACGAAGAAGAGCTCGTACCGGTATTTATTAAATACACATTTTTTTAAGCTTTTCAAGGAAGTAGCGAATTCAATCCCATCATTGATTGATCAAAAGCAGAGCCTCTTATTCCATTTTATGATACACCTGGATCTAAATTAAACGTACTTATCCATTTTCACTGAATACTCTTTATGGTTAACTGGTTTGGTTTCATCTTCGTCTACATAATACCCTGCCAGCCACCTCTAGGATATTTGGCAGGGGGTGATCAATCACCAGCATGCAGCATGAAATTAGACTCCAACATGCACACCACACAGTACAAAAAACGTCACGCATACTAACAAATTATACTACTATATGCTGTTAGAAATAATAATAAAATTAAGAAACAAGTTTTACATATGTTAGTAGGCTTCACTACAGGTCATCTAATCTATGTATGAATTCTATCGCTGCCGTTATAATCTCTTATTGATCGTGGAAAAAAAGACATTCTGAACCTGTCTGTTCTACGATCTATCTCTCATATTTTATCTATATGATCTAATATTCCGTAGTATGCTAGCGTTTAGTCTATTTTTCAATCTACGGTCCGACAGAGATTCCCATCCGAGTTTATCTAAGAGGTCAGTTACACTAAAAAGACTATCGAAACGACCTTTCACATACCTGGCAGCTCTTCTTTGCACGCGTTCTAACTCTGTTATTAAGCCTTTTTCATGAGGGTCCCAAACACTGGCAGCGTATTCTAATTGTGGCCTAAATACATGTAACATAATTCATCATCTAAATACATGTAACATAATTCATCATCATCATCAATGGTCAAAAATTCCAATATTTGAAAAACATTGGTTTGAAATAGCTCTCCACTCCATATTCCTATCAGCTAACCTTTTTAATCCTAAGTATTAATTCTCCTTAGAATCCTTATTTACCTTTTCCATATACCCTATCCGAGGTCTTCCTTTGCCGCGCTTACCATCAACTTGGCCTTCGACGATTGTCTTCACCAGGCCGTATCTCACGATGTGACCTATCAGGTTGTTCCGTCATCAATTCTCTATTTTTCCCCACTATGATTTTTATATCTTTTTCGTATTGTATATCTATTTTAGTATCGATTTTTGTATTTTTTTAGTATCGTTTTCGCATTGGATTGTGTTTTATTTGTTGATAACCACTAGCTCATATACTAAGCAAAATTCAAGTGGCCTTTATCCTCTTCCATTTTGGTTTCCCTAATCCATATTTTACGGCTAACCTGCCGTTTTGGCCTTCACCGACGGCAGTATTCCAGTCACCCAGGAGAATAAGATTTTCATCTTCTCTCAGCTACTGGATAACTTTGGTGAAATCTTGTTCGTCCTCTGCTTCTTCATCCTCATAATCTGTTATAGGCATATAGATTTGATACGGGTTTGATTTCTATCTATACTATTACTATCCTCTCGTTTAACTGCAGCTAGCTTTTCTCGCGCATTCCAGCGCTCTTTCTAAGCATTTTTTCCACCCCAAAATTACCATTTAGCAATTCTATCTGTATCATTCTGTCGCTTCCGCTCTAAAAGTCTCCTTGGACAGGCCACTTCATTTCATTGATGTGGCATAATTAGGCACAAATATTTACTGTATTTCAGAAGATATATATATAATGGTTCATAAGATACGCTTAGTAGACATAAAGATATTTGTAGAATGCCGCAAATGGGATCATAGAATAGGCACATCCAGTTTAGGCAATAATTTTTCCGCTGACCAGTATTCACACTTGTAGTATTTGTTGGTATTGTAAATTTTGACCTATAGCTATCCTGCTTGCTACCTATAGCTAGGACCTATAGCTGCATCTGCTCGCAAAATTTCTCTCATTATTGGTGTAAATTTTGGGACTAATCGTGTAGTTTTATAATTGTTCATGAGTTTGTTATACTTACTTTCCTAGGTAAATTGGTAGATATTTCAAAATTGAGACAAAATCCCTTGGATTCGCGGGTATTTAGCACATCGCCTATTTCACAGAACGGTTTGAAGCCAGGCTATATGAAAAAGTTGAAATTGCTATAGAATTAGGATATAAAAACAGTGACTTTGTGATTCCGCTAGGTGTAAAAATTTATATCCTAGTCCGGTCGAGTTTATGTATATTTTTTATGACTTTAAATTTGCCGCATCGTGCTAAACGTATCGTGACTCGCGAGCAACTCAACATCACCATGTTGCCGAACGTATTTTTTTCTAATATTCTTCACGAATATTTTTTTCTTCCAGTACAATTTAATATGAAAGACATTTTTCTTTGTTTCCTCTGGCCTCACCACAAATAACATTTGAGAGTTGAAGATGCCATTTTTTTCACTTGATGCCTCCGTAATTTTCCGCCCAGCTCATTATAAAAAAAAACCGCTTCAATCCGTGACCAACGTCTCAGGAATTCTCTTTGGAAAAAATAATAAAATGCGAATAGGAATCCGGAACAGTGTGGAGATGAACGTGGAGTGGTGTGACTCTTGGGATGTCTTTCAACGGCTTCACTGCAAGTTTTCTCTCCTCCACTTGATTGTCGATATGGAAGCACCTTGCGCACTAAAACATGCACTGGAATTTTAATGCTACACGTGATAAGATGGAGGAAAAAGATAAAGGCCTCGTAAGATATATCTAAGTACATAACTCATGCTTGCAAATGTGCAGTTATCTACCTTAAGACTTTTTTGTGTCATGCAAAGGTTTACTTTACACCTCCCAGCAGGGGCGCCGTTAGGAATTAAGGCTGGGGGGTTTAGGTGCAACTAATACTGGGGTGTGTGGGGGTATGGAATACCCACCAGTATAAGCGGTAGTTGCGAAATTAACAAATTGCGGAATTTTAAGATAAACGGTTCAAATGGTGAGTTTTACGGCTTTCTGAGGGATATTGTATTAATCCGTACACTATTCTATCAGTAATATCAATCCAATTAAGTACAAAGGATTAAAATTAAAATTTCTATGAGCTCTTTGGTGGAGGGGGGTTTATCCCCCAAAACCCCCCCTCGCTGCGCCACTGCCTCCCAGGTATAAAATATACCTGCGTTCTTCACTGTAATTCGCACTGAATTTTATGTGAATATGATGACTTCTGTAGACCGTGTAAATGTGATCTTTAGCTGCAATGATTAACTACTAGCGTCGCCAATATTTTCTGTCTAGATTATTAAGAATATGCCTTTTGCTAGCAGTATGCGAGATTTAAGATTTTGTTAACCTACTAGTGAAAACACTACTTAAGCCATTTAAAACAAAATAGCAGTAAATTAGAGACGTATTCTATTCAGAAACGATCGAGTAATATTTAAGTCAGTTTTTGGTTAATAAAAATGAGTTTGAAATGGATGTGTTAGTAATTTTTTTATTTGGAAGTTGACTACATCTCAAATCTCGTATACAGTTAGCCAAAGGTGTATTGTTAATAACATAGGCAACAAATATATTCGGCGCTGGTAGTTAATCAATGAAGCTATAGGTCATATTTATTTAGTCTGAAGCCGTTATCACATCCAGAGATTTGTATTATAAGCCTACGTTTTTCTAATGGGGGAGTCGGAACGTCATTTTGAGTAAAATGTAAATTGTTATGTACAAAAACATCCAGTTTTGGGTTGCTAATAAATTTTGTTTTTGTAATAGGAAGTTAGATATGTCTAGATAATTGAATAATATTTTGAAACAATTATGAGGTCGATTATTCGAGAAAGTTTTATTTATAGTTATTTAAACACAGCAATATAGCAAAAATTGGAATGGGGAATTTATCACCTTTTACACATTTTATATCAAATATGTAAATTCTTATATTTATAATAAGCCATAGATCATAGATAGATAGAAAAAAATTGTGTGCCTTTATTTCGGGACGTTTATCTTGAGGTTAATACTGTCCCATACAGACATTTTCATCAAAACCTGAAAACCTGAGGGAAAAAGTTTGCTGAATTGAGATGTAATGATCAAATACACGGTCCATGTCTTGGTAACTGTGGGAGTATAGTTTCCAGGGAAAGGTTTTTTTTCAGAACTGAGTTGACCCTCGATATCCGAAGGCCATTTCCTGGAAAGTCTTCTACTAATGGGTTTTGAATTGAGTTTCGACATCCTTTTACCATCCCTTCTTGGTTAACCAGCTGCCAGTTACTAGAGTTGAGCTTATAAACCGAAGTTATCAGGAGGATCGAATTGAGTTTGCAAGTGCCAGCTTTTCCTCCTCTTGTGACGGCGTGGTACTGTGTGTCTTGCACCTAAACTCGCGTGGAATAACCGCTTCAGGCACTATTGGATCTTACTAGCTTAAGTACTCGAGCGGTAAGCAAGACTCCTAATTCATGAAACTGCCCATAGGCGCAGAGGCGTCCTCCATTCCCATTGAAACGCAATTTTGTTGGAGATGCGCTGGTAGCCTTCCTAGAACAGATATTTACCAAGTTGGGATTTCATTTTCTAGTTGTGTAATAACTTTTTGTGCCTTTCACAACGAGTAAATTTAGGAAATGGAAAACATTAGCACTCGAAATGTTTTAAGATTGGTTATATAAGTACCTGATTCTTGTACAGAAAGTATACTCGGGCTCTCCACCGCGTAATTAGCGGCTTGTCTCCCGACGTTTCGAAGAAAGACTTTTTCTTCATCCTGAGGGGGCCTTCTGAATTCTGAATTTTTAACACATAAAATACCCACAATTCCACAACTAAAGAGAAGTATCAGGATGTTGTATCTTAGATTTTCCTGGCGTATTAGGCGCAGAAAGATTATCGAATTCTCCACCGGGTAATTGGCTGCATGAATATATTTTTTGTTTCCCGACGTTTCAAAGAACGACTTTTTCTTCATCCCGAGGAGATCTCCTGAGAATCCTTTCTACGCCAGGAAAATCTAAGATACCATCCTGATATAAGATAATCTAAGATATCATCCTGATACTTCTCTTTATTTGTGAGTATTTAATGTGATGGAAATAAAATTTGCAAAATATAAAATCGAGACGTACAACTTATTAACAAACTCCATCATTGGAATCAGCGAAAAAGAACAGTCAGACATCTAATGATCTCGGATCTTTCCCATTCCAGCCTTGGTCTCGTGCGCAGAAGCCGAATATTTATATTTACTGTGAGGATCCTACCCGTTCCTTGGAGTCTTCGACCACCTATTCACCCGGCGAGGCCATTCAAATATTGGTTGAGACAGGTGGGATCTAAATTGAAATAGGTGTAACTAATAACTTCAGGCTTTACTTTGTGGAACCTCTCCATATTGGAAGTAAGGAAATAAAACTTTGTAAGGTTCACTGTTATTTAATTATGGGCACGACCCGGGTTTCGTAACTTGGTTACCTCGTCAGGTGACTGATCTTGCATGCATCATACATTTATACACAAAGTACACAAGTGACAGTGAGGACATCTATCGGAAAGGAAAAGGACTGGTAGAAAGGACGGGGGTGAGGGTTAAACACGGAATGGAATAGGGAGAGGGGGGGTAAGAGGGCTGGGCTGCCCCTTAAAATTTTATTTCCTTACTCGAAATGGGTGGTTTAGAAACGTCGACAGAAATGGAATTTTCAACCCGGTGAGAATCCCAGGAGAATTTTACTCTCATAATCCGCCGGGAAAACATCAATTATTTTATTTTAATTCCTATACCCCTAGAAAAATGTGTGCCCCCAGACGGTGTAGCTTAGATCCAAACCTGGGGCCAGGCAAATGGCGACGAGGCTCCTTTTGGGTTATTTCCAATGTCAAGTATTAAAATGCCAACGTTTCGTCACCGATGCTGGAGCCTTCCTGAGGAATAATGTTCTTCCTCGTTTCTTCGTCTTAATCTAGAATATTATGTCTCTTCGCATTTACTGTGAACCTCCTACCCGTTCCTTGAAGTCTCTGTCCATCTACTCACTCATTCTATCTGCGACGTCACCCATTTGGTTGATATATACAGGGACCGTAGCACACCACAGGCTAAAGCCATCCAACCATCATTTTTCCGTCTCTCAGAGTGACATTTCTATATGATGATCCTCGAAGATATGGCATTACACAAAAATTTTATTAACAGAGTACTACGCGTGTTTTAATTGTTACATAATGGCTAACAGGTACTAATAAAACTAAATTTAGTTTTGTTAGTACCTTATGGTGATTGTGAAACGATTGAAACACGTGTATTACGCTGTTAATAGAATTAGTGGGAAATACGATATCTTCGTTGATCATTAGACACGTTTTCCATTATATCTCTCCGCAAAAAGTTGACTTTATTGACAGTTCTGGCGATACATTTTAGGGACCAAAAGAGTGATAGCTCCAGCCATCATTTTCTGTATCACACGGTCATTCCCCCCGACCCTTTTTACATCGCTTATTCCGTCATTTTCCGTATTTATAACTTTCATTAAATTAAAAGCCATGATATAGAATTGAGCAATCTTAACTCACTGTAGCTTAACCCTTTCTAATTCACGACTGCTTCAGGGAGAAATTTAATTTCAAGACTTCTCATTTTGAAAAAGTGAATATTTTCTACTCCATCATAATTATTGTGGCCACTACATATTTTGCCGTTAAACTTCACAGCGCAAAAGAACACGTAGTTTAACCGTTTATAATCCAATTTTCCCATTTGGGAAGGGATTTATAAAAATTCATGGAAATTATATCCATGGTATCTATGATTATTTTTATAGCTCTTCTTACGTATATAAAGTATAGAGGTATTTTTTTTAAGTGAATCGCATGCCTTGTGTAGACATTGGTCGTTAATTATTATATCTTTTCAAAATTGGTTATTCTCATCACCTCTGTAGTAAGTACTTATGCGGTTTATTCGATACTTTTCCATGCACTCGCTCTCCTGTAATAAATTCTTATTTATTCAAAAGATATATTACATTGTTAAATTTAGTTTTCTGGTCAAGAGTATATTTATTTTCAAGCAATAGCAAAATTATGTCGCGTTTTCCCATTTGGGAATATGCTTGAAAGCGTATTTAAAAATTTTTGTTCGGGCATTCTTTCATATTATCTCTTTAGTAGGTTTTAAATAAATAGGATATGAAAAAAATAATAAAAATCAGTTGGTAAGTTAGTTCGGTCTTTAAAGGTCTTAAATCTTTCCTGAATAGAGCTGAAAATGTATGCATTTTTTATGTTACTTATAAGCAACATTGGGTTGTAATTGGTTAATCATTTCTTCGGACTTGGGAATATGCTGAGATTTAGATAAAAAAACGTATGATCTTAGGTTTTCCCGGCGTATCAGCTGCATAAATGTTTCTCGGGTTTTCCAACGGTTGATATTTTCCATGTCTCCCGACCTTTCGAGTAGCAAGTCCTTTCATCCTCAGGGGATCTTTCGTAAGATCCCCTGTGGATATATCATATTTATTTTATACCTAATTTATAGATGTTATGAAAGAAAACCCGAACAAACTTTTTCTAATGCGTTTTCCAGCATGTTCCCAAATGGGTACACGCGAAATAATTTTTCTAATGCTTGAAAAATAAATGTACACTTGATAAATAAACTAAGTTTAACAACGTGATATATATTGATGTTTTGAATAAATGAGCACTCATTACTGGAGAGCAAGTGTAGGGCAAATATTAAATAAACCTCATACTCACTAAAGGGGAGATGAAAATGGGACACATGGAAAACATAAACCGGTGAATAATCCTTTCAGATAGAAACGTTGATGCAGAGCTTTCTCCCGCACCCTTCAACCCCATTACAAAATATAAAAAAAACACTCACCCTCCCGCCCTGGTCCAAAAATCGCCGACCTCTGCTCCAATTCGGCCGCACCCACGTGCCACGGCGCGGGCGGGTGAGTGCCGCACCACCCGGAAAAAGCCGCAGCCTTAAAGAGGGCCTCCCGCACCCCTTCCACTCTTGGCGGGCTGTTTGATCGATTCTCGCCCCGGTGACCCCCAGACGCCGCCGCTGCCGCACCCGCCCTGTGTGCCGCGCCTTTCCCCCCCGCGCCGCCGCTCCTCCGCACCCGATTTGCCCCACAACTGTCTGTCTGCGTGTGACCCGAGGGGAAAGACCCCAGCGAGTGAAACTGAAAAACCTACACTTTCTATTCTCCCCCCCTTAGCGAAGTTTCAATGCCCTATTCGTCTGACCCCTCGGAGAAGTTTTGTTCCAATCATTGACGCTCAATTTATTGTTTTTAATATATATAACATGGGTACGTCTAATGTTGGTGATTAAGCCCTATTCGCTCCTGAACACAAACAACACTCAAGAAAGACAAATGCGCACCAAAATGCTTGTGTTGTTAAGTGGTTGTTTTGGTTGAACATGGATTACCAAGGTTGGAATTCGCCTTGAAAAAATATTTGAGTGTCAGGAGAAATAGGTAATTGACAAGAAAAATACGTTCGTGAAGCTCGCGTCCTCTACTGCGTGTGGTACGACCATTTGGTATGACCATTAGGTACGACCCCGGACGGAAAAATATATTTACTTTATAATTAGAATATGAATTCAATTGTTTAAAAATTAGTTTCTATTCACGTTCTCGATGCTTAGTTATTAACGTCTCCCTAACACGAAAAGCACACAAGAAAGACAAACGAGCACCAAAATTATTGTAATATTTTTACCTGGTTGTTTTGGTTGAACATGGATTACCAAGGTTGGAATTCGCCTCGAAAAAATATTTGGTTTGGCCAGAATTCGAACCTGGATCTCCCAATTGCTGGACATACATGCTACTAGTTGAATCACCGTGTAATTTTAGCAGTGCGCGTAACAAAGTACCAAGTTACGATTCATTCACACCGTAGAAACTCCTCTAAATTTAAGATAACGTTGTCTTTGGTTGTTTGTAGCGACCTCTGCGACATTTTCATGGAGCTAGCGATATTTAAATTAAAATGGCGGACATTTTTTTTCGAATAATTCCAAATAGGTAGAGCAACGAACCTGCGTTTCATTTTTAATGTGCCTATGGTGGTATAACGATGTTTATATCAATTTTATTATCACGACGATATTTAAATGGATTACCTGGAAAATAGAAAATATTTTTTTAACAAAATCATGTCAGTGTTTTTAATGAAACGGTGCAGAAATTCATCTCAGTACTCTGGAGGAAAAATTGGTTTGTTATCGGAATATGGATTTCGAGACTGGTGCTAAGAGGAATCAACTTCCTCGGTTTTAATTCCAATTTACGTAATATAGTTCGAGCTATTGACTTTTTTTTAATAAAAAAACAATTTGTCAGGTGTGGGGTTCGAACCCACGCTCCCATCAGGGAACCAGAACTTAAGTCTGGCGCCTTAGACCGCTCGGCCAACCTGACCTATAATGGGTATGGAGTATTTACGAAACAAACTCCCAAACTTGCAAGAAATGACGCGTAAGAATCAGTATTTTCAAAAACAGAGATCTGGTGAAATTATCGATTCAACCCTTAATGAGAAACATTTTGTGAAAAAACTTCTTTCCGGTGTCAGCGGCGTCTACCTCAATCATGCTGTTTATGAGAATTCGATGTGGGGCGATCTTCAGATACAACTCATTTACTTAAGGTACTCACTTTACTTTGATTTATCCCAAATGAAGGAGGGGAATATCATTGGATTTAATCAAATCCTGGAGATAAGTAAAAGAGATGAGCCTTTCAGTCCCCGCAGGTAGCTTTTTTTATTAATTTAGTTTTTGGCATCACATCCAAAAACATTGAGGAAGCCCTTTTAAATTGGATTAATTAACATCATCATCACTGGTCAACAATCCTAAGATTGGCTTGACACAGCTCTTCACTCAATTTTTCTATCAGCTAATCTTTTCATAGGTATGTATTTCTTCTCTTCCACACTCTTCTTTACCTATTCATTGTATTTTGTTCAAGGTCTTCCTTTTCCGCTATTGCCTTCCACTTGTCCCTCGTCAATTGTCTTTATCAGGCCATCATGTCTCAAGATGTGGCCTATAAGGTAGTTTCGTCTTCTTATTAAGTTTTCATGAGGCTTCTCGTCTCTCCTACTCTTCTTAGGACTTCCTTATTACTAACTTAGTCGACCCATTTGATCCGCATCATACTTCTATAGCAGCACATTTCGAAGGCCTCTATCTTTGCTTTCTCCGCCGCTGTCATTGCCATACCTCACTTCCGTATAGGAGCGTGATCCAGGTATAAGTTCTTATAAATTGTTTCTTTACTTCCATGATTAAGTCACCCACTGTAAGTAAATATTTATTTTGGTGGAATGCTCTCTTCGCTTAGACTTATAATTTCTTTCTTACGTCTCCCATCACTACTTAACTTCCTTTCCTAATAACAGAATTCATCCACCTCTACCAGTTTTTGCTTCCCTATTTTAATATCAGTCTCGACTTCTTCTCTTATCCTGCATACTAACATCTTGGTTTTCTTCGTATTTATGCTCAGCTAATATTTACCGAAACTGCTGATGTATTTCCTTGCAGCTGATATTTTTTGTTATCAATAAAAGGCAAAATAATTAAGAGCAACAAAGAAAGACCTGTAAACACTCACTAAATACACTCAAATATCACGCATAATATCACCAACGTGACCGCCTCATGTGTTCTTTTTGCAATTTAGGAAGGGAGGATTATAGAAAGGGAATTAAGAGAGGAAGTCTTCTGATGACGGTCTAATATGATGAAATTGACAATGCAAAAATATACAAACAGAATGAGTTTTGATGGAGTAGTAGGTAAGACCTAATTACATGAAGGGCTGGAATAAGTCGAAGCGGACTCCTGACAGAAATGGTTTTCATTCGGTGAGAAATAATAGTAATAAATGGCAAAGAGGGTTCGAAAAGAGCGTTTAGAGTTTTATATTGGTTTCTTGGAGGAGCTGTGATACCTTTGCTGGGAAATCAATGTAATCTTCTCGAGAGTTTTGGGCTTCTCCTCTTGCCTATCTGTCTTCATCCTTCCTTTCAAGTTTTCTTTTTGTTAGGGAGGTACGCTTCCTCACTAGTATTATTTTCAATGCATTCACTCCATTGATATTAGGTTAACATAGCCGCAAGTGGATACCAGTCGGTACAATAAATAAAATTTTGAATATTCTAGCTATTAAGGTTTGTTGGAGTCTTTAAGAAGTGTTCTATAGGTCTTTCTTTCATGGACGTCCCTTTTAAATTCAAAATAAGGCGTACTTGCTTTCAACCTATTTAAAAATCTTATTCTCTTCCTTCCTTTTATTCGTTTACCCAAAATTTTATTTATGTTTAACTACCTCGTTCTCTCAAGCTCTTTCCACTGGTTGATAATTTACTGTCCGATCATAACTTTATGGCCCCTGAAAGTGCAATGAAAAACAAGAGAAATATACAATGATTCGGTTCAATTTAAAAATTAAAAATGAAATACGCTTCAGATTGAAAAATCGCATAATAATACAATTAATCTATGTATATGCAACCTATTAATGCTCAAAATTCCTTCTGTTCTAAGGAACGAAAACCCAAATTAATTAAGGAGTAAACCAAGTTTTTCTACCAGTCGACTGATGCAAGAACTAAGTCGGTTACTGAATGCAAAATGGAAAAATACAGAACTATGAATCATTTTACGTCTCTGGGCACAGGTTACTTGGAAATGGCCAAAGCCACCCCAGTAACTGAGGTGATATCATTAGTTTTTAGCAAAAAATCCGTAATGTAATATAAACCTCTAGAACAGGAGCAAATGCACAGAATCCCAGCATACTTATTCTATGTGCATTTATCACTTGCGCTAGCTGGGAAGTGTGTGGTCAACAATATATTTCTAGTTTCTTTCATTTAAAATATGAGCATAATCACAACAATTAGAATTAATCGAGGCCCTTGAATTGATTCACCGAGAAATTATGCAAAATCAAAATTCAGGTAAACTGGTGAGCTTAAAACTTTTCATATTGATGTACGTAGGTACCAATAGGGGCCGGACAACTGAATCAGGAGACAAACTTTATAGCTCCGCACCACTAAATGAGGACTCCTAAAAAAACTTTACAGAGTCTCTCTTGCTTCGCCCTCCAGAGACTTCACTGTACACATACTTGCATAAAGTGCATGCATAATATGGAAAATATGCCAAGTGACATAATTAGGTAGACTTCCTATGTAAATACATATTAAAACAAAAATAAAAGGTTTTTATAAAAACCAGCAGTTCTATCGCGAGCTAACAAGAATACTGATAAATTTTTGTTCAGTCCATTTTTAAGTAAAAACTCAGATGTAAACAAATTTGTTGTTATGGCTTTTTTATCATTCTCGTTCCCTTTAATGATCGTGCCGCTGCCATCGAATTTTGTTGGACATTTTAAAAATTAATTTCCAACTTTAATATTAAATTCTGAATAACAATTGAGATGCAGTTAATATCTCAATCAAAGTTTTACAATATTGCATTGTCATCTGGTTCCGAGTTAAACTGAAAATTTCTGCTCGAAATCTAATCTGATCCTAAGGACATAGTTGAGAGCTATCGATCCATTTCAATATTACCAGTTTTATCTATTATCTTTTAACGTACTATCCATAAGTCATTTCACTCCCCCTTACATATCGCCTTCTCAGCATGGCTTTCTTCTTGGTGGGGCCTGCCTCACTAATCTGCCTCAATAATCTCTACTGTACCACCATATAATTTCTGCCTTCGAAAAAAGGTCCCAGCTGGATGTATATTACATTGACTTTTTTAAGCTTTTGATTTGATATTTTCATATCATCCTCATCCACAAACTCCAGCCACGTTATAATATCCATGGAACTCTTATGTTTAGTCTCTAATTTCCTTACCTCCCGCGACCAAAGACTTCTAATTGAAGGTATTTCGTCGAACTACTTGCCTGTTTCTTCTGGCGTGCCTCAAGGCAGTGTATTAGGCCTACTTCTGTTTACTCTCTACGGCGACGACATTGTTGATGACATTCTTCCCTATAGCTGTGGTGTTCTCCTCTATGCCAACGATTGTAAAAGATTTAAATGGGTTAATACCGCGGTTGATTCCCTGGATTAACAAACTACTCTTCAAGCGGTGGAGACATGGTGCAATAAATGGCAGTTGTGTGTGAATCCTGGAAAATCCATTGCGATGTATTTTTCGCTGAAGAATAATACCATCACCTCCAATTATAATTTAAATAATCAACCCATTCGCTCTGTCGTTTCCCACTCCGATTTTGGCGTCAATTTTGACCAAAAATTAACCTTCCACGACCATATAAAAACCATTGTTAACAAGGCTATGGCAGTGGTTGGGATCCTGTACCATCTGAACGAGATATCCGAACCGAGCGCTTTAAAATCCGACTTCCTTGGATGAGTACAAGCCATCCTAGAATATTGCTCTCCCATTTGGTCAACTTCTTCTCCCATCATACTAAAACTACACAAACGTTCACTCAATTTCTTCATAGCAATAATATGACGTCACATACCTCACCTTAGACTCTCTTCACGTAAAGAAATACTACACTTACTTAGATTATTGCACCCCACCCATCACCGATTGACTTCCGACATAAAAATTTCTTCATTGCATCATGCATGGGTCCTTCCGATGCATTGATCACCTAGCATTCTTTTCATTCCGCATTCCAATTCGCAAAACCCACTATACTGAAACTCTAGACCGGCCCGAATTCCGACAGTCAATATCCCATAGGTCCCTTTTTTTACCGCTTACCTTCTATTTTCAATTCAATTTCAAATACTTATTCTTCTCTTGACCTCTTTGCCTCCCGCACCAATTTTAATAAACAATTGGAAAAACTTTCTTTTTGATACCCACCTTTTGCATGTATTGTATATGTTAAAAATAATTGTTATGAGATTTTTGAATTTTTCCGTAAATTTATGAGACTATTTTGCCGGCCTCGGTGGCGGTGGGGTAAAGTCCTCGCCTGCCAAACCGTAGGTCGTGGGTTCGAATCCCACCTCGGTAGGTGGTCCCTATCCTGGGCATGGATGTTTGTGTTGTGTATTGTTTATCCTCCGTTGTAAAGGCCTTAAAGTGCTGTTTACGGGGAAGTTGGAAATAAATTTCAATACTTGTTCTTATTATATTTACATAGTTAATTGTTTGTTTATAAAACCCAATGTAAATGCCTGAGTGCTGTTTTTGGTGTTAAATAAATAATAACCAATCAGAAAGTGAGTTGAAATTCTGGCAAGATTTGACCCGGACAAGATTACAAAAACAAAGGGAATTAATAGATACATTATAAAAAAAATACCTGAAAGATCTGATAAAATACCGTGCGCAATTTTAAAAGCATTAATTAGATGATGGCATAAGTTTTTTAAAGTAGTAATCCGTCACAAAATAAAAGATGGTTAAGCTCGAGGCATGGAGCTATTCCTCTTCTTCCTTTATCCGATGTCCGCTGACGGAGCTGCGATAAGGAATGGTTCCGTCGAAAGAAATGAAGTCTTCCCCTCGATATATTTCTTTTCTTTTTTCGTCCTCTCCGTCACTGCCTGCTTCATTCTTCTTCGGAGAAGGTCTCCAGGGGTCAAGCGATGGGGGATGGGGGTTGCCCAGTGGACAATCCCCTTGCGTGGGCAGAGTAAGAATGTCAAGGGAAAGGAGTTGAAGGAGGATGAAACTTCCAAGAACGGACCCATAGCCTTTTCATCCCCCTGGGACTTTATCTCCTTCTTCTTTTTATTTTATCTCCAATTTCTCCCCTTCTCTCGGAGATATTCGTCTCCATTCGATCATAATCATATTATTTTTCTCATTATTGCTACTCAGGGGAGGAATGTGTAGCCAAATTGTTTTTGGCATTTTGTTTATTTGAAAATATTTAAATGAACAAACAAGCAATAATATTTTATTCAAACAAATCAACAAATAAAAACATTTTATTCAAATAAACAATAATATTTTATTTAAAAAATAAAATACCAAAAAATTTGGATCCAGATCCATTCTACCTTTGAAGACGATGGCACCCTCAGCCGTCGAAACGTTGGGACCAATTACCCAACATCACACCCGGTGGGAAACCCGAGAAGTATTTCTTCGTGGGAGTAATAATTAATAATAATGGAGCCGAATTTTAACCTAGGAGAATGTACATCTGCAATCGTGCGCGTGATTGCGTAAAAATTTACTTTACACAAGCAAGGCTCAATAAGGAAGATATTCTCGCTTTTGCTTGCCTCACGAAAAAAGTTTATGAAGCTAAAACACCCATCCATTCGATCATGATCATATTATTTTCTTTACCATTGCTACATTCATTTCCTTTTTGATGAAGTAAGTTCGTATTAACAATGGCAAAGTCCGAAAACCGGGTCTCAGAGTTCAATCAAATTTTGTAGTGTTATATTCCATCGAGAGCTGTCCTTGAATCATCCTCTATATATTTTTATTTAAATAAGGGGTACACATACAACAAGGCTTCCAATTTATATTTCGCTTATAACAACTAAAATTAAATAATTAGATACATTTATTATTTATTATAATTTTAAATAAAACAAAAACAAAAAAACAAACATTTATCCTACTATCTAGTCATTTATGTGATAAATATGTTGATGCCAGGTGAGTAAAAGTTTTAAGTATCAGAGCAAACGGATAAATATCACCTGGGAGAGAATTTATCAGAAGAGAAAGTCAATGCAATAGGGGCGCTAAATTACAGAGAGCCTGGATGTAGGCATGTGGAGTAAAGAGGTAGAACGGGTGTGGAGGGAAGGTACTCTGATAATGAAGAAGGGAACAATATCAGGTATGTCGAGGTGCGAGTTAAGGGCATAGTAAATGAATTATATGTATGGGGTTATATAGCCAATAGTTACAACAAAAACTCAGTTAAAAACGCACAGATCAAATGTATTCTCGTATAAGTGCCTCACTGGTGAGATTGAGCGGCAGTCCAGTGGATAAGGTATGCGATTGTCATACCAAGTACCCGGGTAAAAAGTTACTTTATAAATGCATTACTCAATGAGGATGATATTCTCACTATGGATTACCACGCGTAACAAGTCCCTAAGGCTAAAATACCCTTCTCCTGGAATATTATCATCGGCATATTACCACATTATTGTTCCAACTGACGCCTCGATGTCCAGCTCTGATTTTTATCTTTGTGATTGGATTGGGAGATTAGGTTTGATCTTAGGTAATTGAGGTGTGTTTATCTAGAGTTACAGAGTTCTCGAGGAATAAAAACAGTTAGTCAAATAAATAGCGTGAAATAAAATTGTGTATGCTATCATAAATTTAATTAGAAAATATAAAACAATAACACACTGAACCAAGGCATAGCCATGGAAAATTTCCCTTCAATTGTATTTTCTAAAATTTTACAATCCTTTATAGCAGAGAGAGGTTTTATTGTAATATGCATTTGCTGAAGCATAATTGATATCTTGGTCAATAGGAGATCTGCATTAGTTTTACTATGAGAAATTATAATAATAAACAGTAAATAATGAACCTTAAATTTGAAAACGTTGATGTGTTGGAATAATGATAAAAATACATTTATTGTCGCATAGCACTTGCATGAGTTCAGCTTCACCAATGGCTGGTTGGGGACTCGTCATTATATTTAAGTATATTTGTCAATGCCTATGGCATAGGAGTAATTATTATGTAATTAATTTGTAATGAAGCACGTTACAAAGATATGATATGATCTTTTACAATATAAACACATTCATAATATCATAATACAATTGGGCATTTGAGGCAATGAAAAATTTCCTCGTCATCATAATACTCTTGGATTGAGCATCAAGATTTGATTAACCTTTATTTTATACCAAAAGAAGATCAACGATTCAATTTCTAAGCAAACCGTTAACTTGTTACATAACTTTACACCCATATAGTGAGGACATTTTTAAAGAATTTTTAATTTAATTTAAGAGTACATAAGTAGTTGAACATTTCTGGCGAAATGCTTCTCTATCACACTACCTCATTAAAATCCTAAATCCTATGTTAGCCTTAAATAACACAAAATCCATAGTAAATTAACGGAGAAAAATTTGATATTTTTAACTTTAGAATAATTGATCTGCAAGGTTTCCGTTATTTTGCCATATCAGCAAGTAAAGTATACCTTAAAGTATCAAGTATACCTAATGATTCTTTTTTGTTTTCTATAAACCTAGATATCGGGTAGCAACCTGTACATTCAATCTAGGTATCGATATCTAATGATCTCAAGAACTATTATCATAGGCTAAAACAGATTTGGTCAGAGTTGGGCCGAAAAAATCTGAAAAAAGAAATCAGTATCAAAATAATTAAGCACATTTGCAATACTTTCTGTTACACATTCCACAAAGAATCGGCGGCTAAAATCACTAACTTATTGTTTTTTTAACTTTCTAAACAGTCATTTAATTTTCATCGCTGCAAGTGCTGGCTAATATTTTTTCCAGACTTAAAAATACAGGCATAATTTGACATCATCACAATTTAATATATTTTATTTAGGTATAGCAGTAATACGTACCCTAGTGAAATCACCCCAGCTAGGACGGGCCCAGTAAGTTCTTCAGTTTCTTGATAGAACTTGGTCGTGGTTGAATTCTCAATTGTCATCGCAGTCTGCCGTCAATTCTTTCCCAAGCTCTCCGTTTATTTTCATCGGTCAATCAGCTGGTTCAATCTTGATGTCCCGTTCTTCATTTGATACGTCGCAAGGTTAATTTCCCGTCTTCCCTCCTTATCGGAACACTTAAATGCTCTTATCTCATTCAATAAGTGAACTGTAGTGGGAGAGATTGAGTATCGCCATCTGACCAAGCCAGTGATTCATTGACCATGAGTCTCCGATAATGCAGTTGCCTTTGGTTTGTGATACTGTGCAGTGTGTTAAGTGGATCGAAGGGTGCCTTTCAGTGTCGTCAAGTCAGTGGAATATCATTTAAAAAAGTCTTTAATTTTTAGTGTTGCCAAATTTGTGTCGTGAAGTCAGAATTTCTCGGATATCCCCGGATACGAAGTCAAAAAGCTGCCGAAGGTGACAGGTGAGCTTTTTCACTGTACTTACTTCCATCATTAGGGTGGGCCGATTAAAAATCTTTTGAAAACTTATTGCGAATGCAATTTTCGGTGCAGTTAAATTTTACAATAATCCTCATAAATATGGCGCTTCATCGTAAATTATTGACCCTGCACAACCGCGTTTTCAGATTTATTTTACCGGAAAACAAGTAATGCAAGGTAGCTCATTTGGAAGTGGTTTTTTTTTCGTGTTCATACCTCAGAAATTTTGGTTGCCGGTGGCGTATTCAATTTTTTCTAATAAATACCGTGTTTTAAATTTTTTTATTTGGATTTTCATTTTGGATAAAACTGTATAGTCACTTAAACCTCACCTCAAGCACAGTGTTCCCATAGCTGAGAAAAATTTGCATTCAGTGGAATCACAATTAGTCTCTGCTGTCCCTTGCGTTCGTTAAACGCCAGAGTAAGCTAGATTGCCTCTTGCAAGGGAACTGGGTCTCAGATTTCAATCAAACATTGTAGTGTAGTAGTCCATCGGGAGCTGTCCACAAAACCCCCACTCGGGGTTTTATAACCAATAGTTTACAAAAAATGTGCAGTTGAACATTTACAAGTTAATTATATTTCCTTAAAAATAGACAAGTGAGCGGTAGCCATATGGTTACGATTTTCGACTCCTATCCGTTGGTCATAGGGTCGAATCTTGAATGTTGCACTTTTTTCATAATTTGTTTCTACTTTTCATTTTACAAAATTCTGCTCCTTATCATTATTTCCATGATTTTCTCTGAAAATTTCGTTTATCTGCGAGTAGATCTTTTTCTCCAATGCATCAGCGTTAGATGTTTTCCCATTTTTTCACACGGAAACATAGTTTCAATTACGTTATTTCCGTGTTGCAAAACTAAGCATTTTTACGTTGCGCAAGTACTTAGCTTCCTTTTATGTTGCAATATGGACTCTCTTAAAATTCAAGCCTAATTCTTGGAATTGGAGTGCTTTATTAGTTGAAATGCGGATTTTGAAAGGAAAATGATAGCCGCGAAGCAATATGTTTTATGCAAAAGAATTATTAATTCTCTTTCGGTGAGCGATTGTAATTTACTCTAGATTAATCTAGTTTCATTAATTAAATCTAGTTTACACTAGCGTTTTACGGATGCAAGAGACTGTAGAGACAAATTGTGATTCCATTGAATGCAAATTTTTCTCAGTAATGGGTTAATTTTGAAGTGAGGCTTAAATGACCATACAGTTTTAAGCGGAATGAAAATCAAAATAAGAAGTTTAAAATACGATGTGTATCAGAAATTACAACCACTCATCGAAAGAGAATTAACAATTCGTATGCGTGAAACATATTGCTTCGCGGGTATCATTTTCGTTTCGGTGAGCGGTACCTAATTGTAAACAGTTGAGCGACCGCTCGCTATAAAAATGGATGACCGCCCGGAATTCCAGAAGAGGACACGTTTCCCACCCCAGCTGGCCTTCTTTGGATTTCAACGGTTCCTCTCCAAAAATATTTAGGAGCTTTTAAACACTTGCATCCGTACCCTATCGTTGAGGATAGGACACGTAAGTTTTAGTTGCTGTCTTTTAAATCGGGCGCAAGTTTTGAATTTTATAGCTTCCAGTGTGGGTCTTTCATAATAGGAGTCGTGCATCCGCAAGTAGTGGAATATATTTCGCTTCCTCGAGTAATTACACTTCGTTTACAGTCATACAATTAAAATTTAAACTATCCAAACATGCTTATTTCGAAAACGCCTCGTTCTGCGACTCGGAAATGACGTAATTCAAACTAGGATTCCGTGTGAAAAAATGGAAGAATACCCGACGATCCTGCATTGCAGATTAAGATCTCCACGTGGAAAAATGAAATTTTCAGTGGAAATCATGGAAAAATTATGAATATCAGGCTTTTTTTAAATGAAAAGTAGAAACAAATGATGGAAAAAGTGTGACCATCAAGATTCAAACCTAGGACCAACGGGTAGGAATCGAACATCTTAACCACCAGGCTACCGCTCCTACTTATAATTTTCCTATTTCTACGGGAATGTATTGCACCAGTATATGTCCAACGGCATTTGTTTGGTTAATATGGGGGTGATTCATGGACTGTTCTCGATTAACTAAAACACTACAAAGTTTGATTGATATCTGAGACCCGATTTTCGGACACTCCGGTTAGCACTACTCATTCCGAGTTCTCGTATACGCTTCCACTATGGGAAAGATGGTATCCTCCGTTACAAGGCTAAACGCCCCCTAGAGGCTAATGGGGATATAGGCATAAATTATGTTTATCAAGTTGGGCGAAAATTTCACAGAGAAAAATTCATTCACCTTGACCAGGATTCGAACCCGGATCGTCCGATTATCGGTCGAGCGCTTTTGCTGCTTAAGCTACTGAGGCTTCAATTGACATAAAACATTCGAATGGAAATTGGGGGATCCGTGCTCGTATGCCGGGAAAGGTGAATGATTGTTTTCTTCTGTGGAATTTTTGCACAATTTATGCATTGAGGGTGACTCCGTGAGGTTATCACCTTGGCTAGTCCCGGTATAATTAAATGAAATATGCTTTTTAAAAGTTTATTGAGCGTATGAATATCAGAAGGAATTTATTACGAGCTGAGATACTTTCTCTTGTCTATAAGAAACAAACTACAAAAATTTGAAGCATGACGACAGTGGAAAGTCGGAAATAAAGTAAAACTCATTCATTGAGTTATTAAAAATGTTTGTTGTCGACAGGTTTTCCATTTCTCTGTGAGAATAAAAAAAAACCCACATACCTCGAAGCCCATGAAAGAGACAGTCCGGCATTAGTAATGTGCCAAAGAATTGTGGACTGCGAGCCCTGTGTAACGTGGATGACTCTGTTATTAGCTATTGTTATCTTCAGTATAGTCTCTAACGAGGGAAGTGTCCATTTAGATAGTGTAATCGGCGATAATAGTATTGTGTTCCGTGGTATTTTTAACCTTACAAGTTGATCTTACCTCCCATTGTTAGGGCGCTTCTCAGAATATTTTGACAAAAGGTTTGTTTAATGTCTGCAATATCAAAAAATGATCTAAAATACTGCTCAAATACTGTACAGGCTTTAAGGTACTTTGGCCCTGCTCGTTCTGCCATATTAGAGAAAGATTATTGATTTTAGACTTGAAATAGCTCCTCATATACTCTATATTTCTACGCTATCACGTGTTAATTTACTATTTCCATAGAGTTAGACACTTTCAACGTTAGGCTGTTTCTCTAATTTTAAAAAGTTCCTTCGAACTTTCTCAGGTTAGAAATTTTTGAGTTTGAGTAACTGAAAAGTATTGACTGAATCTAACTGTTTTTGCCCTGAAAATAGTCTGCACTTAACACTCGATAAGCCTAAATCCAAGGCTTTTTAGGCATTATAATCTGTTTTCATCCCATCAGCTACGTATGTGAGGTATCAATTGCCCTATTTTAAAATGACTATGCTGCTATTTTTTTATCGTCATCATTCAAATCATTTTGCAATTTTTAATATGCCAGAATAGTGGAAAATCTCCCTCAATGGAATGATTATGCATGTGACCCATGCTACCGCATGTCAACGCCCGGCGTGTGAACCTAGCGCTTGCATGAAAATTATTGATAGACACTGCGTCATAAACTCCAAAATAGTCATTAAAGACATGGCATATGAATGAGAAATGAAGAATTTCCGTCTTTTACGTCGGAAAAGGGTAAAAAAAAACGTCTATAGCGACAAAAAAATACGACGGTCGGAAAATCAATCTTCGACGCCTATGTGGGAATATAGCATCGAATTCTTTCGTGAAGTTGATAAAGCGGTCCTGTCTTTTCCCCGCGGGCAGTAATATATGGGATCCCAGCACAGAGCTCGCCGCTGCAAGGGAGTCGGATTTCTGGCTATATTCGGTTGGAATCGAACCGAAGACGGAAGTGGGTCATGAAGACAACGATTAAAAATGTCGATTTCGAACAAACATCATTTCGGGATCAGGATTCTCGTCTATTTTCTGCCTCGTGAATAAACCCGAAAGGAATTTCCTCTGTTCGATGGCTCTAAAAGCCAGAGGCGATATAATGTTCGTCATCGGCCAGGAATAGATCTCTTTTCGACCGCTTTCTGTAGCGTTAGGAATCGTTTTACTATCTCCACCACATGGAGCAGTGATGGAGCGAGGGTACCGGGGGTCTCGAGCCCCCTCCCATGAAATACAAAAAAAAGTACTTTGCTTCATGAAAGATGACAAAATATTGAAAAATCACTAATTAAGTAAAGATTTCTTCGAAAAGTGCAGTTTTTTTTATTACGAAAAATGTTAAAATTATTTCAAAACCCTGTACTTAGTACCAGTACCTTATTTTGAAAAATAATTTCCTACCTGGTTATGGACCCCTCGGTTATGGTTTCCTCGAACGAAATAATTGGGTACCCCACTGATTTGAAGCCGTTACCCAGACCTGGATGCGTGCAGTAATCCATATTGTTGAATTCTCCTCTAATTTCTTGTACCTTATCAATGTCTCAAGAATGAGGCAATGAGGTAAATGAAAAGCTCTCGAGATCAGTGAGAGGGGGGGTTTGGGGAAAAAATAACCACCCAGAACTCAGAGAAATTTTCAAATTTAATCTATTTTACTTAATTGGATTAATATTACTTACAGAATAGTGTAAAGATTAATAAAATATCCCTCCGAAAGCCGTAAACCTCACCATTTTGAATAATTTATCTTAAAAATTTTCTGGGGGTGGGCCCCCGCGCCTCCTGCTTATTCCATACCCTCGATACCTCCCAGTATTAGTTGCGCCTAAAACCCACCCTAGCCTTAATTCCTAGCTGCGCCCCTGCTCGAGATAAATCATAAGTTATAGCGAAGACAGATGTGGTGCTATCCGTTGAATATACTGATTAAGATATTTTCGGGTGTCCAGCCGGGAGAGAGATCCTTTTACTCTAACGTTTCAAGGACCGACACGTTCATCGTCATGAATAATGAGCTAAGGGCTAATTTTTATATCAGAACCTTTCTATAGCCTTTCCTTTATTATTTTACTCTGATTTCTATTGAGCAATGAACAAAGTGCGTAGTGGTGAAATTATCAAAATTTATCGGTGAAATGCTCAAATGACATTTTTGGAAATCCGTCTGGCTACAGCTAGGCTTCAGCTAATTCCTTGCTGGGCGTGCTGCGATCATTGTTCCATTGTTATTGAATTCATTGTCAATTATTTATTATGACGTTCCACAATTGAAAAATTACACTAGAAATTCAACTTCGACATGACCCATTTCTTTGTTGCCAAAAATTCGGCCATGATAAAAAGTAAGCCTGCCTCCCTGAGAGCTTCAGTCCCTTGTAATTATGTCGATGGCTTTAGCTGTGTGATATTCGACCTTCTCATGGAATAGCGTGTAATTACCCCGCGGGCTGTCTTAAAGAAGGAGGATGTATGGCCCCGTTAAATGTTTATCTCGGCTTCACTTCAGGCGCCGTGAAAAGCTTATAAATCCGGCTGCGTTGATGTTTTGCCATCTTCTCTTGATGGCCGATATGTATGGGAGCCGGGTTTCGTTGAGGCTTAACTCCCGCGTCGTTAAAAACGTGGCGCTGTTGAAATTGTCAAGCGTCCAAGTTTCCAGTGAAGCCATCAAGGTTCCTCATCACGTGAATGAGGTGATTTCTTTGATGCACCATGTTATCATTCCGTACCTGCTACGATACTCGTGTCTAGTCGTGTAGCGAAACAGACATCATGGGGAAACTTAGTTACTCCCAAATACGAGCTTATATTTCTTGACATAATTCTGTATGATCATCATCATATCTATACTCAGTAAGCAAGCTCATCAAACTCGCTCAAGCAGTTTTGTTTTTTTAGGTATTTTTTTATGCTCATAGTGCAATGGGAAACCTTGAAAACATTTACCCACACATCAATGATTAACGTCATTATTTTATATACTACGTCATTGTAGCTGGAAAAGGGCATGAAACCAATTTCCGTTACATCTATTTGGCGAGGTAAAATTCTGTCCATACAAATATCTACTTAACGCGCGTGGTTGCAGTAATCAAGTAGGTAAGTTAGAGTAACTTATCTAAAATCAAAAATATTCAATCAATTAGCAGGGTAAAATTTATTCAGATGCATTTTAGCTAGAATTACCCGAACTTCATAAAGAATATTACTCCAACCTGAACTGGGTGTTTTACGTTGCCGTAGATCCAATTGTGATGCTTCAGATATTTTTAAATTGATACCTCCACTGCAAAAACGCTCAACAATTGCCCTCTGGATCTAATCCGATCATCTAGGAGCCCAAAAATAGGAATGCGCTCAGCTGTCAGTAGCAGGAGCACTAACGCTCACCTCCGAATCTTGGAGAATTGAATAGGGTGGTTTCCTATTATTTTTTATTGCCTAAATCGAAAGATTATTTCTCCTGGAGTAAGAATTTCACGCTTTTAGATTTTTTTAATGACGATATCTATTTTTCGCGATTTAATGAAAAGTGAAAATTTTCAAGCGCGCGAAAACGCGACGGCTAAGTATGATTGTTGGGAAAAGCTCGTGTGACGTCATTCTGGTTGCCGCTGTCACCGTGTGATGTGACCTTGGGGCGAGGATATGAGCGCCGCTGCGACGCAGGCCGCTAGCAGGTAGCAGAGTACCCTGCTAGCAGGTGGCGCTTGGCTTAAATAAGGATTATTAATACCTTATCAAAAGAAGGAAACTTTACGACAATAAGCAGTTTTAATAGGTGATTATTAAGAGATGTTTCCCTGAGCTCTGTGCCTCATGAATGATTGGTAATCTCAGACTATGTAAAACTCCTATCTACTCGTATAGAAACTAGGTCCCTGTGACGTCACGTGGAGTGGAATCGCATGGGCGCCAATCTGGCCTTTTTCAAATGAGGTTAAAATTGACCATCGCCATTCGTCTAATCCGGTATTTCTAGAAACAAATAATTTGTATTTTATGAATGCACTAATGGTTGGTAAAGAGTCGCAATCAATGCTTTTCGTTTTCTTTGATGAAGGAAACTACCCTTTTGTTGAGCTTTTATGCAGTGGACGTATCGATATATTTACTCTGTTGAGCCAGACACTTTTGTTATGATAGCATAGGTTTAAAATAAGCATCAAGTCTCAAATCAAGTCTCGATAAAAGACTAATTATGCCGCGTCCTCATGAGTGGCAAATGAAACAGCATAAGAATTACCCCTTTCGACGGAAACATTAAGAGCTACAGGTATACTGTAAGTGAGGAATGATTGAATCAGTATGGGCGATCGGATTTATGGGCTGGCTAGTATGCTAACTCCCCACGTCGTCGGCTCGGATGCAAATCCCGGCGGTGGAAGACATTTTTCGGAGACTGCGTTAACACTGCTTGAGGGCTTAGTGGGTGGCACACAAGTACAGCAATCCGTCCGTTGGATGGGACGTTAAACTGTGGTCCCCATGGTCCCATACGTTAAGAGCAGGAAGTGTTTTTACAACAATAAGATTTAAAATAAATATTCCGTGGTAAATCAATTAAAAAGAAGAGACTTGATTGAAAAAAAAATAAATTAAATACAGCTTTTTTAATTTTAATAAACATTACGATAAATTTTTATGGCTTTATGTATCAAATTAATGTACCGTAGCCTTGATGAAGATGTATACATATGCCGAAACGTTGGAAAACAATTTCCTTTAAAATTCTTCAAAACCTGCACTCCAAGACACAGAATCAAAGTTAAGCATAGAGGTCAAGAGAAAGAAAAAAGGTATAAAAACTCAATGTAAATACATAATGTCCACGAAGGTATGTACAAAATCGTTTGTTTGTACGAAGACGTACCATGTCGTTTGTCAAATTAGTTTCGTCAAGAATTTCCAGGAAGAGATTTGAGCCGAGTAGCGAGGCTGGGGAGTTTGAGATAAGCAGAAAATGGCTGAAAAACAAAGCACATCGTTAAGTCGCATGCGTCAATGACGCGTGAAAGGGGACCTTTATCGCAGCATCTTTTTCGATTTTCATTTGTTTTCTATTTTTTTTTGTATTTGCTCCTCCTTTCCATTTCCAATTCCCGGCTCCTATCTGATGATATCTTAACGAAGACATTGGAGATAACGGCCGTTATTTGCTCTTTTTTAGCTTTCTCAGCCCTAGGGATATTCCCTAAAGATTCGCAGAATATAATATAGCCAAAGGGAGGAAAAAAGCGGCAAAAATCTTAATTTCCTGGTTGGAATGTGTATTTTGTGTTTTTTTATGGGAAGAAAAGACGCTGAACAACGTTAGATCCCGATTCTTAACTATGCTAATGAAAATAAAGACATTTCTTGAAATTAAAAATTGGGCCTATACATTCTCTTGCGTTTTCTAGAATGTCTTTTCTGTGTAGTCGTCAAAATGAAGCAATTACTTCCACTTAAAAATCTTATTCCTCGAGTTTCATAACCATTAATAAATGAGTGGTTCAAGATACGTTCTATGTTCTCTGCCAATGATATTTTGATTTGAAAAAAATTTTGCTATGTATATTTTTTGAAACTTACTGTACTTTTAACCTTACTTTCTGGATAAGCCTCGTAATTCCTGAAAAAAGTTAGATAACAGTTTCCAGGAACTTGGTTCCACAGCCGGTGTGATAAGCTATTTAAAAATGGTACTATCTCATTCCCTGTTTCATCATCATTACTGGCCAACAATCCTAAGACTGATTTCATGCATCACTTGACTCAATTCTGCTATTGGATAATCTTTTCACACCTACGTATTTCTTATCTTTCCTATCTTTATTTATCTTCTCTTGTCTTTTATTCTAAGTCTTCCTTTTCCGTTCTTTCCCTGTACGTCTCTCAACGATTGTCTTTATCAGGCCATCATGTCTCATGATATGCCAATTTAGCTGCTCCGTCTTCTTAAGAAGTCTTCTTGATAAGTATCAAGGTTTTCACGAGGCATCTCCTCTCTTCTACCCTTCTTATTACTTTCTTAATTACTTACTCATTCGATCCATTAGATGCCTATGATTCATCTGTATTATTTATATTTCAGACACTACATTCCTTGTTTAGCCTTGAATAAATATCTTGTATATGACGAGGGCTAGTAAGGATCTTCACGTTCCAATGAGGGTAGAGGGTTTTCCATTTAATAGCATCTTGTTAATGTTGCCTCTTAGTTGTGATAGCCTTTCTTTTTTATTGTACCACTCAGTACTGCCCTTAATAAAGGCACCCGGTAGAGTAAGTAAGCGCGAAAAAAACGATAAAAATATTTTCCTAGCCCTGCGAAGAACATGGCCAACACGTCACGAGGTTCTGGAAGAAGGCTCGTGAATGTACGATAAGGAAAACAAAATTCCCATAGCCCGAGCGATGGCCTCTTCGAAGAATAGTAGATGTCACCATAGTTTTCTGGTGTTCCACCGCGTTGTTTAATGTCTTGTCTAATGCTTTTAATGATAATTTGACCGATAACAGGTAATAAGGTAATATATTCATGATTAAACATGATATTACCATAACCATAAAAAACGGAAATTAGTTGAAAGAAATAGGTAACTAATAAACAATTATTAGTTAATACTGATCACTAAATAATGGAGGAAGTAATAATAGATTAGTTATCAAATGTGAAAAAAATCAAGTTCATTCCATTGACCTGAAGATTCTGGCGGGAATGCCGAGGAAATTATCGTCATCTCAATTCAAACAACGTGGTGGAATCACGGAATTCATAAGCACACTCTTCGCGAATGTCACAAAAAATATTTTTCCGTCACTGTGGATCGGGGCCAGAATTACAAATAAATCCCACTGTAAATGTAGACGATTCGTTTCTTATTTTTTCCAGTTAGTTTCTAGCTTCTAAATTCCTTAAAATATTAAGCAGACAACTAAGTTCCCCGTTTTTGTTCATTACAATGTTCCGCACGTCATTTAATGTTTTTGGCGCAATGTTCTAAGCCATTTGAAAGAGGATATTTTGCTCTACAGGAATATATATTTTTTTTAATAAAAATTTCTGTTACTTATCAGATCGATTAAGTGGAATGGAAAGTTCAGAAAAATTACCATATTTGACATCATCTTTTCGTTTCTAATCAAGATTTTAAGGCTGCAGAAGCTTCTCGCAACATTCATACTTTGTATGAGGTGGGTTTTTTTTAATCTGAAAGGACTGATCGTGATTTGAATGCAACGTTCAAAAAAGGAAATTTTGACTTCTATGACGCACTTCTTTCTAGTCGTCCTATAGCGAAATGGCTGCTTATTGAGCCTATTTTAGACGATGTATTTTAAATTATCGTTTAAAGTTCTAGTATTTACTGTATTCATCCTGCTTGACATAATGTATTTGTATGTATTATTTTAAAACATTTTACAAGTTCAAGTGTGATTTCAGATTAAGGTTACCAAAAAAACTTTGTTAGAAATGGCAGTAGTTATACGAAGGAACTAATAAGGAAAGGCAGTAGGGTACGGGGAATCCGTCAAAAAAACTGTTATTTCACCCAAAGTATATATATCCGTGGTATATTACCTATGATGATGACAACGAAGGTTAAGGAAACTATAGATTGATAAGTTTACATTGTGTTCGATAATCGATTCTCTCAAAAAGATTCCGGCGAGCTTGGCGAAGAAAGAGATTGTTATCGTCGCCGCCTAAAATGTCTCCGTAATCCAGGAGTCGCAGAGATGTCCCCTTTCTCTATTCCTCTTACCCTCTCAGTCGATACAATGGGCCCTTAATACCTATCCTCCGACGAAAGGAGGTTTGTGCCTGTGTCGGAGTTGAACGGCCTCGTGAAGAAGACAATGTCTTGAGGCCTTTCTCTGGTAGCGCGTCTGCATCGACAAGACCCACGACGCTTGAGACAAGCTTACGCGGTCGAACTTGCGGGGTTTCCGTAAAGCGGGATAGAATGGCGAATGAAAGGGTCGAGAAAAATTACACCTCATCGTCACCTGGTCTTTTTCTTGATGAAGAAAATAATAATAGAGGTGGCTTAGTCTTGGCTAAGGTTAAGCATTGCTCAGTAGCGAATTTCAGGTTTAGAAGTGACATAAAAGCCGGTCGTCCTGGGTGGAAGGGTGGCTGATGTTCACGATTATCATTGCAAGCTTTGAATATTTTTGTTTGATATGATGTTATTCTTTCCCGGCGAATTAACTAGATATCAAATGTTCTCAATTGATACACCATAGATACGATAAATTAGACAATTAGTAAAATGAGGCTCCAACTATTGATTGTAAAAGACCCCGAAAACCATGACACCTGGCGTCTTCTAGATCTCCTGCGAATGTGGCCAAATATGAGTAGGGGGAGTGGTAGCCACCAGACTTAATGAGTATCGGATGCATTTAAGACTTGGACTGTCTGATAAGTCTTCTATAGCTGAAAATACCATCAATGGGGACCACAAAATAAAATTGGATAGCGCCAAATTAAATCGCCTTTCCAACATCTTCTGGGACAGGCTTACTATGGACTATGACGACTTTTAACTAAAATGCATAACTTCCATTACACCGAGCCACACATAAAGGACAAACTAATGACCATAAAAATTTGACGGTGCATAAAATAATCAATGAATTCTGTCATCAGCATCTATATCGCATGGTAAGAGGCCTAAAATAACGGTCTTATCAGTTAAAAGGTTTTTATCAACTCCATGTAAATCTACCTTAGCCAATAATATTACTGTAAAATTGTACTACAGCAGATTCCAGTTAATCAGGCCACCGTACATTTATTAGGAGAAGCGGCTTATTATAGAAAATTATCCTAGAACATAACCCAAAAGAGGAAGTAACTGGAGTTTTCTGTTTCGTTGAAACAATAAGCCACTTAAGAAAGCCGCGCATAGCTATTTTACCAATAATTACCTTGAGGTAGGCACTTTTTAAACGCTATAAACTATTTTTATTTCCTGAATATTTATCTAAACCTGGGAATCATTTTTAATCGTCTCTCTTACCGCTGTTGTAGGAATCAATTTTATTATTCTAATTTTCGAGCCGCTTCATTGGTGCAAAGTGCACGGTCACCAATGCATCCCAATCATCCGAAATATACCTAATAATAATTTGAAATCATACAAATTACATTATAGTGTGTATACCGCAAGTTGACGCACGGGCCCGCGAAGTACCTGAGCCACGAGCAAAGGAGGGGAGGTAAGGACCGACAATAAAACTGCATGGGACCGACACAGGTAGCTGGCGGGTCCGTTCCCCCTTCACTTTCCTCCCCCCGACGAAGGCAACTAGCTCCTCTAATAGAATTTTAACTTTTTTTACTTTCTCATAATATCTCAATCTAAATAACGTATTTTTAAAGTACTAAAAAAAGCCAAGAAGAATGATAGTCATAAAACGCGGAGTGCCCCGGTCATAAATAATGAAATGGTCGAAAGTTATTTTTTAGGCGTAATACTGTATGTTATATTTTAACTCGTGCGCCAACTTACGCTGTACACACTATAGTAAATTATAATGCGAGAAGAACGCGTCTGTTCTCTTTTGTCAACATAGGGTTTCGTTACAAAATTTCGCGGGGAGAACCGTTTCATCGGCGGGGACATCCGGGGTCATTGGACCCAAAACCAAGAGGAACCACCGCGGGAAAAATACTCGGCTTACAGAAGAGGATATAGACGAGGACGAATTCATTTTCGGCCGTCACTCGGGTCCCAACGGAACTCAAACCACAACGCGAGATAAGCCATCAATCAACTGGGCAAAACGAGTTGGCGCCCTTCCGGATACCGCAGGTGCCGTGACAAACACTAGCGTCGCCACGCGAATGAAGTCAAATGGGGTTGCCGGACGGGAGACACTCGAAACTCGTTAAGGGCACGGCCCGTTGCATTCGACTGCGGTAGTGAAGAAAAACAAGAGAAAAGCCAAAGGGACTGGATAGAGGAGGCCCGATCCCATCCCATACAAGGCTGATTTCTTTTGCCACTTCGGTCGCATTTTAATCGGTTTTCAAAAATGTCCGCGGCGCGGTAATGAGTGCAATGCGATCCACTTTTTCTAAAATTCTGAAACAGTGGCGCCGACTCCATTGGGCCTGAGGGGGCCCGAGCCCCCTCGAAGATTCGTTTAGGGGGGCCGAGCCCTATCAATATTTCAAGAAAATAATTAAGTTATATTATGCTTTGTGAAACCACAAAAATATATTGGTAATTTTTATTTCCCATGTTTGACGATAGTTACCTTTTAAAATAAATTCAACAATGTGTTAAAACAAATAATTATAAGGTGAAGCAGGTTGACTGAATCAGGTGGTGTGAATCATGATAGTGTTTCGGTGCTGCGACACACTTTGAATTTAACCTCTTCCCGGGGCAAGACCTCGGATATGGGCCCCCCCAATATTTTTTATAAGTCGGCGCCCCTGTTCTGAAATAAATGTTTGCAATTTAAATGCATTTAAAAGTTATGAATTTTATAG
Source organism: Ischnura elegans (assembly GCF_921293095.1). NCBI lineage: Eukaryota > Metazoa > Arthropoda > Insecta > Odonata > Coenagrionidae > Ischnura > Ischnura elegans. The sequence goes on from NC_060253.1 coordinate 20,822,943, forward strand.
ATCACATCATCATGTATATAAATACCGGTTAACACCTCTAATTGTACCTTATTTCCCCGTGAAACTCGGATCAATTTGTCCGTCACGAGTGGCGAGTATTTTAAACCCATTCAAATGCGAGGAGGTTGACGACACATACGGAGGCCAACATGAGGATCCTCTTTTGCAATATTCGAGAGAAAATTCTCCCAACGTAATCATGTGAAAGAGGCGTTGAGTCTTTACTAATGGAGGCCTACATTTCTCCACTTCTGCGACTCCACTGATTCTCATCGGTCGCCGTAAATAATGGCGCTCCGGTCGCTAGGATCCTTATCAATGTATCATTAGGTCGCAAGAGATAAGCTTCACGGCGAATGTTATCGTTTATTAGTAAAAATTAGGCTAATTTTACCACTATTTATACCATGCCAGAAATCACTACACTAATTGAACTTCATTAAAAAAGACTAGACATTGAAAAAGTTACTCTACATTTATTTCCACACGACACGTTTCGTTGTGACAACAACATTTTCAAGTGCATCATCTGCAGCCTAGATCTGTCTTAAACATTCTCTGCTGCCGGACTATTGATGAACCTGGCTTCACATGATGCACTTGGAAACGCGTCCCGCGAAAGTAAATTGTGTAAAATTGGAATATTTTCTTTATATAAGAGAATTAGTTTGAATTCAGATGCAGTTCTGTTTTTTTAGCTCATTTTCAAATACGGATCTTCATCTATGAAGAAAAACTATCTCGATATCAATTAGAACTATCTCAGTATCTATTAGAACTATCTCAATGAAGTCCAGTGGTGTATCCAGGAAGGGATCCCCGGGGTCATAATCTCCCCCCAAATTTTATCAAGCATTTTTAATATTTATTAGTTTAATAGGTTTTGTATCCTGAAATGTATAAAAGTATTATTTTCAACTGCCTTTAAGAATTAAAACAAAATTTCAGGCTGTAAAATTCGTAAGAACTGGGTATTCTTAAAAATGCATCGCTTTAGGGGGGTATCCCATACTTTCCGGACCCAGGTCATACCCAACTTTGATGCTGAATCTACCCCTGATCAAGTCCCATACGCTCCTCCAAATTAAATACAGCCTTTCTGTAATTTTCTCGATCTTGTTGAGCATATGTAGCCACAACATTGCGTCAGACAAGCGATAGCGAGCTATCCCTTTGTTCTCAACAGAAAGCCTGCCGCCCTGAGGTTCCCAAAAGTGTATCTGGGTTAATTGCGGTGATTTTCAGGATTAAAAGAGTGGCCCATGGTATTAATTAAGCGATCGCTTTGGCGAGAAGGCCGACCGCCCGGGAGGAGAACTCGTTGGGCGGCCGGCGAAACACGCCCTCTGGGGCCGAGAGGGGAAAGAGGGAGGAGACGTCCCGAACTTTTGACCGTCTGACAGACAGACCCGCTCATAATTTACGATATGCGAGAGTGATACGCTGTTTGCTTGTTTGACAGTCCGCAGGGGCCAATGTTGTACCACTTCTCGATCATATCAACCTCTTTTTATCCATCCTGAATGGAAGGATTAATTTTTTTTTACCGAGGCCCGAATTTGATCGATGGTAAACTTTCCCTCATTCTGTCATCTTGCAACTGACAAATCTTTATTACGGCAACGATTAATGATTATTTTTTAGGTCTGATATTAATTTTAACTCCATGCATCACATCTTAATGTCTAAGATTCGCTAAGCATCTATAAATGTAGATATTTTATTTCTGCTTGAGGCTTTCTTTTACCCTTTGGTATTTGTTTATTTTTTTGCTTGGTAACCAGCGGTTCTCAGTTCTCTGTGGCACCCACAAAAAGCTAAACTTTCTCTCATTTTGTCATCTTGCAACTGACAAATCTTCATTACGGCTACGATTAATGGTTATTTTTGGGTCTGATAATAATTTTAACTCTCCATGCATCACGACTCAATCTATAAGATTCGATAAATGTACATTTTTTATGCTTATGAACCTTTTCAGACACATGGATTTTTCCAAATTATACTCTGAATGGTTTATTTTTTCCTATTTAATTTGTTTGTTTATTTGGTTGCTTGGTGGCTAAGAGTTTTCAGTCCTCTACGGAACGCACGGGAATAGGACTCAGGGCAGTTGTGTTCCAAAGGCTTTTATTTAATATATTTACCCAATAACATTCCATTGACATAATAAACGACTAATTCGAACTGCAATGCTGTTGGAGCCCGTGTTAAAATATTCTGAAAGACTGAACATTAGAAGTGTATCTCCTGCAGCCAATAAGGATAGTTTCTCCGAAACCGGTTTTTCGGTTGGCTAGGTAACCGTCATCAGGGAGGAGAATGTGTCTCAATCTGTCCTAGGACTTGGTAAGAGTTCCACTAGCGACCCAATAAACCTGTTTCGGAGAATATATCTACTATTCAAATTAGCTCGAGGAGATACAATTCTAAATTTCACTTCAGCCAAGTAGCAGTTCCACGGTCCACCCAATTTTGTTTATTCTGATTTTTATTTCTATTAATTTATTTCGCTCACCGTCAGAACGCAATTCAGCCCTAAACGCGAATAAATTACCTCATCTCATCAACTTTTCGTGGCTCTAGGGCGTGGAGATCCGAAGATATAAATATCAACTCAACGAAGTCGGACGCATTCTGATTCATAATGACTGACTTTTGATTGATTCATGCGTTCGTCTATAAATATCAAATATTTATGGATGGAAGTATCCGTATTTGCCGTGATACCTTTGCTGAAGCCTCTACCAATCCATGTGAGGCTACTAACGGACGAATTCTATGTAAACTTGCGGAGTTGCGTAATACTTTAGCTTTCAACAGAGAATAAATATGGGCTGCTAAGACGGAAATTATGGCTCTGTCAGATGGACAGTTATTTTAATTGATTAATGTGTAAATGGTCTTCCGACCAAAATAAGTTCACGTCCAGTAACAACTAAACCTAATCACCTAATATCTAATGGAAAGATCACGGATATAGAATGTAACAACATGGGAATGATGGTATCGCACGTGGGTTATAATGCGTTATACTCACTTTAACTGGTTAAAATTAATGTACCTCACATCAGATAGATTATTAGAGTAAAATTATGCCTCAATAAATGAACTTTAAACAATGGATACATTAAATTATCACCTACGAAGATAATGTCTCTCCATGATGTCAGCGTCGAATATCACGAGGTGTAAATACATTAGCCTTGAACAAACTTTTAGCCCTGATTCCAGAAAGTTAGTAGTTTTTCTTTGCTGCGCCACACCCAGTTAAGATATAGCAAGTTAAAAGGCATAGATATGTAGTATACGTGCGGACTGAAGACTGGATTAGTTAGACGGAGTAGGTTCGAAGATTTTCGCGGCGTTGATTAACCGGTTTCCATCGACCTGAAGACGCTGACTGCAATGTCAGCGAAACTATTGTCGCCAAAACCCAACAGACGCGGTGAAAACCCGAAGAGAATGCAGAGATCATCTAGTTAGACAGAGGTCAAGACAAGAATAGCTTTGAGAAAGGATGCATTTAATAAGAGGAGAAAGATGTTATGTAGCAGCATGGACCTGGAGCTCGGGAAGAGACTGATTAGATGCTGTCCTTAGAGCGTTGTGTTGTATGGATGCGAAACGTGGACCTTGGGAAGAGGAGATAGGAATAGGATCGATTCTTTTGAGATGTGGGTGTGGAGGAGGCTGGAGGGAGTGAAATGGGTGGATAAAGTGAGTAATGAGGAGATGCTACAAAGAGCTGCGAAGGAAAGAACATTAATGATAACTAAAGGATAGAAAAATGGGGATTGCATTGAGCATATTTCAAGAGTGAAGGGGATTTTAAATACAGCAGTCGGGATAACAATGTAAGGAGAAGAGGAAAGAGAAGGATGAAGATGACAGATGCAGTGAGGTTAAACGAAGGGATAGGGAAATCAAAGATGAGACCTTGGACAGAATGAGGTGGAGACAATTTTTTTGTGTTTGGGACCTGCCAGTGGGGAGAAAAACAGGGGATGCTGATGACCCCGAGAAGCCCCGTGACCCAGCATGAGATCTTAACCATTTAACCAAGATATAACTAAATTTTTCTGCCGACTTCAAATATCCGCCATAAGACGAAACGCAATACAACGATCACAGTAGCCTCGGATTGCTCCCTACTGCCACCCTATGTCCAGCTTCAAAAAATGAAACTACAACAATGAAAGCCTAAGGAGCTTATTGTTAGTGGGGCTAGGCTCGTATATTGCCGTTGGAGTTTAATCTGACACGGAAGCGCTGTTCTGGCCCTCAAAAACCAAACTGTCCTAATTGTAGTCACGTTCCTCTATAGATATCCTTTAGTATAGTGATGTTCCTCAATTTCCCAGATTGTTAGTTCGAGAAAAATGGCGCGGTAGTCTCTCTTATCTTCCTTTCAACTTATGGTCTGCTGTTCCTAATACGGGGTAGTCCGCCGAGAAGGCGCCTCGTAGCCCAGGAAGTCAGACATTACCAGTAATTTTTCACTTAAGGAGGTGCCACTGTGTCTCTGCTAATCAGTTCGATTACAGAAACCAGTCATTCTCTCACAGTAGTCAATTAAATATGCTTATTTTGCTGATGACATGCCTTGGTTATTTAAAGTGCAAACGAACGTTTAGAAAAGTGGTCATTTTAATGATTAAATTCATGAGTGCATTTCCCTTCGATAAATTGAGAACAGCGTAATTTCCTCATAACTTACACATGGACATAATGGTGTGTGGAGTAGCATTTTTGTGAGTAGAATTTAATGTGGTTGAAATGAAATATTACAGCTGCATATAAACCACAAATTTTGTTTTAAAGATTACCGACACATTTTGACAGTCATACAATAGAAAATTTTAGTGTATCCAATTTAATTCAATTACTTGGAAAATAGCAATGGTGGTTCATCGTACAGGATGTTTCAGGAGGAATCTGCAATACTTCAGGAGGTGGTAGGGGAGACGATTTAAATAGTTCCTTGTCCATCAACATGGGGTCACTACTCCTCAGATACTATTGTAACGCAAAAAGTTTTTGGATGTACTTAGCAGTTACCATGAAAACAGTTCTTCATGGGTATCCAGCCTTTAAGAAATTTTATTTAATACTCTGGATTTTTAAGGATATTGAAGAATTAAGGTTGGACGAAAATGTGCAATGATATGTGTCTGAAAGGATTAATCTTTCAGCACAACTAAACGAAAGCTTTGAGTGAGAATCGACAATGTGATTGTGCATTCTCACCAATTTTGAGATTTATTAAAAAGGGTTGAGAGCTTGCAATCTGGCATTTGCTCCTATTTGATGTCTGCGGTGTTGGTGAAACCTGGTTTGGTTATTAAATATTGTGTGGAATATATGAAGTCTCCTTATTATCCATTCATTGCTATATATACAATTAAATGCGCACGTGATATATTTATCTTAAGTAAAGACCTAATTAAGCGCTTCTCCTGCAGCCTAGTTCTCCGTAAGTACCCCTATCTACCTCCTTTACCAGTAGCAAATATTTTAACCGCTTACTGCAAAAAGGCATCATGGCCAATTTGGCTAACTTTAATTGAGAGAAAAAACACCAAGTAAACCTATATACACCACATACATATATTTTTTAAATATTTTTTGTTTCACATGACTGGCATTTGGAACTTGTATATACTCATAAATTAAGTAAAATATTTTAAGTGAGTTAGCTAGAGATTTTTTTGTATTACGAACATGTTTATTTTCTGCCGTAATCAAGAATGTTTAAGATATTTCATGGAGAACCATCAGTATTTAAAGAGATTATTTTGTTAAAATTTATTTGAATGAAGAAAAAAACTTTGTTTGGCTACATTATTTCAGCTTATTATTAGGATGCTGTTGTCGTTCCCCTTGACCTAATCAGATTCCAAAAGTTCAATTTTTATTCTGGTATTGTTTAGTTTTATAGAGATTATCCATTCTTTTATGTTAATTGGAAGAAATCGACCGTTGAATAGGCTTTATGGTAGAGCCCGTATCGACTCTTCCGCGTTCATTAGTCTAAAATAATCCAATGCCAAGTCGGCGATGCTCATGTTACACTGCACCATGTGGTGCTTCTCGGATGAAAAAGTCATTTCTGATCTGCTGTGTTTTGATAAGGAAAAAGTCCATTTTTGTTTGTTTTGGGTTTTTATCTTTGTCAATTTTATTTTTTATGCACCACTTCAACATTGTACACACTTTGTAAGCCGCTTTACCGCCATCACCTTCATGATAGATAAAAGATATACATTCGCTCGTAGAAAGATTATGCACACGAAAGACGTTAATAGCTGTCTGAGGTGATGGGTGTCTTGAACAGGAATACAAGGGATGCAGAATGCAAACCAGGTAAAATGGATGTTAGTTCACGCGCATTCCACAGCTAGCAGGCAGCTGTTTACCGCAGAAAGGGAACTTGTCCTGGAATACGCAATATTGAAGGCGTTTTCTTTGCTAACAAAAAGCGCGGACATGTATCCTCTTCGTAGCAAACGTTGAGTGTTACGCCTTACAACAACTTAAAGAAAAAAAGAGATAAATCGTCCAACTTGGGCATGATGTCTTTCTGCAGTTAGCGATTCATTTATGGGAGAATTTTGCTTCATATAAAGTGGGTACTTGTAAATGTAACACTGAAATGCGTCATGCGAAAATAAATTCAGTGGAAATATTGCGATGTCTAAAATAACTAATATTATTAAATTCCACCACATTGAGTAACATATCATATGGGATAATAATAACAATAGTAATAATAATAATAATATTTTTTGTACCTCCAAATAATTTTCAAATCAATAAGGAAGGAGTATTAGGTAACCCAGAAGGCAAACCTGTGTTTGAGTTACCATCATTATATAGTTATCTTTCGTGCAATTTTTTAAATTGCGGAAAAAAGAACATTTACCAGGATTAATATATGTAATATTTTTGGCTATATTTATTTCAATAATAGCCAAATTTGAATTTAAAAAGTATTTCTTCAGTTTTAGGATAAATATACAGCCTTTTTTTACATTTTTTTAGAAAAATATGAAGATTTACCAACTTTTGCCTAAGTCTTAGAATTGTTGATTAAATGGTGATGACGATGATGATGATGAAAAATATCCGTGTAACAGTAGCATTTGTTTTAAACGAAAAATACGTCATCAAATTAAACCAGTCAAGCCGGAGTGATGCATCTCCTTAAGTCCAGCACCTGAGGTCCAGCATCCCCGCCAGCGCATATTGCCAGTGACCTCGGTCCTTCGGCGTTGCCCCGTCGGGAGCTTGCCCTTGCGGGGGAGAGCGACCTTGTGCCGATACGAACGAACAAGTGACGATCGCTCCCCGGGACGCTTTCCCCGCCAAAAATGGTCACCAGTGAGGAGGCGCCTCTGCTCGGCGCCACATCATGCTGAAGGTCCATTAGGCGCACTCCATCCTGCCTGACCACTTCTCGATGGTCATTCTAATTGTCATCACTCAATCTTGAACGCTTTCGAAAATGGACTTGGAAAACTGTGAGATAATCAGCCGCACGTCGAGTTTTGATTTCTCGTTAAAAATATATTAACTCAAGAAATGGCTGTGGTAGAAGTCCATTTATAAAAGGTGATGATATTGAGGTGGGAGAAGTATGACGTGATTCTTTCCTGGCGAACTATTTTCGTGAAGTCTCATCGGGATTTCAACTGGTTTAAATCGTTTTCTTTCACCAACGTGTCAACGGAAGACTCATCCATAGCGCATTTTTTAGAGGGGAGGAGTTTTTGGGGGGTCAGGGGGAGCCTGACCCCCCCAAAAATTCCTATCCTGCATCCATGATTAAAACAAAAGGTAATTTCCACCCTATTTTATTTAACAATTAACGAACGACAATGGTGTCGAAACCATGGTCGGTCGTTAAGTGTTAAATAAAATACTGTGGAAATTACCATTTGTTTTAACCATGGATACAGCGTTATTCCACAAAATTAAGCCTGAAAAGATTTTATACGCTCCTACCCTGCGTTCCCCGGAATTGTTTGTTCTAACCGTGAATCGTGGAAAAAGACTCAGAATGAAATACGTAGATATAAAACCGTAGATATAAAATGGAATTGAAAAGTGAACGAAAAAGTAATAAAATCATAAGAACTAAGTGTGATGGAGTGGAATGCGGCTAAAAAGTACTACTTAAATATAACTTTATCGCTGATTTTTTTCATGTACCGGCCCTCACTTAGCCCTTGTGTGTACATTCGGTTCATTTTACACATAAAAACACTAAGGTACTCAAGTAAACTAGTGGCGGATACATATGGGGGGCGCACGGGGCACGCCCTCCCCCTATTGCGGTACTGCCCGCTTTACCGAACATTGCAGAACCACAGTTGTATTTTTTTTATATCATAAGAAAGCATTGTCTTATGCATGCGTACAATCAGTTTAAATAAAACTATCATAAAGTTTGCATATAATTTGATTATTTTCATTACGATAAAAGTAAAGGTAGCTCAAAATATCTTTTGCACCCCCTACTTGAGTTTTTTCTGTATCCGTTACTGGAGTAAACTCGAAGGTAAGAACTAAAACATATCGCATGTTTACGGTTTTAAGTACGCATTAGTAAAACTGTCATTATTTTGAAGTTTTTGCGACTTAATAAACTGGCTGGTCGAAGGGCTCATATATTATTAAAAAGTATGAAAATATTTTTCCACCCGCCCTAGTGAATTTTCCTTTCATAGTCTCTCATTCAGGGGTGAAATAATATCAACTACCGAAAATATTATTTCAGTCTGTTGGGCGAAGTCTATTCATTTCAGTCTATAAGGGCGAACGTATTTTTTGCGTAAAAATACTGATTCTCTGAATATTTCTAACGCAAGAATGATCGTATATTATATGGTTATAATGGTTTTTAAAGTCGCCAAAATGACCAACAACAAATGACAATCAGGGGCCTCAATTTGACAGTTTTGAGCGGTAATATTTTTCAATTTTCGGCTATTTGTTTTCGAGTATACACAAAGGTTTAATGTAAATAACATTACAACAGTTGATGATTTATAGATCAAATATTCAATTAGAAGGTTGGTATGGATTGGTGAGGGTAAAGTTAACGCCATACTAAGCCATGGAGGTATTAATTCCACATATGCAGTGTACGGGGGTCAATAGAGAATAAAGGAAAGGATATTGTTTTCCCGGTGTACTGATGCAATGAAATCTTCACGGGCTTCCGACCGGGTTAGGCTCCCTGTGACATCCGATGTTTCGATAGAGAAGTATTCCATTGAAACGTATTTATAGTCAACGGGCCCTGAGGTTCCTGAGAAAATTTTATCGTATCCGACAGTGATATCAAACCAATAAGAGAATAATGATTCCAAGAATGGAAGTACCTATGAAGTTTGGCATTAACCGGTTCGTCACTCGAAACGCTGACTGCTCGCTGGAACTTTAAATTCGGCGGGAGAATAGAAAAGCATTTCAACGCAGTTTCCACAAGTATCGCAATAGATGAATCTCCAGTTGGCTTGTAGAGATGTTGTCACTGACTGTACATGTAAATAGGTTTTCTACAGTTGCTGTTCGCTGGGTGATCCTAATCTCTCGGATAAATAAGCCATAACTTGGGCCTTTAACCGTAATTTATATCCATTACGATACATTCATAACTTTTCAATGACATTCCTCACGATTGTAAGTATTAAGTACTGAGGCTAAATATAAACGGATCGCTCTCTTCTCAACGCCGCGCCGCGGACATTTTTGAAATCCGAACACAATGCCCCCCAAAGTGGCATCAAAAATCAAACTTCAGCCGGACTTGCCTGTACTGCACCCTTGGCAATTTCTTTAAAGGAGGTTGCAAATATTACAACCTCCTTAATTCTTACAACATCCTTGGTATCTCTCGAATAATACGTCGTAAATGTCGCAACAGCGCTTCAGCCTATGCCCAAGGTAAGAGAAAACCGGTGCTCGCGAAAATAGACTTTTTGTGATGTGATCAGCGACAACAAGAACTTCTTTGGAGCCTAAATTCATGAATAGGCTTTCTATAACGGGTCCTTTGAGAATAAACACGCCATGGGCCCTTCCCTGTTACGGGTCTTATTCATTCATTGTTGGGGCTTCAGTGAAAGGAAGCCCTCTGGAAAGGCAGAGAAGTTAAGGGTCCCTTAGACATTGGAAGACCGTAAGTGAAATTCTGAGGGTACCTGGAACTGTTGAGTTCTCCTCTGAATGGAGCTTATTTCGACCTCTTCTATGGCTATGGTGGTAGTAATTTACGCGTTGATCCTAGTTTCCCCAAAGAGAGTACAAATTTCTCCTCATGTTTTTCTTATGTGTGACTTAAGAGGCCACGTAGTAGACTTTAGCTGCTTTTAAAGCGGGCTCCCAAGCAGCGAAATTTCGAAATTTATGACTATCTCGTCATCCTCTTCATCAACCTCATGGCTGAATTGGTATGATTACTTGATTTGTTAATAATTTTTTAATAAGCTCTGTGTGGACAAATTAGATTACTTTCCCTTTTGTTTATCTACAGAAAATCTTCGGGAAACACTTTTTCATTTGGATTACTCTCCAAATGTGGACCGTATGATGCAAACTGTAAAATTCAGAACTTTTCAATGCTTCAAGAATTCGGATAGCCTGCTGACCGAGAGGTCGTGGGTTCAAAATTCGGTTGAATCCACCAGACACCCCTTGAAGTGCGAGATGGCCCAGATAAGGGGATTGGCCCTCTTTCCATGGATGGGTAAATTTCATACACCTGGAGTAAGGAAGTGGGGGAGCGTGGTAGCCACGTTGGTAGAGCGCTTAGCTGCATTATATCGATGGGCCCCGGGTTCAAATCCCGTGTTAAGCTCTCGGACATCTCCAAAAAAAACAAATTCTTGAAGTGCGAGGTGGCTCATGGAAATGACCTCACACCCTGAGTATGTAAAATTCACACGCCTGTGGCTTAGTTCAGGGTGAGCTCTACCCTCACCCATCCAAACCTTCATTCTCTCAAACTCTCACACTCATCACTTATTAATGAGAAGGATATTTAAGAATTGGTTTATTTATTCTACATGATGCAACTAATTAATGTTACTGTATAGCACTGGTTGGGAATATGAATGTTTTGTTCAACTACATAAGTAAGGCTGAAATATACATGTCATACAAGAAGTTTAAATTCTAATGATTTCATGAACTCTCCTTTTACTATAATAAGTATCTCATTCAATTGAATTGCAAGTGAATCAAATAAAAACTTACAAAAAAAATGTTTCGGGGACAGATATCGTCGATGTTAGTGACATCATAACTTCGTACAGAATTATGTATGTGGCACTTTGCTGGCCTTGTCTGTTTTGGGAATTTATTTGTACTATTGGTTTATTAAGATTTTTTTCCAATATAATTTGTACTTTCACGATTCGCTCTTCTCTACAAAATATCATACTGTATATCCATCGTTATTCATCACGTGGTGATGAGTTACGATCGATGAGATTTGGATATATAGAACTCAATCCTCTCCTATCCAAACCAACTCACTGAGTGTGTGATACCTCAAATAGGAGTTTTACGATACTACGTCATATTTGATCGACTATATTAATCCTTCAATAGAATGATTCATCGTTGATATATATTGGTTCCAAACATCAGATCAATAATAGTCTTTAAATTTTCCTTTCACGTGCATCCATCAGTATTTCCACTACCCGTGGGCATGGATCGACGCGTTATTATTCTTCCGTGTCGTGCACTTTTTGGAAGCGAGCCGGCGAGCCGGCGAGACGGTCGTCGCCTTGGTATCAATGCAGCACGTGTTCCGCAGGGCACACTCCTGGCACCTCCCCCGGTGCAAATCGTCGCGCTGGAGCAGAAAAAAATCATATAAACAAAAAATAAAAACGATTCGCTCTTCCCTTTGCTCTTTTTGGCGTGTGTGACATCAGCGCAATCCCCCAGCCGGCATTCCTCAACTGACAGTGGAAAAGCAAGCGAGCGCAGGCATAAAAAAAATATTCAACCAGCGACTCAAAATATTTCACGTCTGTAACCGCGGGGAGAACCATCCAAACATCTCTGGTGACTCCTCACATGTGCTCACTTCCCTTCATGTACGCATCCTTTTTTTAACGCAGAGATATTGCTATCTTTTACCCCAGGAGCGGATTAAGGTCGTTATTTTGGTGGTGGAGGCGGCAGTTCATTACTTTTCGCTTGGCTCAGCAGTATGTTGTGCCTCTCAGTAATAATTCGTCCGTAATTATAGTCCATATCTCTCTATATCTGCATAAAATCCTGCGAGCCACCACTAAGGTGTTTTGCCGGGAGTGACCAATCACCGCGATGCAGCATGCAAGAGGATCCCTAGTGGTCATAAACATACTACTCGCGATACGCATAAGATATTCGTGTATATTCACGCAGAGGCAAAACTTACCCTCGGCTAATAATTCTTATAGTAAATCCATCCAAGGCTGGAACACTGATCGAGACACCGTTGCTATCCTTAATAGTACGAGGAAGGAATGGCATTTTTAATATCTCAGTTTTGAAGTTTTTTCCTTTATTTTCTTCTCGTGATCACTCACACTTAAAAAAAATAACCTAACAGATTAACTCTCACCTGAGAATGATATTTTTTTAACTCTCAAGAGTCATTTGATGGGAAACTTGTATATAATTTTTTAACTAACATGTACCCCGAAAGAAGCCGGTAAACATCACTGGTAATTTTGATTCCTAATGCATCTTCTATCCAAAATTAAAAAGGAGTTTTTTTTCCACCCTGTAGAACTTTATTTTTTAAAGTAGCCGACACTCAATGTCTGCTATTTCACTTTTTTTGGTTCTTCATCTCACTGTGTAACTACTATGAAGTTAATATTCTGCATTTGACTCCACTGAAATAGCAATCCTGCCACACGGACAGAATCTCTGGTGTCTCCAGACATGTGTTCCTCGTTCCCCTTGATGCTGGCATCTTTCTTTTCCATCCACCCCTTCAGAACCTTCCAGTTAAGCGTGCTGCTTGTAATTCCCTGCGATTCTCTGGTCGAGGATACAGATGTCCCTCGCGGCGATTTTTTTAGGTGCCACAGTTTAAGAGTCACGCTTCGTTAAAGGGTTTCCATTTTGCTTGCTTTGCGTCTCAATTTCCCTCTCCGAGGTCCATTGTACGTTGACATACGCGCACATATATATTTTTTGTGACTAGCGCTGAGTAACATCTTTCAACTAATTTATCCACGGATTAAATGAGCTGTGCGTAATAGAGGGAACGAATTTAAAAATATATATATTTCGCTATTCAGTTGAATTTATGCTTCATGGTGATAACTAATTAATGCTGAGTGAAATTCTATACTTATAGCAATAGAAAAGTATTTTCTACTCCACTAAAATTTGAAAATGCGAATTTTTTATGTGCATTGTAATATGATAACATTAATTAGCCTCTCCTAATTAAAGCGTAACTTGAAGCACGTACGTGGTGCAAGGGCTCCAAATTAAGTATGAAAGACTCTTTACTATATTACTCATCACCCTCCCAAATCCCCCACCCCCAAAACCCACTTTACAAACTGTTCCCCCCTCCGTTCTCCTCCAGTAATTACAATCCCAGCTTGAAACAAAATCTACCCACCACCCCTACATTAACGACCATAGTATATATAAACCTGGCCCCCACCACATATTGTCTGTATTTGATAATGATGTAACAGCCGAAACCGGTAATAAAATTGTGGAATTGTGGATTTTTATAAACTTGTGGAAGAAACAAAGTGTATTTCATTATAAATATAGCCTCTCCTAGTTTGTGACAAAAAAACATGAAAAAAATTCTTTCCGCGTGAAAGACCAATGATTCCGTAGATAATCTTATGATTGAAATACTGTGAATGAATGAACCATTTCTCTCGCAGATGAATCCTGATAGTGATATTTAATATTCTTATTTGCCGCGCAATCCTGCTACCTACTGTTGTTATTGAAGAGTACTGGCCACGTTCACTTGCAACCAACCCCCTTCTAACAAAAAAAAATTGCATCAGCATTTTTCCGTCGACTTGAAGTATTGAAACAGTCATCCGTTCGGATCTGCCTGGCGTGTAGCGGAAATGTCCCGAGTTTAATAATACATTGCATATTTTTGCGTTATCCTTTTTAATCTATGGCACTATTTTAATGTTCCTCTTTCCTTTTTCTTTCCAGGTAAGTGTTTTCCCCTTGGTCTATAGCACCTGCAGCATCGCCCTTGACGGTGAGTTGTTTTGCATCCAATCAAATCTTCCACGTAAAGAAGTTGCGAAGTCATTATTCGAGTGAAGTCGCAACGGGGAGAAACTCTCTTAGCCATCATCTCGGGTCCACCTTGAACTAACTCCTCTTGTTGTATCACTTCGTGGAAGGGGTGGAAGGTCTCTCTTCACACGAATATTGAAACACAGAAATTACTTGATGAAAAATAATTTTAGTGAAACATAGCTGCTAACTTATGTTTTCTATGCTTTAAATTACTATTGGCGTAACTATTTGGGAGGGGTGAGGGGATAGATCCCCCCCAAAGCCTCAGAGAAGGTATAAAAAAATTTAAACTATTGTCTAGTTTTGACATATTATAACTGCAAAGTCTTGAAGTTAAATTTTTTTATTGCCAAAATGATGTAAAATGTATATCCGGGTATGTCATCTTTCAAAAAATTTCCCGGACCTCCCATTAACAGGGGGGGTCGCCCCCCCCCCCAAGCCATTCTATCCCCCCAAAGCATATTCCTAGTCACGACCCTGACTATTGTTGTTTATATTTTATCGTTACGCGGATGTTAAACGTGTTCTGCTGAGAGCCGTTAGAGACTCGAAGGATGAGCTCTGGGCAAAAAATATATTGCTTGAGCAATTGAGGATGGATATCTTTCATGGCGTAACGGAGGACATCATATTAGACCTCCACACTGTTTCCATGTGCAACAGAAACGATAAATTAAGATTGATACAATGCACAAACGGGTTGGTATGGGAATTCGCTTTTCCTCCGGACAATAAATTAATTTAATAAGTCGTAGACGGGAATTCGCTTTTCCTTCGAACAAGAAAGGGATTTAAAAAGTCCTCTGAGGAAATTCGTTAGAGCAGTTCCTTTTTATTTGTTAACAATCCGGTGTCCTATTACCCCCGACACATACCTCTTCAGGCAGCTTGCGGGGTAGTATGTAGATGTAGTTGTAAACCTGAGTCTCGTTAAGTTAGTGAGTTTTCTAGCAATTACTCCCACTAGCAATATTTCAGTAACTGCGAATACGACTTTGGTTTCTATTTTTTTAACTTCTTTTCTCGGAAGGTGTTTCTTTGCACGCGTGGAGTCCTTGGACTTTTACATTTCCATAAGGAGAAGACTTAACAAGCGACATCTTAATGACGGAAGCTGCTCGTTAAGGAAATAATTAAAATTCAACTTCTATGCGCTCGACGTCGAGTTGCGATTGTTTACGTCTCGGTGTTTCCGTGCCAGTCTTAACGGAGTGTTTCAAGGCCAATTAATAAACTACGACACTTAAGTTTGGGCACTCGTGGGTAAAATTTTATTTTCAACCAGTTGCTTTTGAATAAAAGGTGTCAATATAAGTTCTCAACTATGTTTCATAAGAAAATATGATTACAGGATTGAAATTCCTGGTTCTGATTATTTTCCCGAAAGATTTATGGAGAAGCGCGAATCCAAATACCTAGTGATATGAAAATAAAAACTTCGATTCTTCGATAAACTCATAGTATTGGCAGTGGCGCAGCGAAACTGCTCTCGCAGCTGAATTCGACTTCACAGACCCCACTCTTCGAGTGCATGGGTTCTAATTACATGTATGTATTTCCTTCGTACTAAAAGACATACACTAGGTCGTGGAGGCGAAAGGAAACTTTCCTGAAAGTTCATGGGCTGATGAGTAATTACGCATCGACCTTCCCGGAGGACTAAGTCAGAATATCGCGCTATTTCATGTCTACCTGGGGGAAACATTTTATGTCCCTTATAAAAAAAGTTAATAAACTGGACTCCAGAAAGTTATTTCGCCTATCTCGCGGTTAATGTTTGGGGAGCGGCGGATGAGTCTCTCAGGTTTTATCGTTCGTCGTAAAAACGGTTGATGCGACAGAAAGGTTAAATGACGCGGTGTAGATCGATACAAAGTGTACATTTATCTATTTATTTGATTAGTTTATCAAATACAGCATTTCTGTCAATTTACAGCCAAAGACTAATAAGGTATTAATGGACGTAAGTAAGAAGTTTACAATTTTAACGACAACATAAGGTAAGATACGTGATTACAAAAATACAAATTAAAAAAATCAAAGAAAATATGAAAGGGATAAATTTTCACAGTGGAAAAATAATTTGTCTTATTCGGGATAAGAACCCGAATCTCCAGAATAGGAACCAGGTATTATAACGATGTGTTAAAGTAAGGACATAGGTATATCGCGTGTTATGTGTGGTTAACCCCTTCGAGGCTCTATTAACCATTGTTAAGTTTTGATTATGATATAACTGAGGGAGCTTTATAAACATGCGAAGAAGGAATGGAAGCCTTACTCGATATACGGGATTTTTTTAAATCGATTCATGTTTATATGAAAGTTTCGCTGGCGTTAGAGCTGGAGTCTGCAGGTTAGAAATTGCACCAGAGGGCGACGGCTGATATTCCAGCGAAAGTACCCTTCGGAAAATGAATCGACGAAAAATCCAAAGAGCAAGCGAGTTATAATCGCCAACCAGAAACCTTCTCCCATTTGAGAGATTTTCCATATTCAAGTCCCTATCAATCTCAGAGTAAGTCGTTCTCATAGGTCGATGAGCTTACGTTTTTTTCGATTCATTGAGTATCATAATAACGATGTGATTGGTTCATTTTATTGAATCACCTTAGTGACTTGATTCGTAATTATCGACTTCATGAAATTTCTGAAAAGAACGACTTTGCCAATCTATACCATATACAGGATGGAAAAAAAAATTTGTAACAAAATTTTAACCCTGGATACTCCATCATTTGCGGATCTATAGGAGGGGCTAAGGGGGCCATCCCCCCTTGGATATCCAATTCACACTAGATAGATTGGTAATTTTGTTCGGACCCTCACCACTGTTTTGAGGTTACCCCCGACTTAGCCCCTTGTAATTATCTAGGATCCGCCACTGGATGCCATTAGGAGCTAAGATTGCTGATGATTTTTAGGTCGAAATCACACAATTTTTAAACTACAGAAACTTTAAGCCGAGCATTCCGCTTTTCCGCCGCGACTTTTGCCCTGTTGCCGGATGCTCTAGACAACTTTTGACATCAAAAGCTTTGCCTGCCGGAGATCGCGATGTATCTAAGGCATCCGGCAACAGCGCAAACTCGCGGCCAATCAGAGCACTTGGCTCTAGGTTCCTATAATATAAAAACTGTGCGATTCCGACCTAACTTATAATTTTGGTTTCTGCTGGAATCAGCTATCCAAGGATACAGTTTCGTGACACAATTTTTTTGCACCCTGTATATATCCATGTAAGGGAGGAAGGTCCTGAAAGGGGGAGTGGAAAGTGTAAAAAAAAACCTCGTTGATGACCACCTCGTCACAACGAACACTTTTGAAAAATTCCTTGATAATGATATATTTAACAAGTATGGTTCTAGAATACCATTGATGATGACGTAGTCTCCCACTTCTGTTAACAGCTTGATCACGACCCGCAGTATCGTTAGGATCGTTAAAAATAACTCAGCTACACCTCTCGCTACATTACTCGGAATCAGCAAGTGATTGATGCCCACTGTGGCTCCGCATATCCTCGCAAACTCTTCGCTCTGATCCAATTAATCATCATTAGGAGGCTCTCTCCTTCGGGACCCACCTCCTCATCCGACTCCCCGAGCAAATCTTTCCTCCGAATCGTATATCATCGTTATCACGAACTTTTCGAATTATAAAGGATTAATACGCATTAGAAATGTCAGCTAGGTTAGGATCTTGAAATTTTCCCCTACACCTAGTCGTCGAAGATGAAACCTCATGTCAAAAGATGTGGCTTCACCACCTTAAGATCTCAATGAAGATAGCCCCAGTGGAAAACGTTTTTTCCCTAGAACCGAAGAACACTTACAAGGTCAAGGAGAGACCATGTACTTGCTTCGCTTTTTTCAATGCTATATTTTTATTCGGCATTCGGAATGCTGAATGCATCTCGCAACTGGTAGTGGTATCATTGATTGGGCCTTCGTTTGTCTATAATTATTTACTTTTCATGAGTTACTTGTAATATGCCAATCATTTTTTCGTAATAGTTCGAAGTGAGAGCAATAAAATATACCACCGAGATGGAGCCGCGTACCCTGGTCCCCGCGGTGGGAGTTAAGGGCGCTATCCACTACACCAACTGAAATATTTTGAAATAATGAATGGTATGTTAAACCATTTTAACCCAATGTTGCTTCTAATCAACATCAAAAATGTATAAATTTTCAGCTCTATTTAGGAAATACGTAAACCGCGAATTATTTTGTGGTTGCCATTGTAATGACAAAATATTTAACTGCCACAATAATTACGATTTAGTGAAAAATTATCAACTTTTTAAAATGAAAAATATTGAAATTTGATTTCTCCCAGAAGCAGCTCTGGGTTGGAAGGGGTTAAAATGCCGCATGAAAAATAATTTATTAGAGATAAACTAAGGTCAATTCGATTAAACTACTACCCTTTCCGAGATATGTTCGGCACTCCGATTGCCTTAAAAAAAATATGGCATTGAAGAATGAGGATCAAGGTACCCACGTGATCTCTCTTTGTTAATCGTTATTATGGAAAGTTAAATTTTACGTAGTTTAAGCCAATTCAAGACGCGAGGTAGTTTTTTTATTGCTATGGCATGAAGGAGACTTTGTTATTTAAATGGTACAGTAACGGAAATAAATTAGTTCAAAGTCCATTGGCGTTCGAATGCGGCGGCGAGAATTGGAACTATAAGAAGAGGTCCGCCTTTCGAAAATTTGACCGCAGAATGTTGTCATAGAACCGCGAAATATTCAACTCCATATCTAAACTATCACATTAAACTCCCCCACCCCGTATCAATGAAATTCAATCACATTTGTCACCATTGGACAATCCAGAAGAGACCTCATGCCGAGTTCCCCTCTACTTTTTACTGGATTACGAGTTCGCCAGCGTTTAACTTTGAACGGGGTGAGTTCTTTCTGCATCTGTGTACTCAGCCAGCACACACGGCTTCGGAAGTATTTAAATGTTCGTTCGTTCCGATGTCATGACGGGTAAAGCATCCCAGTTCGGACCACGAGGCCTTCAGATCGAATCTCAGAGAAGCTTGAGTGCTTCTCTCATTACATGGACCATTTTCTGGTCTGGCCGCCGCCACCCTTGGTGAACACTCGGCTCACCCAGGTTGGCGGAAACTCCTATCCCTCGCACTACGCATCACTCGACATGAATTGACTTTCTTGTTAGCTCATTTTTCGTGAACTTTTATCTGGAAATCACTCTGCCGTATTGAAAACATGGACAGTAATATTAATTATAATTAACTCATGTGTAGGCCTGCTTCATTTTTGTGAATGAAAATGCTTGTGGCTTCATATTTATTTCATTTTTACACGATTTCAGGAGTTCATAGCGGGTCAATATTTCCACGATTTTGGATCATGTTCGGACCTCATCGTCTCATATGAATACTGCAAGCAATGGTGAGGTCCCGAAAATTCGCATTCGCGAAAATCTATCTGCCCTAACCACGCGGAAATATTAAAATCACATTTATTTCAACTCACCTGAGTATTAGGATTGTTTACTTATGATTATTTATTTTACTATTGAAGATTTCTACCGATTACGGTAGGTTTCCATGGAGTATTAAAGAAGCTATCCCTCTTCAATTTACAATAAGGCCGACTCCCTTTCACTCTATCTGTAAATCCTATTCTCTTCCTACCTCTCCCTCGTTTACCCTTCATCATTCTACCCTTCAACACTGTTTTCAACATCCCCTCCCCGCTAAGTACTCGCTCCGTCCACACCTTCTGTCTCCTCCGTATCTCATCTAGAAGCTGCCTCTCCTCACCCACCGTGTTCAGCACCTCGTCGTTCCTCCTCTCTGTCCATTTTTATATTCTTTTAAATCTATCTTTTTTATTTATCTCCATCGCCCCAAAAACAGCTCATTGAAGGACTTTTACGTCGGAAAAATAACGTGCAACAACGACTTGCACACATAACCACGCCCTGCGTTGGGACAACCTGCTCAGGCGGCACTCGAACTCGACTCGAAAAATTCGGATCGGCAGACTTTACCCCGCCGCCACAGAGGCGGGCAAATTTCACCTTCTCCATTATTCTCCAGACCCACATCTTGAACCTGTGGTAGTGATGATAATTTAGGATCGATTTTATCGAGACTTTTCCTTCCAGTATGCAATCCAATATCGATCCGTCGGAGTGGGCTCCGTTGCCGTGCCCACTGCAAATTGGCGGCGGGAGACTTTCGCTTGGCAACGTAAGCTACTAAATCCTCTCGGCGGCGACGACGTATCCATAGCGACATTACCGGGGAAAGGGGATGGGACGCGCGGAAATGATCGTCTTTTGTCTCCTCCTTCCTCTTGCCATGACCACTCTCTCTCTCTCTCTCTCTTCGTCTGCCCTCCGCCCCGGGCGTCGCGACGCTCTGGAAGGAATGGCGGGTCACGTGGGTACGCAAATGCATTTAGCACTGGTCTCGTCCGGCGCCCATTTTACATATATATGTGCACTCTGTTCGCCAGCCGAAGGCGGAGCGTCGCCGATCGCGGGAAAGTCGATAAACCACCCGCCGCGGTCGCACATCGACTGGGCTAAAGTCGATGAAAAAGTGAACATATGACATTTTTCGAGGAGGCTACTTGAAAGTTTGCTGCAAAAACGTTTATATATGGTTGCAAACGAATGAGCGGAATACAAATTACCATGTGAATTCATCGTTGTCAAGATATAGGCATGCAAAAATAACAATTCTTTTTAAGGAACGTATTTTTTTCAGTTTTCTTGGAAAATCTTACAGATTAAATCAGAATATAAGTGACAATATTACAAAAAGACAAATTTTAAAAAATCAACGAAAATATGATAAAGGAGTAAGGGTGAGCTTAGTGTTTTACAGATAGATCTGACACCTGACGCTAGCGTAATTCAATTGAAATATTCCAATAGGAATAAAATTGGCATAATCTATTTATGCGCTGCGTTTCTCTAATTTACTTATTTAGTGTTTCAGAGATTTTGGACCGAATTAGGATGTCCTCCTGTAGCAAAATAGCGGGCGCTAATTTCATGCCATATTAAAAAGGATTTTGAAGGCGTGTAGTTACATCTACGTCTAAATCTACGTGTACGTACTACCCCGCTAGATGTCTCAATAGGCGTGTTCCGGAGGTTGTCAGGATGCTAGCCGTTCAAAAAAAAAGAAGAATAGCAGTTGCGCGAATTCATTTCCCAATTCACTATTTCTTTTTGGTTAAACCGCATACACAAGTTTTTTTTGTGAGGTACCGTATCAAATGCTTCCTTGAAATCGAGAAATAAGTCGTCGGCTTGTTTTTTTTTCGATACTCCTGAATTGAGTATTTCGCGGCGTTCTCAATTCAGGAAACTAGCCGTGAAGAAAGTGCGCGATCTATATTTCGCAAGATATACCGTAACGGAAGCCCTGCTGACTATCATACAGAAAGCATAGACTGTCTAGGAAAGTGATAACATTGGTAACAAATATGTTATCAAGAATCTCGCCTATAATCGATGTTAATGGTATTGGTCGACAATATCTTAAATCATTCCTTTTTCGCTATTTGAACATCGGCTTAACATTTGCAATTTTTCAGTCCATAGGTTTAACCCTTCCATCAGAAAATGACTGTTTAAACATTACACCTAAGAAAGAAGCAATCTTTGGCGCCAACTCCTCACGAACGCGAGCAATTAAAACTGTAAAAAGGCTACATTTTCTTACCGCGTACATAATACCTAAGTACTCGAGGTTTTTATAAAAGGATATACGGATTTATAGTGTGAGTAATGTGGAAGTGAAAATAAAAGTTGGAAGGAATGGCTCATATTTTGATATACTCAGAAAAATTGAATCGTTTATTGTTAAATTGCTTCGACCTTCTCTGCTGAAATTCTTGATAATGATCTGAGAAGGTCGAAACTGGTTGAGTCTTTTAATAAATATTGTGTGGAATACAACAAAGTTTACTTTTTATACTATCTTCATCCAATGAGTAGCGAACTGTTTTCGATGGAACTGGTTCACACTCTTGATCCCACCACTCACGAGGAAGATCATCGCTTGCGTGCCTCCTGCCTCGAGTTGTTTTTATCGTCCTATCGGTACATTTTTTCATGAAAAACACCTCATTCGTTTTCCCAAATTATCCCTCCTCACAAGGGTTTCCACCCCGTGCGCCGAGGCGAATCGCCACCGTCATTACCGCATTCCTCCCGATGTTTTTTTCTCGACGTTTTCTTGATCTCGTGTAAGTCCCTCGGTGGTTGGGTTTCTGGCGCGAAGGGTGCAATTTGGCCGCCATTACCAAGTGAGGCGGGCGGACCAACCCTAACATGGTCACGTCCAACCCCACTCAGGACCCTGCCAGCGATTTCCAGACGTCGACCCAAGATCCGACTCCTTCCTTACTCGTCTAGTGTTGAGTGGTTTCGAATGGCCTCTTTCCCAAGGATACGATAATAGGAGCAATGAATTGGAGTCAGCTATGAATCAATTAATAGTCACACTACTGTTTTTATCATTATCGTCTTTTTATTAAATTTTATTCCGTTTTCACTGATTTTTTAAATGTAAAGAGCAAAGGTTCTCACCAAGGCAACTCTTTCCTGTTCTATTGCGTTGAGAAATTTTCTCGTGGTGTGACGAGTTGAAATTATTACAACCTTTTGCAATTGGATGAATGTAGTTAGATGAATGTTGAGTTTAATCCAACAATAGGGGCAATGAATTGGAGTCAGCAATAAATGAATTAATTTTTACGCTGTTTCTGTTGTTGTTATTTTTATTGTTATTGTTATTTTTGCAATTTTTGTCATTATTATTCTAATTTCTACTAATTTTACTATAATATTATACCAATTGTGGTAGGTTTTTCATGGAGTATTTTTGTAGTATTGTGGCAGTCTCCCCCTAGCCATGGCCTTGCCTCTTCAATTCACGATAAGGCCTACTCCCTTTAATTTCATCAAAAAATCCTTATCATTTTGAAAAATGAAATGAAAATTATTCCTATGTTTTCCGTGAGCACAGTAGAAGGCTTTAGGCATAACTTTGGCACCACAAGATAGACCTGGCCACTATCAAATGGCAACCGTGCTGTATGTGATTATCCTCCATATTATTTCTATTGTATAAATGCCTTTTTCTCAACTTATACGCAACCAAACTCTACAAATGAGGAACCAAAATGCACAGAATTTATCAGAGAACATGCGACGGCATATCTTACTTCCTAAATATTACTATTTTTTCTAAAATTGGTTTTAAAAAAATAATCGATTAAAGAAATCGATTCCGAAAAGATTGTCCTCATCCCAAAAATACAGTTAACGCGGTCGGATCCAACCATGCCTTTTAATTTGACTCGCAGACAATGTCCCGTTAAGGTTTCCTATGCGATGATTATTGCCAAGGCTCAGGGTCAGAATTTGCAAAGAGCTGGCTTATTCCTGCCTGACCCTACATTCTCTTATGTAACATTCTTTAGGGTAAGATCTTTTCAAAATATTTTTGTAAGCATTAAGGAAAACGCTAAACAAGTATTAACAGAGGATAGTGTAATTACTTCCAATGTTGTGTTTAAAGAGGTCCTCTGACCTCGATTTATACGAACATTCCAATTAAATTTGTACATAAGACCCTTACTTTTTTTCTACATTTTAAAATTAGAAACGCGCCTATCCCTCTGTGGACCTTCACTGCAAAGATCGGGGGAAGCCCGCTAGGAGCGGGCGCAGCACGCTCGTCTATCTTTATTATCATTAAAGTATTCTACCGATTAAGGTAGGCTTTCATGGAGTACTTAGGAAGTACTCTGGCAGTCTCTCTCCCTTCACGAACTCCCCTCTTCAACTCACAGTGAGGCCTTCTCCCTTTCATTCTACCTAAAAATCCTATTCTGTTCCTTCCTATCTCTCGCTTACCCAACATTCTAACCTCTAAACCTATTTTCAACATCCCCTCCCCGCTCAGTACTCGCTCCATCCAAACATTCCGTTTCCTCCGTATCTCATCTAAAAGCTGCCCATCCTCACCCACAATGTTCAGCACTTCGTTTTTCCTGTTTATCTCCGTCCACTTCACCTTCTCCAGTCTCCTTGCAAAACATATTATACCAATATTTTTCCCAACCAAAGTTAGTTCATTGCAATAAAATCCAGTAGGTATTTCAAAGACACTCGCACATTCATAGTTTATTTCCAGTATTATATATTAAATATATCCATGACACAAATATCTGACTAAAGAGAAACTGGATCGAATCTATTTATAGCCATTCCAACAGTACGGAGAATCTAATTTACTGCATATCGAGGAATGCTATCGGTTGAAGAAATGTCATTCCCTCAAAGAATTTTACAGATAGTTGTTTAAGATGCAATTGAGGTTGATTCAATTTGTAGTAATAATTAATTTGATAGTGGAGAAGGTGAGATGGACGGATAGGAGAAGAATCGAGAAATTTCTACGTATAGATGGTGAGAGGAGGAATTATCTAAATTATCTAGAAGATGAACAAATAACACGAGAGGTTCTGGAAGTAGCAAGTATAAAGAACATTTAAAAAACAAGCCCTAACTTTCTTACACACGGCAGACTTTAAGATGTGGCATGGGGAAAAGAATGAAAAATTTGACTCCTTCGGTTTAAACAAATAAATTCGCACTTTATTAATGTGAAAGCACAAAGTTCTTCTTTTTAATGTTAATTATGAATCGCTTTCACCAAGTTACGCCTCAAACAATCAATTCCTTCGATTCGTTTGTTTCGGTGACCGACTCTGACAAATGATCGTATCCTATAAAGGAACGAAGCTGCCCATATATGCTTCCTACCATTCATTTTTCCGCCACTCCTCCTTATTCCTCCAACCTCCTATCCGCCCTTAGTAGTTACCCAAGAACCCCGAATGGATGACCCCAAGGCACGTGAGCATTCCTCTCTTCGAATACCTTCCTGAGCCGCAAGCTCACTGTCTGAGGTCCGACCGCAGAGTCCTCTGAATGGCCATTCTCAGCACTAATCCCTCACTACTAAGTAGTGTATTACCACCAATCCAGTGGACTCATGTCCGACCGCATCTCATGATGCCATAGAGAAAAAGGATGTTGTTCCTACCTCAAAATAAACTCACACAAGAGTGCGTAATAACTAGAAGCTGAGGCCATCATCATAACTTTCAACAATATAGAATTATCATGAGAAATGGAAAATTTTAAGAAAAAGTTGCGGATTTCTGCTGTGCATATTAGTATAGTGAAATACGACATTGCAATATTATAGCATTTTCTATGGGAGTTTTTGTTGAAACTACGATACACATCGTAGGGAAATATATATTCAGTGGGAAAGTTGCAATGTTTTAGTTATCTAATGTCAATAACCTCCAAAACATGATAACTAATACATCAAATAATATCAAACACTGCCAAGTTTAAGTAAACCCTGCATATTGTGAAAACCAGCTTTAGCGGAAAATGTCTGCTCTATTGCTGAGATACACAAGGTGAGAGTTATACATCTCCTCCTTTTAAGTATGAATTTATAAATAAAATAAAAGTTTTTAATTAATGAAGCGATTATTAGATGAAGTTTCCAATTTAAGCAGCATTTAAATAAGTTTAATCGTCGTTTTCAGTCAATCAGACACATCACGTGATCTGGGATTTTGCCATTTCGCTCTCGGGCAGATGTGCTAAAACCAAAAATCTCTCTTTTTGATGTTAGTCCGAGGCTGATGCTACGAGCTCTCGTAACTACGTGGAGCAAATTATTTTCAAAATGTTAAAAAAAAATATCGCCATATCTTTTAGTGAGCAAGATAAAGGCGATGGCTTGGTATTAGCTTAATATCTGTCAGGATAAAACTGAAATATTAGACGACAAGCGAAGGGTAGTGGGTTTGACCAACGCCGAAACTTAGGAATCAAAAACTCGAGGAGGAAAGCTCTGCCACCAGGGTATCCGAGTGACAGCGAAGAAATGAGGTAGATTAAGAAAATATTCAATGGAATATTCATGATTCATATTGAAACCAGACTAATATTATGCCCCTCATTGTAATCAAATGCATGAATAAATTTATAATTTTGACCCTAATGTTTGAAACTATTTATTCAAAGTCCCTTTTCTCTCAGGGGACTACGTAGCCACCTTAAAACCAAATGCAAAGACACGTAAATAGTAAACTTTCGTCAAGGTGAAGAGAGGATTTTCCAAAAACAAGAATTCTTATCTGGGAACATAAACGCTGGGATCATAACAAGAAGGGATTCATCAGGACTTACTCTAAAAGAATGCTTACATGTGGCATTGACACGTGGAGACGATGAAAACACCAGAGCAGTCGAGTTTGGAATTATTCGAAATTCGTCCTGGTCGCATCGATTCATCGAAATAAATAGGTCACTGCCATCCAGACGCAATAATGGATGAGGCGGCGAGTAAATTAGGACAAAGTTGACCGACTTTCTAGGATCTTTTAGGTTTCCATGTAACACCCTAGTAACTAATCGATACCTCCACCGCAAAAACGCTCAACAATCACCCGCTCATCTAGTAGCCCAACAATACGAATCCGCTCATTTGGCAGTGTCCGGAGCACAAACGCTCATCTCCTATTCTCCAAGCTTGGAAGTGAGCGTTTATGCTCCGGACACTGCCAGCTGAGAGGATTCATATTGTTGGGCCACTAGATGAGTGGATTTGATTTGGTGGGCGATTGTTGAGCGTTTTTGCGGTGGAGGTATCGCAACGCAGCGCCAGTCAGGTCCAGATTTCCTTGGGGAGCGTGGAGCCCAGTGGGTAGAGCATTCGGCTGCCGATCGAGGGGTCTCTGGTTCATATCCAGCTTGGGGCCTTCGAACGCCACAAAACGAAAAATTTCTAAGTGCGCAGTGACCCAGGGAAAGGAAATGGCCCACGTACCCTGAATGTGTGAAGTTTATTCGACTTTGGCAAAGTTCGGGGTGAGCTCTACCCTCACCTTTTCAAATCAACCTTCGGGTTAAACGACTGATTAATTGAATGTTAGGAAAAAGTATGGTTTACCTAAATTTGAAAAAAAGTCATTTCCATCTGTTTTGATCGTACGTCTTCCTAAAAGGAGGGATTAATACTTCGCTGAACAGCGTCGCTAAAGATATTCTGTGATTCCTTTTTAGACAATATACCTTAAATTTATGGCCTAACTTAAAATTTTCAGTGTATTCTGAGAATACAAAGAGTTTATTCACAGCCAAATGTACAGTTTTCACTTGACATTATTCACTTTTGCCTAGACGTTGAGGAAAATTGACTTAAATATAACTCGTTTCTCCCGTGAACCAACTTAAATTCACGTCGTTTCGACCAAAAAAAATGAAGGCATTCGTAATAGCCGCAAATATCGGTCCTTCATTATCTAATGCTAACAGCAAGAATAACTTCATTGATGGATAAAAATCCGCATTATTTAAAATAATTACGGATATTTAGAGATTTTTCTCTGATGCTTGTGCGGCGTTATCGACAAGACTCAAAATATGCGCTAGTAATTATATGATTACAAATTATATGTGGTTATATTTAAAATTCAATGTTCCTGGAATTTCCACGGAAAAATAATCGATCAATCCCTCCTGCGATAGCTTCGATATAGAACGATACCGCGTCCACCAAGGTAGTGAGCGCCCTTAATTTGACTTTACAAATAAAAATAAATAAATTCGCAATTTTTATACCCCCTCCACTCATGACTATTCTTGGGAAGTTCCCTTGGTAACCGGATCACCTTTTTTACGGCCGGTTGAACTTTCTGTGTCTGATTCACGCTCTTTGTTCCAGGAAAAAAACGAAAGAAAATCGAAAAAGAAAAAAAAATCGAGATGGAGAAAAACGGAGATCGAAATCCATTTCGCGCCAAATCGGTCACCTCGCCCCGCGTCCAGTCATCGATGTCCTGTCATTCGCTCTCTCGCGTTGCATCAACCGATACGTCACGAGCACTTTACACGTATCGCAGGACAGTGGGTGTGCCCATCCGCCAAGCTTGGGAGTGATAGGGTGGAGTTCCAGCGATCATCATCAATCGTCAACAATCCCAAGATTGTCTCGTCGTATCTACATATACATCCCCCTCGAAAGTCACCTAAATAGGCGTGTGGTGGGGGCTGTTAAGTCACCAGCCGCTAACAAATAAAAAGGAATTGAACTAAAGAAGTTCCACCTGGAATTTATAAAAGTCTTTATTATTTTTCCAGAGAAAAACGCATTCCCATACCTATCCTTTCGGCGAAATATCTCTTAACCCGGAAACGCCTGAATTAAAAAGTTTCTGCGATTTTTGTGGTAATCGTGTAACTAAATGTCAATGAAAGTCTGAGTCATTTGGTGCAAAATTTATTCTTTTGCCACTAATAGTTACGCCTATCGGTACCATAATAATAATAATAATAAAATGCCTTTATTCGGGCGAGGTTGAGACTGGAAAGTCCCCTCTTCCACCTAACCCCTCGATAACGTCAATGCAAGCTTATTATAAAATATTAGACAAATGGTACCATATGGTACCACCAAAATATTTTGCATCATTAACATCATAAATATTAGGCTCAAATCAAATAACCATACTTTATATGGTATAAAAATGTTATAGCAGTCATAATTACATGATAAAACTTTTATTTTAACGGTACATAAGGCGTAGGTAAAGAAAATTTAAATACTTGCTCTCAAAATTCCGTTTTTTCTGGGCTAGTTGATAATTCTAAATTTTCAAAACGGCTCTAAACGCTTTAATGACAGCTTTAAAATAGCAAACTTTTCGGAAAATTTTTAATCTAAATATATTTATTAATTTAAAATTCTTAAAAACCATAACAAACTACGATAAATGACAAAAAAGTTACGCTTAGCACTGCACTACCAGCTGGTACCATTTGGTACCGCTAGGCGTTAACGGGTTAATTTATCGTATCTGTCGGACCTGGAAGTATAGTGGGGTCCTGAGATTGGTTTTACGCAGCACTTCATTCAACTCTACTATTTGCTTGCCTTTTTGTAGCGATGCGTTTCCTCTTTTTAACATGCTTTATAACCTGTCCTATGAAATTTATTCTGGGTCGTCCTTACCCTTCATCACTTTCTCCTGTCCTTCTGCAATTGTTTTTCATCTGGCCATCATGCCTTATAATGTTGCCAACTAAGTTTTCCAGTTTTCTCCTTAAGGGTTTTAGAAGAATTATCTTTTCTCCCACTCTTCTTTGAATTTCCTCATTATTCACTCGATCAATCCGTTTTATCTCCATTATTCTTCTGGTAGCACCACACTTCGAATGCTTCCACTCATGACTCCTCTACAGTTGTTTAAGCACAAACCCCGCTTCCATAGAGAAACATACTCCATATATAGCAAATTTTTTATGTATACTTACTTTTATATCACCATTATGACAAAAAATGTTAAAAAATAAACGATTTATATTTAAAATCCACTTGTCTGCGCGTCTAAGACATCAGGCATATAATCGCTGGGAAACGTTCTATACTTAGAATAATAAATAGTATGAAAACTAAACCATGTTTTTCCGCATAAAATATTTATTACATCACTACCATGGTTTAAATGAACTGCACAATGGCCTGAGGATGACGCAGTGTGTTGTCCTCTGGCCGTTGCGCAGTGCGTTTAAACCATTGTAGTGATCTAAAAAATGTTTTATGAGGAAAAACATAGTTTAATTTTCATTCAATATGAATAAATTCCGTAAATAACGCCTCAAACCATCAACTTAACTGGAATAATCAATCAAAAAGAAAACAAATTCCGCCACTGCCCTATAAGGTGTCAACACATACCTATCATAGTGCTCGTCCAGTCCCAACAGCTTACTCCTCTTATGGCAGGGGAAAAGGGAAAGTGATTGACCACGACATCAGTTGGAGGGACATCGAAATGTTTAGTGTCAAATGGTTCGATTGATCCAAGGCTAAAAGGGCTCTCGAGTTCCTTTTACGAGAGCTCCTCGCCCTGCCGCCATATTCGCCCTAAATTTCTCCGCCATTGTAGTCGCTAGGATTGTTTCGCGCGAGAATTGCACAACGGAGCCATGGCGACCGATCGAGTTAGGGCGGGAAACAACGTCCACGGAATGAGAAGGAAAGAGAGTAGTGAATTTCGGCATAATACTAATACTATCCGACCTGGTTTTGGTACTTTGTTATTTTATCCAGGCACAGGTAGCTTCTTTCAAACGTCTATTCATACTATCTAGCACAAGGTTAGGGTGAAGGGCAGCGGGTGGGGAAATGAGTGATGAAAATGGATCGATATGGAGATTATAGAGGTGCGGTGACAATACACCTCGAATACCAAACCAGTATTTCATTTCTCGACGTATCCAGGTCTTCTTGGCAGCTTTGATGGCTTCCATCGCCGGTTTCGAAAATGATCAGCTCCTTAGGCTGATATAAGTAACACCTAATATCAGACACTGGTAATTGAAATATTCATTTAGACTTACTATAAGGTCAAAGCACTGCAGAAACAAGTGACTTTGTACGCAGTCACGCGCAGGGGTGTAAAGTTAAATGCACCAATATTTTTTTCATGGCGAACTTAATCCTTTGGTCTATGTAACTTTGCTATACGTTGTTTTGGTAATGTCGTGACATTTCGTAAATCTGACAGATTCTATCAGATAGTGTCAGATCTGCAAAAGTGTCTGTCCGACTTGGTCAGATGTGGCTTAGACGTCACAAGGTGGGTAGCCAGCGGAGAATCAAGGTGAGGCCTTTGGTGCGAGACGAGGCTGTTTGCTATCGGGATGTATGCAGGGACGGGTTAAGGTCGGAGTTTGGAACGGGGGTATCAGAAGTTTGCAAAGCCGTAGTTTGATCATCACTTCATTCGGCGGCTTGAAGGTATGCGATACATCTCAGCAATTATGCGCCAGGAGTGAAATAGGGATACTCCAATGGCTTTTAGAGCATAGAGGCAGCATTTTTACCCTCTGACTTCTGGCTTTTTCCATCTACCACAGCATCGTTGTCCTCGTCATTTTTCTATTGTATGTTCCTATCGCTTCCATTCCTTACCTGTGAATTTATTTGTATATTTATATGTAAATAGCACAAAAATATCCCAGGTTGGGCGCCCACAAAATTCACAATAAACTAAATTTTCGGTGGGACATATCCACCTTCCTCAAAGCTAGGGAGAAGACTTAAGTCATAGGATATGTCCTACCGAAAATTTAGTTTCGTGAGTGTTTTTATCTTTATTGTGTCTTTTGTGTATGCCCAACCTGGGATCTTTTTTTTGCTATTCATCTCATTGAGGAATATTTTGATTTATTTATAAATAAATAAATAAATTATTTCAATCATTGTTTCCGAAGAAGATGAAATAAAAACTTTTGCTAAAGATCTACGTTAAAGATTCCATTTTTTTCAATTCACTCGCTCCATCTATAACTTCTTTTTCTTCCGTATCTCACCTAGAAGCTGCCTCTCCTCACCCACCATGTCCAGCACTTCATAGATCCTCTTCCTCACCGTCCACCTCACCGTCCCCATTCTTCTCATCTCGAACGCTTCAAATATTCTCTCATCCTCCTTCCCAAGTGTCCATGTTTCCTCGCCGTAGAGCGCTACACTCCAGATCAGGCTTTTCACTGGCATTTAACTAACCTTTCACCGATCTTAACAGAGCGATCTTCTCATCCCTTTTTCAATGCAGATTAAAAGACAAAACAACATGCAATTACCCTGACTATGCCGCAAGTTGAGGAAATGCGTTGGGCAAAATAAAGTTGTGGAAGACTTCTTACCATACAATCTGTAATAAAATGTCGAAACATTATGTACTCATAAGATTCCTCTGAGAAAATCAAAATTTTCGAATTTATTCAAATGATATTTTCTGCAAACAGATCTCCGTGTCAAATTCATGCACCGCTTGACCCACTGAAAACACTCCCGCTCCTGTTAAGTAGGCTTGTAAGACGCAAGAAAGAATTTGTATGCATGGAGGAGGAGAATGAATCTTGAGTGGAGAGAAGAATGAAAAACGGGAAAATAAAAATATTTTCTGAACGTGACCAGAAACTATTGTCAACGGGCGGCGCCGAGTGGGCTATCGGAGTTTATCTCGAGAGTATTAATAACTGAAAAGCCCTCTTCAACGCTCTCGACCTTGCACGCGGCTATATTTCCGCTCAATGATACGATTCTATCGCTGATGTCTAATCAGCATGAGAACAAATCATCAGCCTGGAACGGCAGAGAGTAATAATCTTCAACGCTCCGTCGTCGATCAGTTTTCCAGGCAAAACTGCCGAGCGCTAATGAGGTTTTATTTACTGCAACGTGAAAGTGAAATCACACCCCTGCCTAGTTATCCCGAGATATGTCGTTTATCGTCGTAAAGCAGTGACAATGAGGAAGTTATCCTCTGCATCCAGTGGCGCCGACTCCATGGGGCCTGAGGGGGCCCGCGCCCCCTCAAAAATTCGTTATGGGTGTGAGGAAAAAATGTGCCAAGCATGTCGATTTTCCCCGGAGTGTCCAGATATCGAGATTCGAGTTATCAGGGCTCTAATTTTGATCATATGACGCATAATGCAATGCTTTAAAAAACTTAAAAATCACTGCTTATAAAATTTCCCGGGGCAAGATCCCCGGTTTGGGGCCCCCAACATTTTTTGTAAGTCGGCATTCCTGTCTGCATCTTAACTATGCCAAAAAGGAATTGACTGAAAGCATAATAAAAGGCTTCAGGATAAAAGTATTATTCTACTAAAGGAGGCGTTGATGAACAGGAGTTTATTGTAAGGTTTTAAAGCAAAGACTAGGGAAGAGTTTGATATGGAGTGTGGCGCTTTATGGTGCGGAAACATGGACACTTAGGAAGGAGGAAAAAGAAGCCTGGTGACATGCGATGTGGGTATTGGAGGAGGAAAAACGAAGTGCTGGACATGGAGGGTGTGGATAGGCTGCTTCAAGATGAGATACTCACGGAGAAGAAGAAAGCTGTTAATACGAGTAAAGATGAACAAATTTAACTTGGAACCGAAGGAGGATATATTTATACATGTTTCACCAATATCTTCATGTAGCTGACTTAATATTTGAATATTTAAATATATTACTTGTAAATTGCCAACAGTAATTCTCATGCATAATTCACGCTCGCGCGCGTATAACGCTCATCAAATTACTTCGAAAATTTTGCAAAAAATATATATTCTTAACGTGTGAGTTATCATTGAGATATTATAGATGTATCTCCTATAATGGTGGAATTGTCAAAAAAGTAGAGATACCTACCCAGAAAAACACATGCCCAATAAATATGTTTAAACAAAAAAATTATCAAGCGGAGCGGTGCAGAAAACCGTGCAATTCTTACCGTGTACTGAATTTTAGGTAAGCAAGCGAGGGGAAGAAATGGTATGTTAGATTTATAATTAGAATGAAACGGAATAGACTTAATTGAGAATTGAAGATAGGTGGAGGGTAGCAGGACGAGATGATTTACGTAGAGCTCGATGCAAACCTACCTTCACTCCTTTGCTAATAAGAAGGATTCTTAATATCCTTCGTTCATTCCGCGCGAGAGGGTATGGCTTTATTTCTCCTACTAGAGAAGTCAGGTTCGGTCTTGATCGTGTAGCCCCGGTTTCGCGCCCAGCAAGATAGATCATCCCTTTTCCCGACCTGCAGCGCTGCCAACTCTTTCAATTGGCGGCCGATGCAGGTGCATTTCCCGGGTGGGGGGGTCACGCGCGACAGAAAAAGACCGGTGCGATGGTTCCGAGCGGTGGCAGCAGCCCGGTGCTTTGTGGAAGCATTTCCCGCCTTCCGTCTTGCATCGGCAGCCTCGGTAAAAACCGTCAACACGAATAATCCAGCGCCACCGCGACCCCGCCTTGCATTGCATCTCTGGGTGAAAACTGGCGGCAGAGAGCGGGGTAATGACTCGGCGGAGATCCGGCAACGCCGCATCAAGGAACGGCGGTAGGGGAGTGGATGTGTACTATGGTGGAGGGGAGGGGTTGCCGGGGCGACACAGCGCGCGCCCTGCGAGAGGGAAAGGACAGGAGGGGAAGGAGCTCATGGGAGGGGGAGTGAGGTGGATGTTTTGCTGGGATCTCTCCTCTCGCCCCTCCGATCCCCTCGTGACCCTCATACTCCTTTCTCCTCCCCTCTCCAACTATTTCACCCCCTCCCCTCCTTGCGATCCCTTTCTCCCCCGTTATACCGTGGTATCGTGACCGCCCTCCCCACCTTCTCCTCCTCAGCATGGTTGTCTCATCCTCCTACTGCTGCTTTGCCTCCCCTTCCAGGCGTCCTTTACTCTCCTCCTCCATCTCTCTCTGCCGTCTCCTCTGGAGGCTTTTTCGCTTTGACGTTCAGTGACGAGCTCGGCTCCGGACCCAGTGGTTGTTGAAAGCGGGCAGTTAGAGTAGCGTGGTTGTTCACGCATGCACAACAGTGGGTGCGACCGCGCGACAACAGAGGAGCAACAATACGAGCCGTTTAAGGATATAAACACGATCAGCATTGTCGATAAATATTCGATCGTTTCGCCTGTAAACAGTCGCGCGCATTTTATTTATATACTCTCCCGCTTAACAAGATTCGAAACCAGTTGAGAGCCGTTCGGAAAACTATCAGCGCATCTCAACAATAGTCGCGAACTCTTCAGTGTCGTCACCATCATCATTATCGTTGCATTGGGCCAATGCCGGTCCTGACCTTTTGCCGCGAGTCTATATTTGCCTGACCATCTCTCGTGGAAGGAATTCCTCAATGAGGAAAACGTGCAAGCGGGAGATCCATATGGTTTTCCGTGTTAGTGAAAGTGAAGCATGTTGTTGGTGTTGTGTGCCAGTGTGACCATTTCCTTCTGTGCCCCGTGGACCCCCTGTTGTCAAGCTAAATGCACCGGCGACCTGGATGTGAAACATTTGTGAAATTAAACGTGAAGGTGTGAATCTTAAATGATAGATCCCAAAAATAT
Organism: Ischnura elegans; assembly: GCF_921293095.1. Lineage (NCBI taxonomy): Eukaryota > Metazoa > Arthropoda > Insecta > Odonata > Coenagrionidae > Ischnura > Ischnura elegans. Next base: position 20,858,267 of record NC_060253.1, read on the forward strand.
TATCCAGCGTCCAATTCCTTGCTGTGTGAAGCGACACCCCAGTTTGTGCACGTGTTCTGTTTAGCTAGGATATCCGCGGAGTTGTCTGGGAAGATAAAACAGTAAGTTCCAGTTGTCCATCTGTATTTATTTTAATGTTTTTGTCTTTGTGCATGAGTTTCGAAAGTTCCTTTGCCTGGATATAACATTGCCACCCGAGTTTCACTGGTGGGCAACTCTTTTGTTTAATATTTTTTTCATTTTTTTTTGTGTGAGCAAAATTATCGAACCTTGGCATCTTTGTGGCAAATGCCTTGGCACTGTGAACCTTCTTCTTCCTTAAAGAGAGAGAGCAGATGTTGTGGTAGACATCGAAAGTGAAATTGAAAAAAATAAGAAAAAGGCCGTTCCCCAGTGTGGAATTGTAAAATCAGGGGGCGTTTCACTTCAATCTTTGGAATTTCACACGTCTAGCCTGGTGGTTGACGAAACCGTATACATGTTCGCGTCCATTGAAGCGTGAAAAACTGAGATTGGAGTTTGAAAAAGAAAGAGAAGCTTGAGAGATGAAAAGGGTGTAAAGTGAAAAATCGCAAAGTTGTATACCTTGTGTTACCCCCTCTTTTGTGGCATGGTCACTCACAGTGCTCACGTGAGATCTTCTTTGCCATTTTTATCTCTTCAATCCACACCGCCTCTTTGTTTATCCCTGCCACCTTGACGACCATTCGCAAGTTTGAAGTTTTGCTTTTGTTTTTTCCCAATGCGTGTGGTGTTGTGAATTTTTTTTCTCCTGAATGTTTGTGCATGTGCCTTGAGTGATTTTTCGTCGCTTTTATTTAATTTTTGCCTTCATACACCCAGAAGAGCTGAAAGTTGAGAAGTGATTCGCTCATTTACGTGTTGCACTGTGGCTGTTATACATATATTTTTTTGCACGTTTCCTGTGCGCTTGATCTGTGTTTGTTTATCCGTTGCCAGCGTTACTGCGTCAACATCCCTCTCACTTGCCAACTGTTTTATGCACCACCAAGAGAGCCTTGCACCTCCCGTAAACGACTGAATTAAGGTCGTTTCGTTTAGGCATAGCGATATAAGAGGAAACTGAAAAAGTCAAAGGAGAAGGAAATATTTTGGGTAATCTTCCGCTCGAAATCTGGATGCTCCATCTGTTGAGAAGCGTGGAAGCCGCGGTTCTATCACCATGGTAACCAGTGAGGTGCTCGTCTTTCCACAGGGATGCAGGGGTGAGTTTCATGTTTTGAGTCTCCGGTGAAAGGGAGGATACCAAAATTGCATTGAATAAATTCCTACTAACATAATCCAGCACGCTTATATAGAATCACAATGAACGCACAATCAAAGCACACTTGTATAGAAAAATCTCTTCTGCAACTTATTTGTAATAATGGCTGAAAAGACTTAGTGATTCCATATACTTAAATTACACGACCATGGTAAGATGTACGAAACAATACGGCTACAATAAAACGTCTTTGTGTGTCTTTTTTACCGCAGTGTTTTTTTACGTGCAAGCTATCGTCCTATAAATACGTAATGTAGAAATAGCATGTCTTTGCTTTTCATCACCAAGGATGAGCAAATTTCACTAAGTCACACCTGAGGAAATTGCATCCATATCCTTGAGTGGTTTTAAAACTATTGAATTTATAACCACTTTCCTCTGATTTTTGCTCTATGGGATAATTGATTCTAGCGTATAAATCACCATATTTCCTTAATGTATTCACCTCCATACATAATCAATACGTTGGAAGAATGTCCTTTGAAAAACCATTAGTAGTAATAAAAAGTATTAAACTTAGACTTCTACGCTGCTGAGATCGGTCTGTTACGGTGTAGTCTTAGTCAAATGTTCCGCAGTTCATTTGTAACTGGTGCAAAACTATTTTTACTAGCAATACAATTTTTGAGAAATGCTTGGTAAGTAATTCCACTGGTTTTGTATGGTCTAACTCGTGTAGAATTTATTTTAGAAGAGTTTTGTGGCTTATTTTCAGCTCATTTTTTTAAGGGAATCGGCTTTATATCTTATTGTAGTTTTGCGCTCTTTATTCAAATTATTTTCAACTATGAAAAATCGATTATTACGAATCTTATTTCTCCTGCTTCTATTTGTCTGGAACTGATGTAAATTTAATGGACAGAGTTATTGTGGACGACTTTCAGGTGAGAAGTAGAAAATTAGGAGAGATAGGTTGCTGTGGAGATATTTTTTCCTGAGTCGTGCTAGATTGTTCCAGACGTGAGCATACCTCATCACGCGAAGAAACCGGCTTCGTGTCCCGGCGTGGGCGATCCGTGAAGGTCTTATTCGTATGGCAGACGATGGAGCTGAGGGAAGTTGGATTTAACTCTTCTCTCTGAAGATCGTTTGCGTTTTGCAAGCGTTTGTACACGCATGCAAACGAATGAATACGAATTCGAATATTTGTGGGAATGGCACTAGAACTTTTTAGTATTTACTGTATAGCACCTAGTCAATTAGTTTTAGGCGTCTTGCTCGAGTACTCGACACAAATTCTTGCATATAAATGTTCAAATAAGAGATTTTGCTGACAAAGGCCTATGCATACCAGTGAAATGGCCTAAGATCTTGTCACAGCAGTAGAGAAATTTAATTTAGTTAGTATTTTATTACAAAAGTTTGAAAAAAAAATTATTTAGTTTATAAAACATCTCTTGGAAACAGATCATTATTGCAACTTTGACTTAGAAATACTCCACACGGAAATAAAAGGGAAAAAATTAGACTCCCTGGAAATCTTAGAAATCCAAAAGTTAAAACAGATGAAGATTCCATTGATGAACGAAAATCTTTTTCATTACCCCTCGCCGTTACTGGCGATACAATATCAAAAACACAGACACATACAAAATACAGATCTCCCATGAAATGCCAAAAGTCATTCCCAGCCGCTCCCCCCTTTTTTTCTTTTTTTCTTGACACATGTTTGGACCCTAGATTCCCAACCGTCACAGTTGACCCCGAAAAAATACGTTACTATATCCAAAGGTTTTTTAAAAGATTTTTGTACAAACCCTTTCCACACTACACCCCCACTTTCACACCGCAGAAGAACAGTAGAAGAAGGACACGAGGTCAACTACCCAGGAGGAGAAGATCATCTGGGCGAGGACGCTATCCGGACAACCACAACCCGAAAGAAGACAGTGAATGAATGCAGGGTACCCTCACCCATCCTAGAACCTTTCTTTTCTTCCCCCTCACCCTGCCTCAGTTCGAGACCCTAAAACGACCCTCCAACCCCCCCCCCCCACAGCCTTCAATATGCTCGCTTCTCGTCACCCAAACCCCATTCTCCATCTTACTCCCACCCTCCCCTCAAGCACTATGATATATAAGGAAAATCTTTAAGACTTTTTTCACACTTGAAAATGTCGCTGTAACGACGAAACGCGTAGTGTAAAATAAATCTATAAGTGGAAATATTGCAATGTGTCATTTCAACAATATATCCAGGTCGCTTTGGTTTTGGTGTGGTTGGGCCAGTTTTATTTGTCGCTTAGTAGTATTATGCACTTCAGCGCTTTCAATTCATGGAAATAGAAGATTCTCAGAAAACATATGAAGAAGAAAATGCAACAAAAATTGGAATCTATGTAGGAATGGGCATCCAGAATAGTATAATGTAATGCTGTGGAATTTTTATGAGTTTTAGTGAAATTTGTGCCAGTATTTTGGTACAATATCAATTGTAAAGATTCCTATTGATATCGCGGTACTATCGGGAGTGTCAATGATTTCATGAACTATTTCTTTATGGCTATTCGTGTATTGTTATAAATAAGTGCATGAAAATTTAATGCCTTCGTTCAATATACAGTTCTGCCTCCGCGCCTAATCGTGCACAATTTTAACACGACCTGCGTTTCAACATAGAGTGTAATCTTCAGTTGAAAATTAAAAATTCGCCTGTTTTCTTTATTTTGTAGTTGATTGAAGCTTTCGTGGAATAATGGTTATGAATATACAAATAAGCGAGGAAAACCAAACGAAAACTACTTTTATTGAAATATGACCGTATGGCAGTGCTTTATGACCTTCCATATTTCCGTTTATATATTCTTCTCGTTTTTATTTTATGTACTCCTCATTCATGTATCTTTTTCCCAAAATGTATTCGATTACCGTTTTGACATGATTTCGATGCTACATTAATCTTCGATTCATGAATTCAGCCCTGTTGCAAAAAAAATATTCAATATTTTTATCAGAATCACAAGGATTTAGCCAATAAAACAGCTGCATATCTATAGAAAAAATGAATAATAAAAGAAGGTAGGGCGCAGCAGATTGTGGGCTCCCACGCAACCGTGAAAACATTAAACCGTGAATAAGCCGCGACTTTCTTCAACCGCGAAAAAAACCTGGAAAAATCCGTGAATTTCGTCATAAAACCTTAAAAATCTCTCATACTTGATTGTAAAACTACGATATATCGATCATTTTTCAGGGTCAGTCACTCCACTCGGAGTCCCTGTCCACGCATTTGTCTACACACGTATACTCGAAGCGCAATTATTGGACCGCGTGCCATGACGACACAAAGAACTGTGATTGGATGACCGGTTACCATAGTGTTCGTTAACCCTAGCGAAGAATCAGACACCTCTTCGCATCTCAGCCACCCTCCATTTTCCCACCCACAACCCTTAGCCGGCCCTAAATTTTGCTAACGATAGGCGACGTCATGAGAGCACTTTCATAGCTACGTTTTCATTCCCGGCGTTTATCGTGTTTGTTATATTTTTAGTTAACGTGCGACCGGTGACTGTTACGTGATCAATATTTCTGCCTAAAATGGTTTATCAACAGACAGTGAAAACCTGAAAAAAAACGTGAATTTAATAATTTAGTTGGAATGGGAACCCTGACATTGAAAACAGTTGAGGAATAGTTATGAAGAAACTTAAAACATGGATACAAAAACATAAAAGCTGCTGTAGAAATTAAGGGGGCAATTTACCGGAGAGCGTAAGTTGGAACGAAGCTTTTTGAATGAAAAAATGACAAGCTTCGAAGAAAATGATCGCAAAAATTGAGATTCCAAACGCATTATTCTCGTTGCAATATATAGATAGTTTCGCTATCAAAAATTTGCATGAAACTATTAATGTATAAATATAAACTTAACTTTAATGATGTGAAGGCTGCAGAAAATTGTAACATCAAACGTCCCAGAGAGGAGTTCTAAGGCCATAGCACGTTCGCACCTATACAAGTGTATTAAGCTTAAAGTTGTTGAATTTTGCTGAATCCATGCCAACATAAAACACCCGGTACATGAATGGCACTAGGTATCCCAAACCTTGGACTGTAAGTCAATTAACTTGCGTGGAAATTTTCTGCTGGGTTTAATTTTGACGTGACTAAAAACGCTTCATTTATCAGTAAAATGAACTGCTTTCGTTGAAATGCCTTTTAAACGTTAAAATGAAATATTCGGTTGCATCTTGGGAAAATAGATTGCTTAAACCCTCGCTGAAAACACTTGAGACAAAGGTAATTCCGGTATCTTGAAGATCAGAGCATCTTCCCGGAATTCAGAAGGTCCATGGTTCGATTCCAAGTCGAAGTGAGATTTTTCCGTGTTTTTTCGGCCATTATTCCATCTCCACGCCACTGACGTGTCAGAGTCATATTTTTGTGTTTCTATCTCTTTGTTTCGTATTTTATATTTTATTCATATTCATCTTCTGTTTTTAAACTTATGCTTAACTTGTGAAAGGTGAGAATCCTTTCAATTTTACTTGCGAATACGTCAATATATTATACCTGATAGCTCGAGGAAAGAGAGTCGATATAAATAGTGAAGGTCTGCAGCGCTAGGGATTTCGTTGGTCTTCCTTTCGTAATCCCCTCTATCTACCGTTTTAAGGCGGAATTTGGACTCGCCGCAGCCTCGTGATCTGCAGTCAACGCTCTTGTCACTCATCGCTCCAACCCATTTCCTCGTAAAAGTGAGTCAACGTTTTTTCTTCGTCGAAATGATTAGTTTTTTTTATATCGATGACTTTTGGAAAGCGTCAATTATTATTTAGATCAGCAACTCCGCTTTCTTGACGTCATCCTTTGAAGGCTTGGAGTAAATATAAATGATGGCGCTCTAGGTTAGCGCTTAGTGACCCATAGGTTGACATTGATATCCCAAAATTCAGTATTAATGTTTTAAGCGTATATTCTCATGTATGGGAAATAGGCGCTACTGTATTCGGTTTGTCTGTATGTATACGTCTGTCCTCACTTTCAAGTCAATTTACAAAATACCATGCTAAATAACATGATTTCGATGGTGGTTTTAGGTTCGGTATGGAATGCCATTTCCAAAAACATACGATGAGGTCCAGGCCACGTACCCACGGCATTAGTTTGAGGCTTTGTTTGATTAGACATGATGCATTTTTTTTCGCGATGTTAACGAAGTCTGCGTAATAAGTTCAATAATTTTGATTGTGGTGTTGGGTATAAGTTTTCAGAAGAAGTTTCAGCAGTATAATGCACTGATTTCTGCAACTAAATCGGATTTAGAATTCCCTTTCCAATTCACTTTTTTCGGTTAATTTTAGCATTATACCTATCGCAGCGTAATATACTAATAGCCGTTTAATGTACTAATCGCAATAAAAAACTGATTTATGTAATAGAAAATGCGTTGTATGGAACTCACTACAGTGAGTACTGGTCATTTTTTATTTTTTTTCCGATTAATTTTGGTTTAAATGGAGTGTTACGGCAATTACCCTTGCTTGTCTCTTCTCCCAAATTGAACTTCCCTCTTCAATTCAGCGTAAGGCCTACGCCATTTCATTCTATCCAAAAATTCTATACTTTTTCTTCCCCTCCCTCGTTTACCGAACATTCTTCCCGCTAACACTGATTTTATATCCCCTCCCCACGCATTACTCGCTATCCATGTCTTATGTCTCTTTGTCTCACGATGAAGTTTCATCTCCTTGCCTGCCATGTCTGACATCTCGTCATACATTTTCGTGTCGATCCACTTCACATTCTCCTCCGTACGGACATCTCGAGCACTTCCAGGCTTTTCTCGTCCTCCTTCCTCGATGTCCACATGTTCGGGAAATAGAAGAGGTTAGGGTGATTCCATGCTGTCTGGCGTAGAATACGCACAGATAGATTTGAATTTAGGAATGCATTCACTGCAAAATTTCAAATACAACATATGTATCAATCTCGACCAGATCTACCGTAGTTTTTTAAAATTATCCTTGCTTGTACCACTTTTAAATTTATATTTTTTTCTGGTCAGATATCTTACGATAGCTGTTGACTTGGGACATAAAATTACCCTGATTACTAGGTTACCATGCGGTTTTGAGGATTGAGGGAGATTCGGGATTGAATTACTTTGGTGGCAAATGATTTGTCCTCATCGGAATCTTTTCTCAGTACTTTAAGATTGTTTTGGATGTGTGTGGATAGAAATCTCTCCTGACTTTGCTTAGGCTGAAGGGCTTATTTAATAATTTAAATCATTCAAGGCAAACATGGGAGTGACCGAAGGATTCGCCTGAACTTGAACCCGGGACCCCTCGAACAGCGTCTAGCGCTCCATCCGCTAGGCCTCAGTGCTCCCTTACAAACGGGAAACAAAATACAGCAGAGTGATCGTTACTATGTTAGGCGTAAAAAGGTTTTGCAAAAGAAACCCGCCGAAATTTGTTTTGGTTTTCTGGGATCCTCTGGTGTGTTGGCACGTTCTTGAAATTCTGATTTGCATTATGGGCCTAAGGAAAATTGATAGCTTAAATCACTCCCGTTTTTAATTTTAAAAATTTCGGCCGTTTTTATGGTATTACTTGTATTTGGGTGTCTCTGTCTGTTTTGTTGGCCTTTAATTATCCCTCAGTCCACTTGCTCAGCCTCGTCGGAATCTGCCTCAAACCTTTTACTTCCTCATTATGAATTTTCCATGCATCTTGCTAGGCTCGTAAAATTAGTACATATGTGTCCTTTAGTAAGAACATGCTTTTATCGTGTCCTTGCTAGGCTATTTTTGTTGAGGTAACTTGTTTTTGCTGGCATAAAACCGAAGCATACGCTTCAAAGAGCTTCACTCGCTCGCTCGCTTCTGAGAGTTCTGAAATATAAAAATTCATATTTACATGAGAAATTACTGTACTCAAACAGCAATCAATAAACCAAAAACATGCAGAAAACTTTGTCGGCCTTAATTCATGACATCCGAGTTATATCCAAAGTAATCCATCCAACGTTGTATGTATATCTGTCAATATCCAAAGGATCCGCCGAACAACGTTGCAGCTATGTCCAACAGTGGACATGATGGCCCATATTACAACATATCTTAGATATCTTCACAAAATTTAATGAATAGAAAATGGGTGTGCTATTTATGGTCTTTGGAAATTCCCGAACGTACAAACAAAACATTTTAGCCCTTCAATTCTTCGGAGAACATATGCTACCTATGGATACTGTTTGCCATAACCATGTTTTAATATCACGAATATCACAACATGGATATCTACGTAACGTTAATTTAACAACTCGTCTTGGATGTACAAAGAGTATATATATGATACGTTGTGAGAGTATCCATCATGTACTAGCAACGTGTTTTGGATATATCAACCTAATTTAGATATCCGGTGGATATCGTCGGCTACTTGGGTATCCGCATGACTGATCAGTATTCCATGAAAAGTTCGTCACACCTTTCCATTTTAAAGCAACTTTTGTATCCATGCATTTTTATTATAACGATTTCTATTTTGTTATTATTGTACTCGGATTTTGATATTTTTGAAATAAATAACTATTTTCTGTGCATAAATTTGCCTTGATACTCAGATATTTTTGTTTCTCTTTGCTGCCGAATGTATCGGATGACAAACCCAACAAATGATTGCTCTTTTGAGGTACTTAATTTCTTTCTATTATAGCTGATGCTTATTGTATGCTATTAATTATGTATGCGATTGAAATAAAATCATATATTATTATAACTAAGCTGTTATAAATTAGTATTTTCTCTATACCGTATTACGTCCCCTAAAAACTCTTCATTAAACTACAAATAATTCCTCCTTTATGATTTCAGGGAAAACAGGTCATTATCTTTAGTGCATGACCACTTTTGAAGGAGTGCCTTACCTGGGCTTGTGTGCCATTTTTCATTGATTTCGAAAATCTGTCATTTACATTCTATTTTATGAAAATGGCTTGATTTGTATTTCATTTTAATTTTAATCGAGGACGTTAAAAGACAATGGGTACAAGTAATTTTTTTATAAACAGAATTAGGTAAAAAAATTAATAGAAGAAATAGACAATATCTTGGTTGCCAAGGAATATGATTGATTCTCTGTCACTAGCTGGCATCGAGTGGAAAAAATTATTAGTACTTACTAAATATCTAGTTGATCTCCTTTGTTGATCTCTTATAATATATACCAGATATAGCCAGACTCGGTGGCGGTGGGGTTATGTCCTTGCCTGCCACAAAAAAGGCCACGGGTTCTAATCACTCGTGGGTAGGTTGCTCCTATTCAGGGAATGGATGAAAATGAAGAAAGCACTTGCATCGCAAACATTACCCTTCATTTTTAAACCCTCTTGAGGGCACGGTTCCCGCGAGTAACACAATTTATGGATCAAACATAATATTTTTTTTAATCGACGACATCAATAGTATTTCTGTGACTGTTGTAACGTTATAAAAAGAATGTGTTTGTTCCATCAACTGTGTAAATAGTAAGCCTCTGTCCTCAAGCATTAAAAAAAATAAGCGAAACGTTTGCAAGGCAAGTTATTTTTTATCTTCACCATAAGTTAATGTAATCATTCAAAAAATCAAAATCATAATATATCAAGTATCAAAAAATATTTAAAAAATATGATCGACGTAAGTAAGACATGAATATTGAACAATGACTGCTCCTGGAAAAGCAAGGGTCGAGGTGGTGCTAAATAAACATAATAAGGAACGATAGGATCGACTAAGTAAGTAATGAGGAGACCCTAAAAGACTAGAAGAGAAGATAAGACTCATGAAAACGTTGGTAAGAAGGCATAACAAACTTATAGGCAATATATTGAGACATGATGGCCTGATGAAGAAAATCATCGAGGTATCAGTAGATCGCAAGAACGGAAAAGGAAGACCTCCGATGGAACGGATAAAGAATGATGTGAAAGAGAAAAAGTAAGTAGGTGATAAAACATAGGCTGATGGGAGAATTGAGTGAAGAGCTTCGTCAAACCAAACGTGAGATTGGTGACCAGTGTTGATGATTATCGACGTAATCAGCCAATCAGGAGTCTTCCCTGTAACAAAACGGTTGAAGGATTGGTCACGTGATTTCGTTTTTTTTATCATGGCATACGCCTTCCCGATCAATTTTTCTGATGCAATTTTTAAGCCACAATTTCTAGTATTTTTTCTAAAGTTAACTCTTTCATAATTTTTTTCCTAATTTATTCTTTATAACACTATTTTTCTTATAAATAAAAATTTATTATACCCATATATGTAAAATACTTTAATATATATACCTATAATTGAGCTGCGAGATATATGTTTCCATTTATTGTATCACAACAGTATACTTTGAAAAGAAAAGCTAAAGGAGCCGATTATCGTCCTGCACAGATTCCTCGAATTGAACCTGCCTGTTTATCACAAGGTGGTTTGAGCCCGTTTCCAGAGAGAGAAAACTAAAAGCAGTCTTTGGGAAGAGCACGCAGAAAAGATCTTCCTCCTACCCTCTGACATTGGATGGTTTTACTGTTTCACTCAATTGTTATCAAGTCACACGATCAGGTGATACGTTTCTTTAGCCTGATTAATAAGCTTTGAAATCTTTACTTTAGAAATTTCAGTTTAGAAATAATTTTATTTGGAAAAATATATTTAGATAATTATATTATATGAAAAACTGCATTAGAAATTTTGATAGGGAACCGGCTTGCGAGTAGGCCGCAAGTCGTACTTTTCTATCTTTTATCGACGGTTGCATCACAGCAAAACTCGCGGCTGAAGCTTGAAAATGCTGTCGAACTATTTTTTATGGGTGTCCCGTGAGGTTTTTCCGCCGCAACTCATGTCTCTCAATAAGGGAGGCAAGCCTTATGACATGACCGTAATTCTGGCACGCCTCATATACTTTTAAAGTGTTCGCTCATATGGGAGTCCTGCGCATAGCTACCGATTCTGTTTCCATCCATTTTGTAACCACGAGTTTTCCACACCTGTTCGGGGTACCTTGCAAGTTCTCCTGCTGTCGTAAGCCCTTATACCAGTCTCTGTACCGAAGCTGTTTTAATAAGTCAGCCACGTCAAAGTTAATGGAAATAAAAACTCATTTCAATGGGGGCATCAAAAAGATTTTCTCTTCGTTTCTGCGCTTCGTGAGTTTTTTTCCCCGTGAGTATCCATGCATTTTAATTGCGTTTTTTTTAGCAGAGGCCAATTTAAAAGGTGGTCTTCGATTTTCGATTAAGGTGGCTGTATCGTAAATAATTCGGAGATCTTTACGAGCGTGAGTTTTCGAATAATACTAGGTTGCAAGTTTAATGCAGCCGTTTATGCGTTGAAATCCATCGTTACTGTAATAAAAAATATTGCGTCAAGAATGTATCAGTTAAATTTTGTTATAGCTTTTAATTTTGCCTTATGTCGAAGTGAATGAGTCTACATCTACAAAGTATCGCATTCACCTCAAGGGAGGTTTCTATGGTTTTTTTGTACATACTACCCCTATACAGTCGCTAAAGGAGTCTTGGGCTGGGAGCTGTTGCAAAGAGGAGAAATAGGTTGTTATCCAGGAAGTAGCTTCACCCATAATTCGCTAGCTATCACTTGTACAATCCCTCAGCGGACGGAAAAAGTGATCATGTGATTTAGAGATTTACTTCTGGCTTCATAAATATGTCATACTAAGATAACGCGGAGCTAACTTACCCATTTATTCTTGGTTTTATCTCGTCCGCGTATTCCTGGCAGTATTACGGAGAAAATAGAATGGCGCGTAGCACAATACATAATTCTACATCTACATTCTACGTATAATCTAAGCCCTATATCTCTCAGAGGAACGGGAAAAAGTAATCATATGGTTCAGGAGTTTACTATTGGCTTCAAAAATCTGCCCATATATTCTTGGGCACATCACGTCTCCATAATAGTCATAGCAGTGTTACATAGAAAGTAGCGCATCTATGCAAGTAGTGCGGCTTTAAAACTACTTCCATCCATTTTTACACCTTCCTTGATAGTTTTGGTCACAGGTTTCAAGTTACCCACGAAAAACGTAAAACAAAGTGACCTTATGGGGAACCGTCAACCCAGTGGGAAGATCGGGATTTCCGTGGGTTGTTCATGAGCCTCGGCTTCTTGTAAAAATTTGGAATTACACGATTTTCTCTCTATTCCGCCATTTTCGACGATCGTAGACTGGTCTATGAGTGGCTATTCCGATCGAAATCTTATCTGTCATCACTTTTATGTTTCCCTATTGGGTATTTATTCTTTTTTCCTTTTCAATAAATGTCTTGCTTGCAGATTAAAAAATTCCGTATGTTTCAAAGCAGCCGTTTCCTTTGACAAGGGCATCAGCTCCTGGCTCAAAAAGTCTGATGATAGACCCCTTCTCAAAAATCAGGTTATTTTTCCCTTCCCTACCCTCTATTAAAGTACATCCTAAGGCTACTTCACTCTTGGTCTATTTGTTTTACTCATAATTTTATTGAATGCATTTATTTAAACATCTATCCCGGTATGCAGCACTGTTGAATTATTTAAAACACTCTTCGCATGCAGCAGTAGCGCCAATTTCACATGATAAATTAAAACAAAACATAAGAAAAGACAAAAAAGTATAACAACGTAAAAATGGACCACAAAGAAACCTGAGGAGAGAGAAAACGTTTACTATGATAACTGATGGAACGTTGCTTGAACGGTTTTTTGTACGGTACGAGTTTTTGCACGATAAATAAAATGGATCAAAATTGTTTGGAAATGAAAGGGAGAAAAGGCGATATGAGGTTGAGCCCTGGGTGAGAGATATCCTGAGAATAGGCACAAGGGTTAGGCAATGCGAGAGGTAGGATCGAGTTAGTATTCTTAAGTTGAACTGAGAAAGCAGTTCATTATGTTTTATTTTGCGTTATTAATGACACTATGTCTGATTTTCTGCTTTCAGTATGCATATTTATCTTATTCATACATTTGATATCAGCGATGAATTTCAGCGCTTCAGAATTTTTTAGGCTGAACGTTCACGGAAAACTTACATGATAAATTATAGCGAAATAACCCGCGGTGTGGTTAAGATGGCCTCTGCTCAATTATTCCAAGAAAATCCATGCATGATAAGCATTTATTTATCCCGTATTTCGTTCACAAAATTTTATCGCGGGTTCTTATCCTAAATATTTGTAAGAGTGGGTAAGCCCTGATGAATCTTAATAGTTTACGTGAAGCGTCGGCTTAAGTTATATTAAAATCGTTCAAAAAACCTTATTTAATACAATTGCCTCGGCGGTTGAGCGTTCGGACTGCCGTTTTAGATTTTCTTCCACCTGCTTACATCTAGTCGGGACCCGGCGAGTTATTACCGCGCGAGGCATCCTTGCACTCGTGAATCAGTGATGGGTTGACGTATGCTAAGCGTGCGTGTCTCTATCTGGAGTCTCCTTGCGATCACGATGGCTCATATGCTTTAAGGCGGACAGGGAATCTTTCCTTCGGCGTCACGACGCGCGGACCAAATGCCTGTATAAACAGTCGACGACGACTCGTTTCGCAATTGTCACGCGAGCGAGGAAAAAAAATCTGCATCTCGAAGAGCGCATTCCCCTTCTGTTCGACGATCGGTATTCCTCTCCCATTTGCATCCTGAATCTGATTCCTGGAATGAGATTAGAGGGACGTGGGATCGCTTGGGTCGGCGACGTCTTCCACCTATCGCATGCACGAATACTAGAAATACTGAATCTCCTTCATGAGTCTATCCTATTTCTAAACCTCATTCAATCATAGGTCTTTCAAATGCATTTATTACAACTTAAATTTCACCGTTGTGATGGTGTGTGTTAAAAAATACTAAAAAGAGAAAAATAAACAAAAAATAAGAAAAAGAAAATAAATATTTAAAAAATAATAAAAGATATAATAACAATAATAAAAAAATAAAAGTAAAAAATGTGTAATCAACATTAAAAAATATATAATTATATTTTGGATTCTATTGTAAAATCTCAAGTCAAATTAGTTTGTAAGTTTCTTTTTCACACACACCACACCACAGACGACAACAGAACTTATGCGTACACCACCGTTTATTCTTTGTAATTCTGACTAGTTGAGGAGAGGGTGACTCACCGGTACAGTGTTAAATGTCCATTCGGCGCTGCCAATGATTGAAGTGAAGTCCAATGAAGGCGCTGCTAGAGGTGCTATTATAATTCAATGTAATTTTCTTGTAGCACTGCAAGAAACAAGTAACTTTGTACGAAGTCACGCGCACATACGCGGAGTTACAGACGCCAATGATGAAATATGCCTTAAAATTATATAAAAAAATTGGCTTTACCTTTATACGTGTGACTCAAGGTAAAAGTGGTTTGGGAGAATCGTGGGCAGGTAGAGCAATTGAACTATTTGGGCAGGACACTAGACGACACAAGAGTAAGGGTATCAGGAAGGGAATTGCGTAGGCAAAGGAGGCGTTCATGAAATGGAAGGAACTGATGAGAGGGTCGTTATGTATAAATTTAAAGAAAATGTACGTTAGAGTTTGGTTTGGAGTGTGGCGCTTTACGGCGCGGAAACTTAAACACTTCGTTCAATATGTGGGTGTGGCGAAAAATGGAGAAGGTGAGTTGGACGAAGAGGAGGAGGAACGACGAAGTGCTGGACATGGTGGGTGAGGAGAGGAAACTTTGAGAATAGATGCGTAGGAGACGGAAGGTTTTGATGAATCGAGAAGGTAGTGAGCGGGGAGGCGATGTTGAAAACAGTTTTAGGGAGTAGAATGTTGGGTAAACGAGGGAGGGGTACGAAGAGTATAGGATTCTTAGATAGAACGAAAGGGAGTAGACCTTATTTAGAATTGACGAATGAAGAACATGAAGGAAGGGGAGGCTGTCATAATGCCTCTTAAGTATGTCATGGAAACCTACCTTAATCGGTAGACTACTAATAATAACTGGAATTCGTATCAGATTACCCGATTTTCGGTCAGTGTAGGGTTTATTTCCCGGCAGTGGTTTAGTAATTGCTGGGCTGAGGACGATATCCGACCGCGCCTTCGATATGTCGGAAATAATCAACCCGTACACCCGGTGGGATAACGCTGGACTCTTGTCTACAAAGGCTTTAAGCTTTACTCTCAAGATGTAATTTTTCGACTACTGCCTTCTATCTTTGAAACTAGGGTGATTTTTGAATAAAAAAAGAAGCGAAATTTTCTCATGAGAGTACTGAAATAATTCTGTGCCAAATAGAATCAAAGCTCGGAAAATAATTACTTTTTTGCCGAAAAATTGAGAAGAAAACCGGGAATCGCAAATTGAATGTTCATTTTATAATTTCCCAACACAGTTGTGAGTTTACCATTTGTCTTTAAGTTGCAATTTTATTACGAATATCCACTACTTAATATCAGCGAGCTATTTTACAGGTTCGATTTGTTTTTTGTTTGTTTTTTTTGCGATTTTATTACAGCGACGGCTCTATGATTGCTCTATTGATAAGGGAGTATTGCTGCGCTGGGAAAAATATTGCTTAGTGCATCTGGAATTCATTGCTGCTTGGAAACAAGCAATTCCAAAGGATTGATGGCCATGCAAATGCTTGTTGTCATTTAAATACAATTAATAATCATTTCCTTACCATGTTTAGTCAGTTCAAGCCACAGTCAACTCTTATATATTAAATTTATTTTCCTGATGGCAATAAAACCGGACATGTTGCCGTAATGATGCTGTTTTGCAATGCCCTAAGGCCTTTCTTTAAAAGTGGGCCTTGGGCCTCGTGAAGCAAAGACCACTGCATAGCAGTAAGCCTTGAACGACGTCGTCTAGGATAGTCCAGTCGTAAAAGCGTATTTATGTGTCTAAACGGAAGCTGTTTGGTTGGTTTTTGCGCGAGGCGATATTTGTCTGAGATTATTGCGGACGTATGGGATAGGTGGGTTGGTTCCTTAGGAAAGCGAATACTGTTAAGCAACGATAAGTACGTAATACCTCTTTCTTAGACCGTATGCACACCGATTAAGAAGTTTAATTGTTTCATGCGAGATAATTATTAAATACTGTGGAATACATTTGATTTATTACGTGCTTACTGTTCTTTCCGTTGTGATTTAACACTGAAAATGATAAAGTATTTCGTTTTAAAAGAGAAAAGACTGGCTATTATTTTTGTGCAAATATTTTTATGTATTGGTAAATTAGCTACAGGTTTCTCATGGAAATTTTTATCGATGCTAGTTATCCTAGGGTACAAATTATTTTTTTCATTTTATTGAGAATGTCCACCGGCATAGGCGGATCCAGGGGGGGGGGGCACGGGGGCACGTGCCCCCCACAGACCCTCAAAAATATGCAAGATTTTTAATACGGTCCCATTATCATTGCGTTCGTTTTGTATTACGAGGTATCCTTGTGCCCCACCCAGAACAAAATCCTGGATACGGCCTTGCTTGTGCCCCTCCCAGAAAAAAATCCTGGATCCGCCCCTGTGTCCACGTACAGCAATATTGCCCATTTACAGTGGGCCAAGGGAACAATTTATTGCAGAGGAAGTAAGATAAGTAATGCTTAAAAATAGTCTTTTTGCTTTTCCGTTATTATTTTACTACCGTCTAATTTCAAAATGTTTGCAACCATTCTATCAATAGCATAGCATTGCTGAATCCGGTTGTTTTTTCAATTATTGCAGAGAAGAGCGATATAAATTTTTTCATTGTATTTGCTTTTTATTGTGCTGTCAACTTGAACTCGCTTGAATGTGAGACTTGGGAATGGTATTCTGGATTGCCGTATGCAAATGAGTGATATTGAATTGGGCTCTAGCAAATACTTTCTATCCTTCTGTTGCTCACGATTAAAAGCGAAACATGAGTTCCAACGTCTTTTTCAGTTTTCAAGCCTGCTTCCTCATTGCTTTTTAAAGCGAGTTGTTGCGTCCTTGTGGAAAAAAAGCGATTCCCTAATGGTTTTTTTGTGTCCTCGGCTGTCCTTTTTTGTGTGGAATTCCACCCCTCTAGCTGTCGCTAGGAAACGGAAGGAAATTGTAGGCTGCTTGCCGTATTAGTTCACACACTCGCCTGTTTCCTCGCTGCGCTGCATGGACGCGTACTTGTCTTACAGCGTAAGTGGGTCGTGAATCACTTCCCTCCTTGTGATTCTGGTTCCACTCCCATAGCAATGGTTTACGTCTCCTCGTGTGAAAAAAAACCTTTACTTTGTCCCTTCGGACTTGATTCGCCAAAAATTTAATTATTGCTATGATAATACGCTCGTGATATGCCTTTCGTAAAATTGTTTCAATGATACCAGTAAAGCGGATGAAGGATCTGATGCTTTTTCCGCCGTATGCTGGCAGTGAAGGCCCTTCGGGTGCTCCACTGCTCCACGGCTTTCAGCCCTGAGGATGGAGTACGACTCGTACCCCGAAACGTCGGCAGCCATGAAGGAGATTACCCGATGGAGCACCCGAACAGCCTTCACCCTAGTAAAGCGGATTTCCGCTAATCCGCGCTAATAGGTAACTTCTCAGTAAGATAGAGATACACTGTTTGAAGCGGAAGAACGAATCACTAGCGTACGTAGTGCTTAGGACTGTGTAGCTGGATAAGTCTGCAGTTGCTCTATTCCCTTTTTCGACACACCTCACGCCTCATTCTTTGCGCTCGATACATTCAGTGGTCGTCACTCCATTACTCTAATTTACTTTGAATAACAGTATTGAATATTTCAGGTAATTTATAGTTTATATTGCGATCTATATTATTAACTTTGCACATTAAGGAATGTTCGTTCTGGTTTAATCCTTCAGCAGGCGCGTGGGCCACGTGAGTTTCATTCGTGTGTCTGTTTTCTTATGATGGCATAACATACATGTGATTTTCAGCAGCTTTACATTATTATAGTCCTCGAAAGCCTCACATTGCTGTTTTTAAGTAATCTGCACATGATTAGCGAGACAAGGCGTGACTGGACCATGTGGCCCACGCGCCTAAATACGCAACATTATTTTTCACCACCACTAATAGCTGTGCAGCAGATTTTGTATCATATTTGTGTGCTTTCACGTGTAACCGATATTCGGCACGTTTATGTTACTATTATGAGTACCTCGGCAAGTATATACCTCCACTGCACAAACGCTCAACAATCGCCCACCGAATCGAATCCGCTCATCTATTACTACTAGCTAGGGCTACTAGATAAGCGGATTTGATTCGCAGGGCGATTGTTGAGCGTTTGTGCAGTGGAGGTATCGAAGTGACTTGCTTTCTCGCCTCCTTCGTAGGGGAGGGATGCATTTTGTTCCGCTATTATTTATAAAGGTGTTCCCTAGTGACAAAAAAGTTCACTAAGCAATAAAAAAAGTCCAAATTTAATGTTTGTAAAAATTTTTAAAAAATGTTGAAAACTTGAGGTAATTAAAAATTGAATTTAGGTCACCTGTGTGGCCCGCGCGTCGAACCGCGTATCACAATTTAACTCGCCCACTTAAGAGTTAAGGCCTAAATATTAAAGATAAGAACTGTAGAGTGAATAGGAAAAGATTAATTTTATTTGAAGAAATAAATTCGTCTCGGGACCGTTCGGATTAAGCGGATGTTCGGATTAGTTTTAGAGATTACTTCATTCTAATCGCGCAGAAACCACTTTGCAACATACTCCTATGTAGTGTGTTGCAAAGTGGTTTCTGTACGATTAGAATGAAGTACTGGTGTTTCGGATCACTTCATGTGCTTGTGAAGGAAATACTTCTCGTGTAAGACCATTAAAAAAATGAGGCTAACCATTTCCATCGGCGTGGCTCAAAATACTTTTATAAAGTGAATTGTTAATTTCCAAAATAAATATTTATATTGAAACTGAAAATTGAATATTGAAAGATAGAACTATTGATTTGATATTGATTGAGCTAGGGATTGATTTGATAAGCAGTTTTAAGTAGGTATCCATTAAAAAAATTGTGTTCCTATTTTTTTTACTGTGCACTGCCTTTGTATTTTTGCAATAATGATTAGATACTTTTGTTTTTCTGTGCTGGCATATGTATCGGATAGCAACCCTACCAGAAGAGTTCTCTCCTGGGGTGCCTAATATTTATAGTTGATGCATATTGTATGTTATGAATTATGTAAATGAATGAAAAAAAGTCTGAAACCAAGGCTAAAAAGAAATAAGGAATGAAATAAAATAAATAATAAAATAAGATGTGGTTCATATGAAAAACACAAAAATTCAGGGGAAGAATAGTATTCAATTGTAACTCTTCACTTCGCTTCCCTTGTATTAAAAAAATTATTAAATGTTTTGTCTCCTTTTTTTACCAATCATACTAAAAGATATCCAGCATTGTCAATGAAAATGTTGTGTGGGAGTCGAATGTTGGAATAGACATAAGATATTAGATAGTTATGTGCATTAGTCACTCCCATCCTTTGTTCAAGAATGGGAGGTCGATGCGGAGTTCGCCGATGCCATAGTTCACGATCGGTGCAAGTTCAGTGCTCGTGAGAGCTTTAGGTGACCCCGGGGGCATTTGCATGTTGATAGGCTCACATTCAGAAAACAGTAGTAATAACATGTGTGAACTTTTGATGCATAAATTATATACAGTGGTGACACAGTAACGAAAAACGATGGAATTGAAATTAAACTACAAAATTAATGAAAGGGATATATTTTGAAAATACTTCTATAAAATATCCCCTAAAAAAAGAACTGAACTATAAATCAATATATTATTACAAGTAAAAATCCAGAGTTTTACATGATTATGGAAAGCTACCCTTTTTGATTGTTTTTTTTCGCGAAGAATTGTAAATGTTTGGCCCCAAGGAAAGAAAGCTTTGTTTGGACAAATAAGCATTTGGTTTGCTCAACGCAAATGAAGTATTTGTAAAAAGGAGCCCTACAGATAGGCTCTCGTTTGAGTGAAGCCGAAGACCACGTGGTTTTGACGCAACGAACAGCGAGCTATCGGCGGAGGCAGCTGCTTTCTCCATCCGGCCGTGAGAGAAGCACAATGGAATGGGGAAACTGGGTGGGGGAGGGGATAGGCCCAACCGGTTGGCTGAAAGACGGCGACGCGGGCACACGCTCGTGGGCATCCCTCACCGGGGGGTCGTTTTAGACTACCAACCCCATTTCGGCGATGAATTAGGCCATCTCCTGCACCCAGTGCGTCACCTGCTCGGAATTTCGGTTGGTGGTATACCTGCTCGTTGGAGACCGGCATGCTTGCAAAGTCAGTTATTTAAACTCTTCCCTTCTATCATGCCTACATTGGCGATGTAAAAGATTCTCCCCAGCGCCCCTGGCGGCCGCGCCTGGAAGCATTCTAACTCAGACACATTCGTTGCTCGTAGCTTTGTTTACGCTGCGGAAATCATGGACCACGATTATTTGTCGATGCCCCACTCTCAGAAAAACTCTAGAAACACCACTTGCTGCAGCGTATCACAGTGTTCAAGTTATTATGCACCCGAAGTGAGCTTCCATTATTTTCCGAAGGGAGAAAGTTAACGGCAAAAGTGGGTTGTACTTGGTTGTAGTTTGCGGCAAAAGTGGGTGGCCTCCAACGTTAAATGCAGAACATTCTCGGATTCCCAGCAGCACCGTTTCGAACCTGTAATGTAATTATCAGCGAAAGGTACTTGTTGAAATTCAACGTCAATTGAAGACTGATATATATATATATATATATGGCTTTATATTTATAAAACGAATACTTCCCTGTTCAAAATCGGTTTTATTCAGAGCAAAAAATCCCACTAGCCGTATCACACCTACATTATATGCCTACTATTTGTTGTTGCTGATGACCTGATGAAGACAATCGTCAAGGGACGAGTAGATGGCAAAAACGAGAAACGAAAACCTTGACCAAAATACAGGAAATTTGGAAATTTTTGAGAAGGATGTGAAAGAGAAGAAATATGCAGGTGTGGAGAGATAAGCTGATGGAAGAATTGATAGGAGAGCTGCGTCAAACTAATATTAGGATTGCTGAGCAGTGTTGCTGATGGTATTTTATTGCAGTGATTAATTATTATCCGCAAAGACTTACTACAAAACTTTCTCTTACTCTTTAATCTACACTTCTTCCTCACGGAACAGTATCTATTTATGCATTAAAATTGTTTTAGGCAATTCCTCACCCTTTTATGCTGCTCCAAATATTGACTTTTCTAGTTTTGTACCTCTTTCAAAAGTATTCCTTCCTTGCAAGCCATTTTGAGTACCTTTCCTATCAGGTAAAGTTAAAATTATGTTTCTTCTAATATATTGGCTGTGCGAAAATAATTTGGTGATATCGGACGGCAATATTCACTGTAGGCATTTTGTGTTATTAAATATTATTCTCCTAAATGTCCATAATTTTTGTCACCATCAAATTAATGCAACAATGAATAATAGGAAGCCAAAATTTCAGTAATTTTCTTGGGGTAACTTTCAGACGAGGTTTGTTGCTATGGTTTCGAAACCCGTCAATTGCGTATCTCAAGTTTAGCCACATCTGTTAACCAACTTTATTTTTCTGTTTATTTAAAATTATATTGTTATCCATTACCCATAAAAAGCTCATTTTTGCCTGCCCAAACAACCTCCATTGTCGGATATTCTAATTTTCTTCAATGGCATTGGCTCAATTAAATATTAAATTGAAGAAATGTTGTGAGAAGAATAAAATTTATAAACAATTTAAGGGATGGAAATGAGAAAGAAACAGCCATTTTTGTTGCTGAGTGGTGTACGGTAACGAAGTTGTCAATATTGATTAGCTTTTTTTCAAATCGGGACCGCTGTGGTCGCCGCCCCAGGGCCCTTATGGGTGACCATTCCGCGCTAGAATATCGAAATCCATGCGACAGACCGAGGGTATCTCTTTAAAGAATCTATTCTGTCTAATACCCCATATCGACGTAATAACCGATGGACGCGTCGTTGAGACTGTCCTGCAGTGAGTGAGGAAGGAAGCGAGGCGCGCGCTCCACACATGGAGAGAAAGCTAACCCCACGCCTGCGAGAGAAGGGATGCTTCGCCTCCGCAGATACGTTACCCGGGCACCAGGGACACCCGGATCGCAAATAAGGCCATCCCCGTGACACTTTGCCGAGCTAACCGTTGACAAACGACACTGTAGGTATTAAGGGCCTTCCAGAGAGAAAAAAAGAAAAATGCAGCTATCGCGGAAAGTTCAAAATACGTCCTTTGGCAATAATAAATGATCGATGTCTTTGTGCTTTTTCTGGAATAACGCAGTATTAAAAGTTTCTTGAAGGCAATGAGATCAGGGAAAAGTTAAAGAATCTCATCCACGGCGTCATGGGAATTACATATCATGACGGGCGAATGTTAAGTTAATATTCTCTCGGTTAATATTTATTAAAATAAATTTTTTAGTTAAACGTGTCAATTTTAACTTGAAACCATATTTAGACTCTTATTTGCCTGTATAAATTACAGGGAATACGTTGAAAGTGATTATTAAAATGTTTTTTTTTTTTAAATCTGTGCTTCATACGCTTATGATTTTCACAAGAGTGAAGTGGTGATCGAAAGTAGAGTGTGAGAACATTCGATGAATTCAAAACTGGAAATTTCAGGGAATTTCGCCTATAATATCCTGCAAGCCGCCTTAATAGGCGTGTGGCAGAAGGTGTTAGGACACTAGCCGTTGACAAATGAAATGGAAATGCTCAAACGAAGTTCCGCTTAGGATTGAATCAAGTCCCATATTGTTTTTGGGAAGGCGAATTCCCATACCTATCCGTTCGTCAAAGTGTCTCTCTTAATCTATCGTCTCTGTCGGACCTGGTAATAAACTGGATTCTTACATGGTGTTTTCAGTGTCCATCTGAAAGATATGTATTCCTATTTGTTCGTATTTGCTTAATCTATCCAACAATAAGCTGAGCACCCTAGCGGCTCCTAGCCGTAATTGTTTCACATCTATGTAACGTTTTCTTTACGCCCCTAGAATTTTTTGAGAAATCGCGCAGCTAAATTTAGTATTTTATCAAGTTCACCGATTAAATCTTTTTGCACCGGATACCATAAGCTCGCTGTAAATTTGAAATCGGGAATCTTGTAACAACCCTTTATAATGCATCGTATTCCTCCTCGTTCTTCGGAAATTTTAAAGGATGGATAGATAAATGTCTTTATCCGGGCGAGGTTCAGACTAAAGAGTCCACTCTTCCACCTAACCTCTCGTTAGCTTCCTTGCATACATATATATAAAGGGAAATAAACATTGTCAATAGGAATAATACAATTACAATATTAGTGAAATGTCCAACCGTATAAAGAAGCATATCGATGGCTAAGTTCTAACAACACGTATATAAAAAAGAAACTTTTCAGGAGAGCCAAAAAAACGATTTATTTTTTTAATTGTATATAATTTTTAATGAAATTAAAAACCAAAAATGCAAAAAACATAAAAAGAAGCATAAAAGCAAACATAGAGTTGTTTTTTGCTTGGATTTTATTTTTTATTAACAGTATTAGCAGTATATACTCTGACCGGCCAAATTTTGAGATACGTGTTGTTAGAACTTAGCCATCGATATGTGGAAATCGTACGTCAAAAAGATTTCTGTTTGTGGAGAAAAACGTGAGGATAAGGGAGTAATATCCTTCAGCGAAAAAACCCAATGCGCTAGTGACGCCCATACAAGAAGAGGGGGCGAAAAACCTGCGGAAACCTACTGAGTGAAAAATAATGTTGAGATACATACAAAATGGATGCAATGATGATGAGTTCCTAGCTTGTAAGTTAAGATTATTCCATTCTCTATAAGCAGTAGCTTTGAATAATTTGTTATAAATGACATTTCGGTGTTGAGGTATAATAAGATTGCGATTCCCTCGCGTATTTATCATGTGGGCAGGAAAGAGGGACGTTTTGGGTGATGAAAACAAAACACACTGGGTGAGCGAAGTGTGCTCCTCCATTGTCGGCGTCAAAATGATGTGGGGCTGTACCTTGCAAATTTATATCTGGGCTTCAGTGTATGCTATAATATTGAATAATAAATGATTTTAAAGAAAATTTCATTCTAAATTCTGATTTTTATTGATTTGTGAAAAATTCAAAAATGTAGACACGCCAGTGACTCAGCGCACCGTAAAATTAGCCGTTTTGTCAACTTCATTAACTTTGTAACTCAACCTAGGGAATACTACTACGTCTACAGCGTTCATCTTCCACAATAGGTTGCAAACATTAACGAAGATCAATAAAATGGCTTTTGCGTTTTTTAGAACCCACTTTTCGTTGTTAATCAACGAAAATGTTTAAAAATCTAGTCGTAAAGTTTACCCCGAAAAAAAACTGATGGACACACTTTTTATTTTTCTGTGATTTTTCTATGATCCGAAAATACAGGATTTGTTTGTAGCTTAGTAATAAGCATAGTAGCACGGTAACAATCGGTGACGCTGGAGCTAAATCGGCGAAAGGAAGTGTAGTTGAAGAGGATGTCGGTTTCCGTGGAGAGGAGCTAAAGAGGAGGAAGCCACAGGATGCGGCAGGAAACGGGAAGAAAACATTAGAGACAACACAACACAAACAGTTCAGGTTTTATCAACACCCGTGGAGCAAAGTTAGATAGCAGTGCGGCTCCAATGCTGAAACTCCCAGGAAACTAGAAAATAAACGTACTAGGCCAGTACCACGGCCAGATATGATGCAATGTTAATTTTATTAAAATTTGACCGCTCCCCAGTGTAATTTTTCCGGTGCTGAGCTGTTAGCAGTGATAAATTATGCGTGAAACAAAGAGGTCGAGTATGGTGGTAGCATTCGAAATGTGGATAATCTGAAAAAGAATGAAAATCGAATCGATCAATCGAGTGAGCTACTTGCAAATCCTTTAAAGAGTTGGAGAGAAGAGAAGCCTCAAGATAACCTGAAAACATAATCAGCCATAGCTTGAGGCATGATGGCCTTTCCAGGACAATCATGGAGAGACAAGCGGATGATTGACATTTGATTAGGTCCGTCCGTAGGTACTGATGATGCGGAAATTACTTATTGCAATCAGCCGGAAATGCAGTATCATTCGATAATGCACCGTTTATTTAATCACCAATCGACCAATAAGATTAATGCCGCCACCCTACTCGTTTTATGGTGGAGATGTTTTCCGTTCCTGGAACCGGTTTTGGGAAATCAAAGAATCTGTTTCGTTTTG
The DNA here is from genome assembly GCF_921293095.1 of Ischnura elegans. NCBI lineage: Eukaryota > Metazoa > Arthropoda > Insecta > Odonata > Coenagrionidae > Ischnura > Ischnura elegans. The sequence continues at coordinate 20,883,735 of NC_060253.1, forward strand.
GGTACATCTTTGATTCGTGCGTCCTCACTCGACGAACCGGTAATTGAGAACAAGTCGAGTGGTCTCTGTAGGTAATTGTTGGAAGTTTTTATTTGTACGTATATGAATAACCCCCTAAAGGCGACCCTGGATATGCGTGAGGAATGTTTTATGGGCGTGGAGTCGTGACCTCAAAGCCTGGATGATCCAACCCTGTATGAATGCGAGGAGTGGTTTACACCTATGGCGGGTTGGGTCGGGGTTGGTGATGACTCCTTATTTATAAGGTGCGAATCTTCCAAAGAGGAAACATAGCACGCAATTGAGGCTTGACCTGGAAGGATGAGGTGTAGGTCCTTCATCAACAGCTTCTAGGTGAGAGTGAGATACGGAGGAGAGAAAAAGGTATGGACGGAGCGAGTACTTAGAGGGGAGGGATGTTGAAAACAGTGTTGGAGGGTAGAATGTTGGGTAAACGAGGGAGAGGGATGAAGGGAATAGGATTTTTTTAGATAGAATGAAAGTGCCTTATTGCGAATTGAAGAGGGAATTCCAGGAAGGTAGGGTATTCTGGCAGTATAATTTGCAAATACTCCATGGTAACCTACCTAAATTGGTATAATACTTCTATGTGCTATATTATTAAAAATTGTCTCGGATTGATAGATCTCAGCCATTAATTTTTTTGCATTAGAATCATCTATTTATATTAAAATATCTTGGAAATTTTGACAAAATCTCGCAAAGTGCCGGTATAATTTTTCCATTTTTTTGTGCTCGTGGTGAAGGCATCAGACGGTATCGCTTGCTCGAAACACTTAGAATTCATCCTCAGCCAAAGTTTTCAAGCCAAAGTTTGTTATGGGTAGGTGAGAGTAGAGCTCCTCCCAGACTAAGCAAAAGATGTGTGATTATCTCAAATTCAGTGTTGGTGGTAGAGTTCGTTTTCTTGGTCATCTTCACTTTCCGAGAACTTTTTAGAGCTGTGCAGAGGTTTTTGACCCGAGAATCACCGGGTTAGCCGGACATTACTACTAAAAAAAAACACTATTCGACTATTATGCTATCCCACTCGCACTTAGCTTCAAACAAATCCCTCCCTACGTTAAGTGTGAAGTTCAGAGGAAAAATCATTTCCCTTCATTGGCCTGGCCTAAGCCTTGCCGTATCCCGGGAGTAAAACCAGAACTCCCCAGAACTGTGGCGCTATGCGCACAAACTTGCTACCCTGGTGCACTGAATATCTGGCAGCACTGGCAATACGGATAAGGATGTCGGCAAAATTATCAGCCGTCATGTATTCTTGGACCAACAGCATTACACCAAAGTTAATTCAAGTCGTGGAACACGTGGCGCTAATGCGGGAGACGCTGTGTTCGAATCCCGATCAAGGCTAATGATTTTTCCTGCGTGAAATATTTGCACTGAAAGTGCACTTGCATGTGACTCCGTAGAGGTTTTCCCAATAGTTCATCACCGGACACATTTCAGGATTTGATTCCAACTCCCAAGCACTGCACCATTCCTTTACGGCTGCGATATCCTTTTCTATTGCCAATCTATTGCAATGGCCATAAATTTCTCCATTGATCCATTTCCTCTTTTTTTCTTAAAAATGTTTTGGTTTATTATTCATTAAATGTTATAAAATGATAAAATTTTATCAAGTGTCAAATTTTTGATTTATTATTATGTTAAAAAAAACTTATTAAATGACATATTTACGTTTTCATGCTTCCATTAAATTCAACTTGATAACCGAAAGTGCATTATCTACTGTAAAATGCTATTTATTAATATTTATGTGTAATTCTCTTATAATTAATATGTTATCAACTGTATTATGTCTATAATTTGCTCACCACTTTCGTACAATTGTGCTCTTAGGGGTATTGTACCTAGAGCAAATAAATTTATTATTATTATTTTTATTATTATTGAATGCAGTAGCGTAACTGTGGGGGGGATCCCCTACTCAAAGCCTCAAACTAATAAAAGAATTATCCAAAACTATTGACATACATTTACTGCACCAGCTTAAAGTTAAATTTTAAGTGCCAAAATTTTGTAAAATGTATTTCCAGGCGTGTAATTTTTCAAACAATTTCCTGGACTACCTGCAGCCTGGGGGGGGGGGGGGAGGGGGCCGCCCTCTCGGCCCACCAAAGCATATTCCTAGTTACGCCACTGATTAAATGGATTGATCCATTAGATTTTATTTATATCATATTTCTTCTGTTTCACATATTATTATCATTGCTGAATTCTCTGGATCGGATATATTACACGAAAAAGTGGTAAAATTAGGATACAATTCGTATCACATAATATATCTGGCCGTGTTGATGGCCTCGTAGCTTATCTCTTTTACCTTTCAATGGCATTTGCCGAGAATTATTTTTATGAATCCCAGTGTACGGGTGGCTTTATGTTTTTGTAAATTCGAGTTTATGGCTGGATTTGTCCCCCTTTAAGTCATGTTTTCTTGAGATGGATGCGAATCGGCCTTTTAGGAGAGGACGGGTCGGCTTAAAACAGGACTTCGTGAATTTTCCTTATGGATGGGGGAGGGGCCGTTGTCGTTCATCTCTCCAACTCACCCCCTCCAACCTCCAGAGCCAAGGGGTCCTTAGGTCATCCCCCGGGGCTTCTTGGAAGGTCAGCTGTCCGATTCGGCGAGGCACAACTCTTTAATACTCAGCTCAACGGGGATGCTCGTATAAATCTCTGCAAGGACGGCAACGTGTACATGTTCCCTGCGTTAAGTTTTCCCGCTTGAATCTCGCGTTCATTTTTCACGTACATGTTCAGGGATGGCGGCATAAACTGCTTATATGATGAGTCTAATAGGGTTCATAGCGACTAGGGAAGTCGGGGAAATTATAATCGGTTCGGGAATTCAGGAAATGTCTGGAAAATTTAATACTGGTATGGTAAAAAAAATTCAGAGGCGCAGCATTAAGTAGAAAGAGGTAAGTGTGTTGATTATTTACCAGGTGGAGTGAGTAAGTTAATAAATAATTAGACATTAATTTTCTGAAGGAGTGGCGTAACTATGGGGGGAATGAGGGGATAGATCCCCCCCCAAAGACTCTGACAAAAAAAAATATTTAAAACTATTGTATAGTTTTGACGCATAATAACTGCATATGCTTATAATTAAATTTTAAAAGCCAAAATGATGTGAAATGTTTTTCCAAACTTTTAATTTTTCAAAAATTTTCCCAGATATCCCGTTGCCTTGGGGGGGGGGGTACACCGCTCCCGTGCCCCTCCATCTCCCCCAAAGCATATTCCTACTAATTGTAAGTAGTTTTCTAAGTATTTCTCTCAGTAGTTACTCTGATCCGCTGAAGTGAATATGTCCGAAGAAAGTAAATCCAAACGCTAATTCTAGTTGTAAGAGCGGAAGAGAAGTCTACTTTGTCGGGCCTGTCAAATGACGGGTGATCAGATAGACCCAATCGTCGAAGGATAATAAGACAGCTAGAAGAAAATACACCTCAGATGGAATATGTGGAACAAGTAATTAAGGATGTGAAAATGAAGTGCTACGTACTATAGGAGTGAAAGGTTAGATACTAACAAGATACGTTGTAAGATAATCACCTGAAGATATGCTCCATTAATATTATCATTGATTCTGGGCGACAACGATGAATGAGTTCCAAACCGACGATGAATTGTTTATTTCAACACAGTAAAATAAGATACTAAAGCAGCATCATTGGTCATTTTCATATTCAACTTAATATAACTTATACGCCAACATCCCATTGGCAATATAAAATTTATTTTATTTAAATATCACATCGGGTGATACATTTTGATGACACTACTAATTATGAAAGGGTGATGCAAAAAAATAACCCTTTTTATCAATATTTCATGTCACTGCTAATGATGAAAACTTGATACCAATAACATATCACCTCTTAATTTATCACCAAACTTCGGCTTGTAATCATTTTTCATTGGAGCGTAAAATATCAGTTTTTACATAAACAATTACGAGATCATTCCTCCTTTTTAGCAGTTGGTATCAGCAAGTGATATTTATTTCTAATCAAACCGATAAAACAGTTAAATACGAGATAACCTCATTGATGTCGTACCTCATTGATCATAAAAATGCCGCCATTTTTGTCGCATAAGAAATATCCCCGGTGATACATTTTTCACGTATTACTGATAAATTAATATTCCTTCGTTTCTTGAGAAGGAATTTCAAACTTTTTATTTCCACCATTAAGAATAATAAGTAACTTAATTATTCCAAATCTTCAACCCCAAAAAGCGTCAAGTTTTCGTTGGGATTGCAAAGTAGGAAGGCTGATAAGGGAGTGAGGTAGAGGATTATGGTGAAAAATCGTCTCACACGTGCAATTCTCTAGCGTGGAAAATCTAGTGAGAATGTACCCCCTCTTCAATGCTTCACCTTCTCTCAAGGATTTCCTCGCTTTGCGCACCGCGAAGTGTTTTTGTTTCGAACTCCTTCCCCCACTCCTTCCTCTTTATTCTCTTGCGATCTCAATGTTTTTTCCCGTCTTCTCGAAGAGCCTGTTCTTACTTCCCCTCTCCATTGCGCCACAGGTGACCGAAAAACCAACCTTCCTCCTATCCTACCCAACCCATTCTGTCACGGAAAGAAGAGAAACAAATAAATAGCGAGTCGCCCAATCCTCCTTCGTGCGTCACGACTTTTCATCCCGCTTGCTCAGGCTGCATGGCAAGGTGTCGTATTACCCCTTACGGTGTCTTCAGGAGATTTCGTAGCAGCTTTTTCTTTTCTAAAGGTTACCCTTGTTGCTGCGGCAACGACGCCCAACAATCTCTTTTTTTCAGCCGTACTCTTCATCTCCTAGTAAGTACAAGGCACCGTAGAAACCCGCATTATCGTTATTTAGTTTGTCCGGAGTCATCATCGTTGAGTCAACATTTCAAAGAGTGGCTTGCCGCAGATCTCCATTTCGTTCCTCTATCTGCTAGTCTTTCCATAACGACGGATTTCTTCTCTTTAACATAGTTAATGCCCTGTCCTATGTAGGTAATTCATTCGGAGCCGTCCCTTGCCACTCTTCCCTTCCACCTGAGCTTCTACGATTGTTTTCATGTGGCTGTATCCCTCATAATGTGGTCAACTAAGTTGTCCCGTCTTCTCCTTAGGGTTTTCAAAAGACTTCTCCTTTCTCCCACTCATCTGAGCATCTCCTCATTACTGAAACTTTCTATCCATTTTATCCCAATTATTCTTCGGTAGCACCACATTTAGGAATATTTCCACTCTTGCCTTCTCTATAGCTGTTTAAGACCAAGCCTCGCTTTCTTTGCAGCTCGGACACATGCCGACGCAGCTCTCCTGTCAGCTGACCTTATAATTATTGCGTATTTATTGAGAACCAAAATTGTGTAACTACAGTTTGTCAATCATACAATCTAATGACGTAAGTGGCAGAGATCTTTATTAATATTCATATATCTTTTATTTTTACTTTTGTGCTGTGTACGGACGTCATATAAATGTCCACGGACACAGCAGAAGAGGAATATTGTGTTTACTAGCGAGAAATTTTTTTTCAATTTGCCATTGGGCATTCTGTAACTAGTCATAGTGTAGGTATCATCATGTCCATGGACTGCAGATTTCACGAACATGATTTCCACGGACATGATGTCCACGGATATGACGATTTCCTCTAAATTAAGTTATAGTTGGGACTTAATATATGCTAGGGCACTGTCCTTACTGCATTGCACTTGCATTTTATAGCTGAAAAAGATATCTCAATTTTAATTAGTATAAGATTTTACATTTACTAATTTTTCCCTGTCCACGCACATGACTGATGATCTTGGCTCTTTCAAAAACTGAACCAAAATCTTTCTTCCAGCGTTAAAACATACACTAAAGCAAGTATAAACTCTAACAACCCAATAAAGCTGACAATATCTTTCTCTAGACACTGGTTTTTCAGGGCTGCCACCATATCCTATGAATAATTCCTCCTTTTTCCTGTGAATCCACGGATATTGCTTTTTTTCGGTAGGACAAATGTTTTTTTATTTTATTATAAATGTTATGGAATAAAAGTAACCCAAAAAGACTATTTTGGAATGTTTATATTGTTGTAACTTGTTTTATCGTAGATTTTATGATAAATTATTTAGTGAAGGTACATATTTTACAGATAAATTATTTAGTGTTAATACAATAAACACCTCTTCGAAAATCTATGTGGGACTATCTTGCATGATGTTGGGATATGGTGGAAGTTCTTAATATTATTAAAATAAGACATTGCAATATTTCCACTGAGTTTCTCAGTGGAAATATTGCAATGTCTGATTTTAATACTATGTGGGACTGTCCACGGACATGACGAATCATAGTGTGTGGACATTAAATTTGGGGAATATAACTTTTTTTCTTTGATAATTTGTCACTCAAATTAAAAGTAGTAAAAGGGTACATAAAATAATGTACAACTTCTTTTTTGAGTCACCGGTTTTGGTTTTTTTTTATAGCAGTCCATGGACATAATTTTGTACGGTTGTGGGAGAATGACCCGTGTACGTGCACGTTTGTTGGTGGCACCCGACACTCCCCCCCTGCTGTTGTGATTTCATCACTCCTCTCTCGCGTCTAATCAGCCGTAAAACCGACGGTGCTCAGTGATGTGAACATGCCAGGGAGTAACCGGATGCCCTCTGCGGACGACTATGGGTTTCGTTCTCTCCATCCGTCGTGGAATCCACGGGTTTGACGTTGACGTGTCGACTGACCACCCGAAGAGACGGCGAAATGCCAGTTCCACTCGCGGGATGCAACCGCTGACATGGGGGGTGACGTCACAGTCAACCGTGTTGGCAATCCCCGTCTCATCATCTCAAAGGTTTTAATGATATTGACTCGAACCGCAATGGGCTTTCTCGCGAACTTATTTTTATTGTAGATTTTGGAATAGTTTGAAAATTAGAATAATGTTCTCTATGCTTGGTCTTTCACCTACTTTTCGAGCTTATCGTGAGGAAAAATCGATGGGTTCAACCCTTTCGTTGATACGTTGATGACGTCTCAAACTCATGTTGAGCGGGTCGCCTCACTTCTCCTTGGCCTCCGCTACCTCTCGGCCTTCTGAATGAGTCTCGTGTTGTTCGTTGTTACTACAGCCTGAATCACACAATCATTTGATTCGATGCTTTCCCGGCGAAAATGTGGGCAATTTCTTCTCGGGTTTCCCTCCGGGTTAATATATCCATATTAGCCAACGTTTCAAGCTCCGACTCGGGGCTCATCCTCATTCATCAGCCCTGAGAATTGTTGAATTGACTATTGGCTAACAAAGGTGGCTATTATAGATTAATTAACCCGGTGGGAATCCCGTGAAGAGTAAATCCTCACACGACCATTGTTTCCGTACCTTCCGAGGGATAGCTTAAGCGATCGCTCCAATGATGGCGGAAAAATGATCGCCCAGCGCAAACGTTGCAATGTCGCGACGCACGTTTGCGCTATGCCTTAGCTCCGAATTTCATTCGTCATTCTTACCTTTTCTGGAGTACTATTTCACTTATCGAAACGTCAGTTGTCATGGATGTTCTCAACCGGTTGAAAATTAAGTACGATGCATCTAGTCAATTCACCTGTGAAAAACGAGATCTTTTTCTTCGTTTCGTTGTGAAGCTCTGTTGATCTCATCCACGATGTTAATCCGTCCGAACTTCGGCTTGGGTGTGACACTGCAATTCATTTTTCCTTTGCTATCAATGTGGCGAAAGGTCTGTCGATCACGGTGATTCATCGTCACCAAGGCTGCGACTATCTCTTGCCTTTTTCATACTCGCGCCTCGCTTTCCTTTCGAGATAGTATCCCGCATCTGGCGTCTTTGCCTTCCTTAACGCTGTTTCCAACTCATGCGGAGAGATATCGATGATAAATAAGGCTCTGTGTCTATTTACGTCCAGTGCTTCGATTTGATATCCGCTGTCACCGTAGTTCAAGCAGTATCATGTTCCAATTTACACGCGGAAATAAGTAATGCGCACTCAACTTTTACCATATGTCATCAGGGCTAAGCATTGCGGCTATAAATAGGCATATTCCGCTATTTTTTGTTGTTGTCGATTATGATGGTGGTCGAAAAATTAAAGGACCTATATTTTGTCCTTTTTTAGATTTTTTTGGCCTACCTATACTACTACCAAGGCGACCGCTTCCAGGCATTCAAATTGATCTAGATCGCCATAAGAATTTCAGTCAAGTTATAACAATAAGGGGTGAAAGTATTAGAAACCTTAATTCCGTTGGATTTCTTAGGCTTTATAATTTAGAAGAGAAAAAAAATGAAATTGAATTTGTATTTATTGTACATGTTTATTTTCACTGTTATGTTTTACGTGATAATTTTGTATTTAAAAATGAAAATAAATATTAGAAGTTTTTGATTTCGAGTAAAATTTCATGCATGAAAACATAAAGTCATTTATTAATTTTCACTATGAATCGATTTTATAAAATTACGCCTGAAAACATTACTTAAATTTTTCATACAAATGAAGTCGCATCGGTCCAGAAATTCGTCGAATTGATTTTTTTCGAGTTTGCAGGAGTTAAAGTTAAATTTTTAAATTAAGTTGAGCCAAAAACACTAAGGCAATATAAGGCCAACGAAAATTAATAAGCATCCCAGCTTACATGGAGCTGAAAAAATGTGAAATTTAATTTACGATTATTTTGCTTATTTAAGACCACATTGTGGAAACCTTATTGCTTATTGTTAAAAGGATTAATTCAGGACCAGAATTTAATTTTATGGAAGTATTTAAATCATGTCGGTGAGTCAGTTCTGCCTTATGTTCTAGACTTCTTAATACTCTCCGCATCCTACATTGTGATCCGCATATTCCTCTGGTTAGGGTGGAATTTATGTGGTGGCTGAGCACCTGGTTTTTGCTATTCATTCGAGGGTATCATTACATGCCTTAAGCATCACCTTACCAACTTTAGAGCAGATAGCTGCCTCCCACTTCCATGAGACCTTCAACGGAGCGTACAAAACACCTGCTCTTTACTGGCAAAGTAATGGGATTCTTTCGTTCAAGACGCAGACATTCGTGTGAAAAGTATTTGGCATTGAAGGTCCTAGTAGTAGCTAACGGTCAGTATTACGTTTTTGGTCAGCAGTGGAAGGAAATGGTCCGTAATAATTGTGCATTGGAACCTAATAGGATAGAATTAATAAGAACAGCTGCTCACCGTATTCTTAATGAATGTATTTGCATATGCAGGAATTCGATCGAGAATCAGGTTGAAAGATTGTGTGTGGATAATGCCTTAATTTATATCGTAATGCTTATTGTCATCATCTGTCAAGAATCTTAAGATTGATTTGAATCACCTCTCCTCATATAGCTCTTTTGTAAGTTATCTTTTGAAACTCAAGTAGAATATAAAAATAATTTTAACAATTATTATTATTATAGTATTCTACCGATTAAGGTTGGTTTCCATGGAGTACTAAAGAAGTGATTTGGGAGCCTCCCTTCCCTTCCAGCACTGCCTTCTTCAATTCACTGTAAGGCCCACTCCCTTTCAATCTATTTAAAAATCCTTTTCTTTTCCATCCCCTCCCTCGTTTCCCCAACATTCTACCCTATAACACCCTCTTCAACATCCCCTCCCCGATAAGTACTCGCTCCATCCATACAATTTGTCTCCTCCGTATCTCATCTAAAAGCTGTCTCTCCTCGCCAACCATATCCAACACTTCGTCATTCCTTTTCCTCTCCGTCCATTTCACCCTCTCCATTCTTCTCCATGCCCACATCTCGAATGCCTCCAGTCTTCTCTCGTCCTCATTCGTCAGTGACCACGTTTCCGCACCGTAGAGAGCTACACTCCAGATCCAACTCTTACAATAATCTCCTGTGTATTTATGTTTGTAATTGTATGCATATTTGTATGTAATTTTTGAATCGCGTGGAATATAGAATGGAAAAGTAATGGATTTGATAGATCACATCAGCGTGTATATACATTTCGGCTAACACCCATAATTATACCTTTTTTCCCCGTGAAACTCGGATCAATTTGTCCGTCAGCGACTCGAGTGGCGACTTTTGTGAACACATTTAAATGCGCGGTGGGTGACAACACATTTAGAGGCCGACTCGAGGATCCTCTTCTGTAACATTCGTGGCCATTCCTAGTATACTAACTTGTTTTTTTTTCTTTCGAGGATATTGTTTCTTTATTATCGCCACGGCCTTGTGTCGGTCCGCTATCGTATCTTTATTGCGCCCGTTTCGACTGCTGCATTCGACCACGCCTGCGTCCCGCGATATGTCGTAATCGCTTTCCGCGTATCGTTCCTCCTCCGCGCTCATTATAGGTCGAGACCCCGAGATTTCAAGGTTTCGGCCGAATCGTTTTTATTTTGTTTTCCTTCTCTTTTATTATCCTTCGCAGTCCAGCCGAGAAGAAAAAGAGGTCAGAGGAAGAGAGGTCCGTTCGAGAGAACGATCGACCTTGAATTACTCCTCGGGGTCCCTCTCTGCGTTGTTTCCCTCTGGCGAATATAGGGCGAACTCTTATTCGCTTCCATTATCCCATTTCGGTTGGAGGCCATCTCATCAGTTTTTGGTCCCAATGCATTATTTATGCTTTTCCTCGGAGTACTTATCGTCTGGGGTATACCAATTTGTGCCGTCACTGTGTCATTTGGCATTGTCTTGTGAAGTAGTTCAATATACAAGGACGAAATTACATCGTAATGAAAATTATGTATTTCTAACCGTGTTTTACGATATTTTTCATGAATTATTAACACCAAGCGTGCTAAAGGCGTAATATCAGGCCATCCGTCTTTTGAAAAATCATAATTTGCCATTTTTTTTAACAAATTGGTACTAACCTCAAAATAAACTAAATTCATTCTTTATAACGATACCAAACACCTATCCCTCTCATCAAAGATTGGTGTACTAAGGTCAGCACTGATTGTATTAAGCTTTTCTCAATTGTGGCCTTGGAAATTACGGTCATTTTAAATTTTCATAAAATGGGCGACTTATAAAAAAATAACTCGATAAGTTTTCGCAAAAGAGGTCCTTCTACTACAGGCAACTAATATATGCCTTTGAAATTATATTTATTTTGAATTTAAGCAAATTTTCAGTAACTCAGATGCAAATTCCGCGCTGGAGATTGGCCTCTTGTAAAAAAACGCCGCGAAAAATTTCGGGATTTAGTTTTTGTGGAATGGTTTTTCTCGCAACTAATCTTTGTCTATAAAATTACATTTAAATTGATTTTTAGTAATTTTCGGTATCTTCGGCAAATCTCACGCTGGAGATGGGCCATTTCTAAAGAAATACCGCTATGATTTTCGTAAATTTCTAAGTTTTTTTTAGCAACCAATCGTGGTCTAGGAAATTCCAATAATTTAAAATTTTACGACTTACGGTACATAGTTTGGAATTTCGCTCAATATTGCACGCCTAATAGTACATTAAACAAACTTAAGTTTTAACTATATTCCTAACAAAATCCCCTGTATCCAAAGCTCTACTGTGGCGCAGGCTCGCCTATGGGCTGAACTTATATTCGATTTCTATTACACCATTTCGTTGGAGGTCACTTCCATTGGCCCATCTTGATTTGATAAACAATTTGTGTGTCCGTAAATGTTTTCGATAAAGTTATTTGTATTTTGTTGCTATTGTGAATTGTTTTTTATATTTTTGTGTTAATAAAAAAATATCCTTGCATAAACTTGCCTTCAGGATTAGATATTTTTGTTCGCCTGTGCTGCAATATGTATCAGATACAACTCCGCCAAAAGAGTGCTCTTCTGGGGTGCCTAATCTCATTCTGTTATTGCTGACGCATGTTGTATGCCGTAAATTTTGAAAATGAATGAAATAATGTCATATATTATTGTTTTTGTATTGCTCTAGATGATGCGAAATCATCCCGGTGTCCAAGGCTAAAGTAAAAACGAAATGAAATTTGTGTATGTTTGTTGATAAGATTTAATTCGTAAATTGAAGTAGTGTGAAGCTTTCCTTCGTAGAAGACGTATTAGGTGTTGTGATAGAGGTATCTGATATGAATCCCCCGAAATGCCATTGAATGAAGCTGCAATAACTTAACATTATTTCTGTTTCAACATGTATATTCTTTGCGAAAAGTTCGGTTTTCGCATTCCTCTTAACGTGGTTGAAACAGTTATCACGAAGACATTTCAAATGAGGGGATTATTTTAACCCTAGCCATCTTGTATTTTTAATGTACAGGTATGATTTTCCTGATGATGATTTTCCGCCTTCAAACCATGGCCGGTAAAATAAATTATTGGTAATTTCGTAGTCATGGGTTTTTTGTCCACACATCTGACACAGCTCAAATTGTCTGCATGATCACTTGTATTCGAAATACTATCAACGCCCATCTAGCAGAAATTTGTCTTCCATTTTTCTTTTAGCAGCGCGGTGCATTTCTAACAATTCGACAAATAATTATGTTAAATGCGGAGTATTTTGGGTCATGTCTGATTGTGAGTCACTTTCCCTACGATGTTTCTTTTTCTGAATTTATCATGTCACTATTCCACGAAGTGAACTCGAGAACTATTGATTTTATGTAGTGATAGTCCTTTTTCTATGCTCAGAATCCTATATCGAATGGTAAGTTCTAACAACACGTATCTAAAAAATAGCAAATTCTCAGGAGAGCAAAAAAACATTTATTTTTTAAATTTTATGTAATTTTAATTGAAATTAAGTACCAAAAATACATAAAACTGGAAAATAAGCATACATTTGCAAACAATAAGTTGTTTTTTGGTTGAATATTCCTTTTTTGTTAACAGTATTAGCAGTATTAACTCAGACAAGCCGAATTTTGAGATACGTGTTGTTAGAACTTAGCCATCGATATCTACGTCCATGACCCTCCTAGCACCGTTCCTTTAAGACCAATATTTCGATTCCCGATCAACGCTGCGGCTCTAGGGGAGCACGTGGACTCCGTCGATATCAATTCCCCCGACTGTCTTTTGTTCGCGAGCGCACCCAAGAATGGGCGGGTGTCCCCCCCTCCTCCCTCTTAATTCGGGGAATTTTCACTTCAGTGGGCGCATTGTGACGCAGTGGCTCGCATTGTGATCGCATTGTGTCACGTCTCCTTGGGAACAATATGTCTGCCTCGTGAATTGGCGTGATGGATGCATTTACGTTTCCTCCTCCCTTTTTTTGTCTCTTCCGGAAGAAATAAATCTGCTCGGAGAATTTCAATGAAGGTTTCATATTCCTATGGTTATTGATAAGATGAGAAATTGAAATTTATTGTTTCATTTTTCATATTTGGTGTTTTATCCTTTATTCAAGGGATAATTATGTTTAACATATGATAAGGATTGACCATTTAGAATTTTTTAATATTGTGATTACGCCACACGGTGTACTATTTATACACTGTTGTATACACGGTTTGTGGCTTTCTTTTTATGCGTGACATTTGATTCTTTTTTAAGGCACCATCTTCATTTAAAATGGATATTGTTTTTCTTATTTGCATTTATTTTGCATACAACCTGATTCAAATTCCATTACATTCAGTTTTTATCATTTAGAAATAAGAATTAACTGGTTGTAGGTATTAACATGCTCTAATGTAGATCCTCGGATAGGATGATAGCTGAAAAAAGCGTGCGACGTCATTGGCCGAAGGTAAAGTCCTCATGTAAAGTAAATTTTTCAGTGTTTTTCCATCTAGTCTGTATTCTTTTTGGCAGACACTTCGTTGGAGTTCTTCCCCAACTCCCTAAGGTTAGATGAGCTTACACCATTTTGAACTTCTTGTTGGAAAAGTAGTTTTATTAAGTTAATAAAATTTGAAGTTAATGTCATTTTTCCACTAATACTGTACGTCTAAGATCATTTCCGGTTTCAATATATTTTTCAATACGTCCAGGTTATACATTTGGCGTATGCATTTAAAACCATTTGCGTTGAAGCCGGTCGTGAATTTTAAGTATAAGTGGAAAATTGCAGTAATTTTTCTGCATTTATGTGTTGGAATTCAGTGAGATTCATCAGATACCACAGTATATACTTAAATGGAACCTTGTCTAACATGGTAACTCAGATGAGGTTTATAACTGTAAAATATTCACGAGGATAAAAAATTCATGAAAGCTACCTGCCAGTGGAGCATGAAATATTTCATTCTCATGAAATGAATGTCGTTTTTGGTTTGATTTCAAGACTAACGTTACCTTAGCGACGCGTTCTTTGGTCAGCCTAGCGGCATTGTACGTAAAGCCCTGCGGGCTACCTCAAGAGTGTTCGGCAGGGGGTGATCAATCACCAGCATGCAGCATGCAATTGGTGTCCCACATGCACACCACACGGTCCAAAAAACGTCACATGATCAAAGGGAAAGCATAACTCAAATACTTCTACACTTGACTATTAATGTAACTCTTGGTTTTTGCTTTTCGCTGGGATATGCGTTCACTCGACGTATTTGGCCCACGAACGTGAGGACACGCGTAATGATCTATGTTTTGAATGGGATATATGCTCAATCCCGCTTGTTGTTGTTCCATTTTTGTTGTTACTTATGCATACCATCATCATATCTGCTTTGCTCTTTTACCCAAGCATCCTGCCATGTGACCATGAAATCCAAATTCCGAGTTTCCCGCTTCTCTTGGTACTATCCATCCCGAGCAACGCCGGCTGGCCTGCTAGTGTTTTTATAAATTCTCAGGGTGTTGAGCAGTCAAGTTTTTCTCAATGTTAATCATTAATTATTTGCTACCACTTGGATTAGCATTTGTTAGTTAAGAATTTGATGGATCAAATCGTCCACAAATTCAATGTAAAAGATCTTATGTATTGTTTTTGGATATAATGGAAATAAATAAATCACGAATGTAAATTTCGGTTGAAAGCCATTGTAACAACTTAATTAAGCTTAGCTACTACTTCCATCTTAATTTACCTTAATTAAGACGGAAGTAGTAACTTTTATAAACAATTAAAATGCACGGTGGGTGATAAAAATTATGTGGAAGTCGACTGGAGAATCTTCTATTTTTATATTCGTGGAAAAAGCACCGGCACCTTAGCACTGTGGCGTGCGAACAAGGTCTTAAGTTAACGTGATGGAATGACAGGTGAAGAATCATTTTGCGGACGCATTCCGTTTTCTTATCGAGGTAGATATCGATTATTCGGGATCGACGTCGGGGTCAAACGAAACTCATTCCCCCTTTCCCTCTCGGCACTATTCAACCTCGGGGAGGAAGGGGGACAGACACCCCCTCCACGATTCTTCCTTCCTACCTCCATCTCGTTCCTATGGCAACGGGCCCCCCCCATTGTTTGTGCTTCCTCGACTGCCATTTCGCAATTCTTCCTTCTTCTTCTCGGAAATTGGAAAAGGGTATTATGATGCGAGAAAGGGGGTCTCCATAGTCCCTTTCCCTTCCGCTATTTCGTGTTACCCTTGGTATACCTCTTAGGAGATGGTCTAGGAGTGTTCCTAATGGTTCTATGATACTAGTATTCGATTACTGAGTCTTGGAGTACCCGTGTATTTTATGTGCACGTGATGACCTACTACCGCCGCAGAATTCCGTTCATATGAATGGAGAAATTTTCTCAGAAAAACTTATCTCACCATTGTTTTCATTGTAAAATTCTTTGTATTTTTTTACAAAAAGTTTAATAACCCATTTTGAGAATGTTTATCACAGATCTTACGAAAAAGGTCCCCATTTATTAGGATTTTCAAGTTTAGCAATTACTTCCGTAAGCATTTTATCGTAACTTGTCAGGTATGCATCTTAGCTTTTAATTTTTCATATCAATACACAGCAATATTCAGCGGATGCAAGTTAGATAGATGACTTTGCATTCGTTATAGGCTCATCATCATCGCTGGTCAACAATCCTAAGATTGGTCTGACGCAGCTCTCCCCTCAAGTCTGCTATCAGCTTCTCTCGTTATAGGCTATTGCATGTTAATACCGGTGTTGATCTGAAGATACTTGCGTCGAAGCAATTGTCCCAATGGGTATAATATATTTGTATTAAAGTATACAAGTCATGATTTCGTAGTTATTTTTTTGTTTAAACCGTATATTCTATTTAATGTTAATAATGTATATGCTATGCTCGTTTAAATTACCATATGAATTGATTTATTATCATGGGTTATTTGGATGTAAGTTTACATCTTACTCCAGATTGTTTAGGATTACAAGGTTACCTACGCGCCTCCTGTAGATCGCGCCTGGTTGCCACGGCACCCACTGTAGACAAGCTTGCGTTTGGCTCACTCCAAGGGTGGACGTTCCCTTCCTAGCCTCCCTCTCCACATTTTTTCTCCGGCAAACCTCTCAGCGATTTCGCTTTCCTCGTCCTCCCAGTCCCATCAGCGCAAACAAAAGAAGCGCCCAAATTGAAATACCCTCCGAGATTGGTCCCCACCTCTCAAGCACCACACTTTTGACACTCCCCGGAAGTACGTATACAGAGAGAGACGCCTGCTGATGTACTTGAGGAAATGGGCTGCTTGATAAAGTTCCATTTTGATAGGGCTTGGAAAATAAAGAAACCCCTTATTTTCCCGTTTTATTTATACGCGGCGAAAAGTCAACGCCCTGTACCAGTTTCGCGGATTAGCTCATGACGTAACGCACTAGTGTCAAGCGGGTCTTTTCTACTGACCGCTTCTCCTATCCTCGCATCAGACTCGGGTGGTTCGTCGTAGTTTCCTCTTTCGTGACCGAGTCTTTCTCGGAATGAGCGGTTCTCACTGAGTGAAGTCATGAAGCGGAACTCTAATGACGTCACCAGCCAATAAAAAGTGGGCGGTTACTTTGCGTTACATTTTATTGAAAACTCATGAGATGAGGGCCGATTGAGGCCGATATTGTTTTTCACTGGAACATTTTTTTCGGGATTAGAAGACACAATAAGCTAGTCAAACAATAATGTCAAAGATACAGTGTCCGGCATGGTGCGGTGGAAGTCTTTGATATTCAGCTTATTAAAACAACTTGTCTGTTTCCACACTCTTTTATTTTCACCAACCATGGTTTCGGCAACTTGTGCCATTGTCAAGGTGCATAGCCTTGGGTGACAACCAATATAAAAAGGCTATCACCCAAGGCTATGTACCTTGACAATGGCACAAGTTGCCGAAACTATGGTCGGTGAAAATAAAAGTGTGGAAACAGACAAGTTGTTTTAATAAGCTCAATAATGCCAATCTTTAACTCCCCTTACAATATATTTAAATACAGGTTTATCATAAAACAATGGTGCGGTTTCAGTAGTTCAAAGGAAGATAGTAGAGAAATTACCATGTGTTGTATTTTTGCGGTGGTAGGTACATCAAAAGCGTTGTTTGCAAGCAAAAATTCGCATCTAAAGCATTTAGCAGGAATAGGATTAATGAATCAATGCAATTAATAATGAAGAAATGTTAACGAATGTTTGGATATAAGTTAAATGTCTTTTTGACAATAATCGAGCGACTTATCAGCGCACATATTGAATTTATGAATTATTTAAAAACTGTTTGAGGCGACAAATTCGTAAAGTAAAGAAAAATAAGCACCAAGTAATTCTGTTTTCATTTAAACCTTGTTCAAAACGTGATTCTTAAATGATAAACCTGTATTAAAATTATTATGTGGAAATAAATTTTGTAGTTCCTCACACAACTATAACTTATTCAAGCTTTAAGGAGTTCAATTTTGCTTCAAAGAGTCTTAAGAGCGAAACAGCTGCTATCTTGCGAAAAATAAATTGTTGAGTAAAGCATGTAATCTTCAACATGTAGGTATACATTTTCATGCATATCTTTCTCAATTCCTTTCCGTCGGAAATGTATGGGCAATACTTTAATTCCATCCACGAATATTACAAAAGAGGATCTTCAAGTCAGCCTCTAAATTCGTTGTCAACCGCATCGCATTTAAATGGGTTTACAGAAGTCGCCACTCGCGTCGCTGACGGACAAATTGATCCGGGTTCCACGGGGAAATAAGGGATAATTAAGGATTTCAATCGAAATTTATTCTCATGATGTTGTGATCTGTCAAATTCATAAATTTTTAATGCTTTGTCTCGCAATGACAAACATTATAATGCATGATTTTGGAAACAGGTATATCGCATTTTACTCATCACCGCAAGGGTGCCATGGTGCCCGAATGCGCCGGAACGCCGTTCCGGCATTGGTAATTGGCAAGACATAATAGACAAATAACTCTTTTATCAATTAAGCTGCCTTTAAATTTCTTATTTATACATTCGTAACCAAAACAAAAAAATTATCAATAAAATCTAAATACTGACTTGTAATAAAAAACATACAGAACAACACTTCACTTCTAAAGGCCTGTTTACACGGTACATCAACACGTACGGGTTAATGTCTAAATGTATGAACGCGAGAATAAACGCCAAAATGCACCGTGTAACCACCCAACTTGTGCAAATGCATGCACAGAAAATAGAACCTGATTTAATTTGGTTCATGCATAATTCGTACATGTTCCGTTCCGGTCCACCAAAATCATTCATGCAAACGCGCATTAACTCGTACGTGTTTATGTATCGTGCAAACAGGCCTTAAAGAAAGTACAGGAAAGTGCGCTCCGGCACTGCTAGTTTTGCCATGACGTCACTGCCGCCGCGGACATTTTTGAAGGCTGATTAAAATGCGACCGAAGTGGCAATCAGCCTTCTTTGGGATGGCATTGGGCCTCCTCTATGCATTCCTCTTGATTCCTTCATTTGAAACACCCCATTACACCTACACGCTGGCGTTTTCAGCGCAAACGTCTCGCAGTCGTCCTTGGTCAATGCACGATCAGATTTCATCGAGGCCTAAATGAGGTTCCTCGCGGTTTACGACCAACGCTGTAATCGATAGTCTGCTGGGTGTATTGAGATCACGCAATGGCATCCATCCACCGCGGCAGAGACACGTTAAACTCTGTCACAGATGCATGCACTTCGCATTGCTCAATCTTCGGTGCAGTTTCATCGGAAATGTGTTCAAGATTTTCAGTCAAATAAACCGGAAATATTATATTCATTCAGATGGCGTTACCGACCGAGGGAGGTGAGCGGGGCCGGATTTACCGTTAAGCAAAATAGGCACGTGCCCAGGGGCGTCGCAGTCCAAGGGGCGCCTTCATAGGGCGGCAGTTCATTCAGTTACAGCAGTACGCAATGTTTTTATTTTTGAAGTTAATCTTCTTTTTTGTTGTGTGAATTAAGGCTAGACATTATTTTTGGAAAGGGTATTCATAAAGTGTTTTAGTTGCATAAAAGTTAAACTGTGTCATGTAATTTTACTCCAGGCTGTTTTTCTTTAATTGAATTGTCTATCTGACGAATTGCAAAGCACTGCAGAAACAA
Source organism: Ischnura elegans (assembly GCF_921293095.1). Classification (NCBI taxonomy): domain Eukaryota; kingdom Metazoa; phylum Arthropoda; class Insecta; order Odonata; family Coenagrionidae; genus Ischnura; species Ischnura elegans. The sequence continues at coordinate 20,903,167 of NC_060253.1, forward strand.
GTGAATCTGTACGCAGTCACGTGCACAGGTGCAAAGTTAAATATACCAACGGATGAAGTTCCCCATGAAAAAATATTTGACTCGTCTTTGCACCCGTGCGCGTGACTGCGTACAAAGCCACTCGTTCCTGCAGTGCTTTGAAATTCTTCGTCGCAGACCAGCGACAAAATAAGGGTTTTTCACCTCGACAGTGGCTTAGTAAGCACGACCCTCGCCACATGTGCCACAGTGTGGACTTGTGACGTGAACATCTCGTTCGGTAAAACCCATCCCGAAGTTCGCTTTGAGAAAATGGCTTGGTTGAGGAACTGGTTAACACGCCTGACCGGTAATTGGGAGATTCGGGTTCGAATCCTGGCTAAGTCAAATATTTTTCATGGCGAACTTCATCCGTTGGTGAAATGTCTATGTTTTCCCTGCGTAAAAATTCAAGCATAAACTTTAAAGAATTCCCCGGGTCGCTATATTTAAAGAATTGGTACAAGTATTAGTTATCCATTCAATAAATCCTATGATGGAATACCACTAATTAAAAAATGAGTTAGCGATTTTTTTCGCTGTTTTATATTTTCATTCCATTCCCTGATATATTCCGAAGCAACCGGGTATCTACGGGAAAACTGAGTTAACGAACGTGGTGGGGTGCGTGTTCCACAAAATTGTTTGCCGGCAGTATATAGTTCGTGGAGGTCGAAGATTAGATTTCGCGGGGTGCCGGAGGAACACGTTTCGCGTCCAAGGAAAACTGAAAAAAAATGAAAAACGCAGGACGCGGCAGGAGTGCTCTTTATCGCGTTGCGTCGTTTTTGCGGTCACGCCGTACACATTGGCCGTCCGATATTTTTTAAACGCTCCGCCAGGCGCGTTTAAACATTTATTAAAGAAAAATGGGAACTAGGCGATGTCCGAACACGCGTCGCGCAGTCTCGTTCTGGATAGATAGCGTGTCTCACGCATAGCTTTGTCTTGCCGTTTTACGGAATTTAGAACAAATATTCATATTTCCTCACAGTGTTCGATAAAGTAAGACGTATTGTTTTAATTAAGCAAAGCTCGATTAAGTTATACGTGTTGTTTCAGTTAAGCCGGTGAAGATTTTAAGGTGGTTAATTTGAATGATTTTTGATTATGAGTTATGGAATAAAAAAGCGCAGTGCAATTTAAAATAATGCTAGTCACGATGGTCGCCGTGGAAACTTTGCTGAATTCCAATACATCGAAGAAAAAATCTACTGATTCGATTGAATATTGATGTTTTTCTACGAACAGGTGAAGAAAATTGGTACGTTACACAGTGGCTCTTTATTTCCAATTGTATTTTTTACTCTTTTTTTGTCAACATGTGGGGGGAAGGCAGTATTAACTGTATGTAAATCATGGGCGGAAATTTAGTGTCAGTGTGATGATCCCACATTTAATTCTCTTTTCCAATGTCCTGTTTCCTCTAAGTAAAGCTGCTGGCGTTACACGTTCTACCTTGTTCAGCCTATGTATAGTCATTGAAATTAACAATGGTAATCTATAGTACAGAAACTTCGACCATTGGATTAAGTGTGAGAAAACAAGAGATATAAAGTGAATAGAAAAAACAATAGGGAATAAAAAGTTCCTTGTCCAGCCTTTATCTCATAATTAAAAAAATAAAATTGCGAAAAAATTTCCGCCCGCTTTTCATGAGTTGGTGACGTAATTAACGTTTAATCTCATCAACTCTCTCAGAGAGAACTCATGTAAACTAATCGAGAGGGAGGGATAGTCGTTGGCCGTGGAGTGACAGAGACTCGATGAACCGCCCGGCAGTAGTCGAAAATTCGTTAGGCCGCTGATTTTGGTTATAGCTTGAGAAGTAGAAGACGAATGGAGAAAGGGAAGCATAACGTTATCTTTATATTTCAAAGTGTATCACAATCGAAAACGATGAAAATAAGCATTCGTTAGAATGGAATGATAATGCATTATACCAGTGTTAGCAATGATATGAGGGACAAGATTGCAATTCAATGAATGCATAAGTGATAAATTATAGAAATTTTTGTTTTTTTTTTCGGCTTATCAAATACTATTTTAATTATAAAAAGAACCGGTTAAAACATTATTCGATTCCAGTCTAAGACAGAAGGTGGTTGACCCATTGATGAAATTTACCACATATTATCAAATATTTTTCATAGCCTATTTCCTTTTATTAGCACGTATTCCATGTTAAGTGCTAGCGTAGAGTTGGTTTCAAGCTTACCCACTGGTGATGTCATGCCGCAATTTTGATAGCTGAGTTCATTGTGTGTTGCCGTCTAGGATGCTGTGCGTTAAGTAGTGTGTAGGTCGAAGAGAAAGCGACGGCAGTTGGAGCGAACAACAGGTGAAGGGAATCCTTGGCCTTTAGACGGGATGTACTCGAAGTGATTTCGATCCAGACATGAACAATACGAATGACGTCATGTTGCGCGTGAAGTTTCACCTTAATCTGCGTGGGAGGAAAAAGATTTTAGGATAATTTCCTTTGTTGTTTCTTTTAAATATATTTAACTCATTTGAATGCTAATTAAAAAAAAAATAATTGTTATGCCTAAGAATGTCATGGAAGAGAAACAAGTTTGTTCTCTGATATTGACTGTTTGATTTTTGCTCTAAATTCTATTTTTCTTTCTTTTTTTCTTTGTTAAGCACTATTACTGTCACTGTAAAATAGGAACTCTTAAGAGTGATTACCCAGAGCAAGTTAATTAATAATTATTATTCATCATCTCCGGCCAACAATCCTAAGATTGGTTTTACGCAGCTCTCCTCTAGATACCTCTACCAGCTAATCGTCTCACAACCCACATACTTCTTCACTTTCACATCCTTCTTTACCCGTTCTATATATTTCATTCGATGTCTTCCTTTTCCGTTCTTACCATCCACTTGTCCCTCGACGATTGTCTTCACTAGGCCATCGTACCTCCATATGTGGCCTTTAATGTTGTTCCTTCTTCTTATTAAGGTTTTTAATGGGTCTTCTCTTCGGTTTTTTTCAACCTCCGATCACTCAGCAAAAACAATGTATAAGCGACAGATGGTTACTGCGCAGGTAGGGCAATTGCGTGTCCTCCGTACCACACCCTCAGGTCATTTCTGTCCGAAAGTTGTAAGTTTAAGTATGGTATGGTATTTTGAGGAGGCGACCGACAGCTGAGGTCATTTGCGCCATGAGGGAATGGTATGGAAGGAAGGGTGGAGAGAAACCCAGCGTCGGCTTTAGCCTGCTCGTAACGAAAGGGGCCAAGGGGACCACGCCTTAACGACCCATCCAACGAACTGAATGTTGCGCTTGAAATGTCCTCCAAACAACATTCAAGCAGGGATCGGGCAATCTCTGAAAATTCTCTGCCACCGCCGGGATTTGAACCCGAGCTCATGGGGTAGGAGGCCAATACTCTAGTCACCACACCAACCCGAACCCCATGGGTTAAGGTTAGCAGTAATCTCATTAACTTCACTGCCTCAATTGATTCTCCCGACTAGTGTGCACTGCGGAGTGACAGCCAGAAAACTCACCAATGGTTTCAGCATTGGCATGTCTTGACCTTAATGCCGATAAAAGAGAATTTTTATTTAATGAAATGTGGCAAGAGTGTGAAACATTACTCCCATTCCCATTCAAAACAAAAGAGGAGACATGCTGATTTCTGGAAGTGTTCTGATCCATGACAACGCCCGTCATCTCTGCGTTGATGCAGTCCAAATGCTCCTTGAGCAATTTCAATGGGACATTTTCGATCACCCGCCGTGCAATTTCAACATAGTGCCATGTGACTTCTATCTTTTCGCTGAAATGAAGATGTGGATAGGAGGGAAGCGTTTTCAAACGGGCGATGAGCTTCAGAGCAAAAGAAAAATTAATTGGAAGTCATTGGCGGCAACACCCTATGAAGAAGGTATAGTAAAGCCACAGGCACGACCAATTCCTCAATCGTTGAGGCGATTATGTCGAAAGGATGCCTCAACACTCACAACAAAGTGTGCTCAACATTTAGCATTGAAATAATTTTTATTGAATCACTTCTTCTTCTGTTCATGACCCATCGGAGGCTGAACAAAAAACGGCTCTCGTATTATATACTGTACGTAAATTGTTCTTTTTGGTACTCTGTGAGACAAGTATACATTCCTTTGAGAACCTCCTTTTCACTCCTCACACCACAGGCGACCTTCCCACGCCTTCCGTTTAAGTCGGTCGGCGGGGGAAAGGGACTCAACCAACCCTTTCCTGCATTCTGAATTGCTCCACCTCCCACATGAAGCCAAACCGGAGCAAGTGAATAGGTGGAAAAGTCTCGGTAACATACGATTCCTTTTGAGGCTATAACTAATAGACGGTGTGAAATATTACTTCCTTCTGAACGAGGTTAAGGTAAATTAGCCCAAAAAGGCGTACTCCGTAGCCCGTAGTTTCCTTTGACAGATCTTCAACAATTTTACGTCTAATGTTGGTTTTAACAATATTGCTGGATACCCGAAAGCCACAAACTGGCGATATGAACAAATATGGAAATATTCTAACGGCATAATATAAAAGAGCGTTGTGAAATCCGTCCCAAAATATGTAGGAGATACAATGACGAGGCACATCCAAAATCAGAAGGTTACTCGAAACTACGGAGATGAAATTTCTGCGAAGGATTGCTGACAAAAAAATCATCGCGAAACCAAACGACGTGTCTGATGCCTGGCGGCCATCAATCGAAGTTTTGTTAAGGTGATCGCGAGAATAGAGAACTTTGGAAGCATGTGGAAATCGTGCTTTTCTGACGGTGCCCGCGGTGATTGCGATAATTATTATCAATATTTTATGAGATAGCTTCCAAGAAATACACCGTCATAAATAAATTTTGACTGAAATAAAGTTTTATCAACGAATGTTTCGTCTTTATAGCATTCGATACGCGTGAACTTTCTGAAACCGTCCGGGGTTATAAAAATAATGTTTGCACCTTCCCGAATCAGACTTGCACGTAATATTGTGTTGGATAGAACGTTGTAGTTGGCATTCATCCCTGACAGTATCAAAATTTAACTTTTTGAGGTTTCCCATAGAATGTTTATATTTTTCCTATTTACATATCGGTAATTCTGTTAAGTCTTCGACAGAAAAGTCTTAGATTGCTTGTGAAATTGGGAATATATATCTTTCAAAGCGTCAAACCTCATAGACAACCCTACTGTACATCTCAGTCCGACAGAGACGATAAATTAAGAGACGTATTTAAACGGATTAAACGGATCGGGAATTCGTTTCTCTTCCTTGCAATAATCGACTTTAATAAATGCAAGGCGGAACTTCTTTACATTGTTTCCTTTTTATCTGTTGGCGGGTGATGCCATAACACCCCCTGCCCACGACTAGTGAGGCTGCTTGCGGGGTAGTATGTGGGTGTAGACAGAAACTCTTGCAGACGACCTATCAGTCGTACCGCATGTAATTTAATACTTGCACTCCAATACACTAATCTCCGCAAAAAATGCAGATTTTTTTGCATTGGTTAGCATCATCCGATTTTGTAAAACATTTCACATGATAGCCTGGAAAAAGTATAATATTTTAAATTAATATTTTAGGAATATACGCTATAAATGCTCAATTGATAATCTCGACTGTTCGACGAAACCATGGCCGTGTAACAAAACATCCTGTTAATGCTTACGAAGATTTTCGCGTTCGTTCAACATTAATTTTAGATTACGTGAAGTTACTCCCGATAACATCTTATTTGTCTAAGGATTATTGACCAGTGTTCATGATACCTATTGTCCTTTTTGCGTGAAGTTGCCATATGTTTCGGATTTGGGTTGGATGGGCGGGTCAGTGCATCCATTCCTTGAGTTCAGGTGGGCGTTGGAAATAACTACGAGAGGATCAACCTTCTTACTTCCTCGGAATCCCGTCTTGGCGAGCTGCCCGCGGAGAGCAAAGGAGGGTAAGGGGTAGATTGGAGGCTGGGCTAAGGAAGACGGAATGCCTCGAAACAGTGCTGCTCGAATGTGTACAAGCTGAGACACAAATGTTAAACTAGAGTGGAATGGACGAATACTGAAAGTGACGTCATCCACCTCGCATCATAATGGGTTTACTGAAGTCACCATTCACGTCGCTGTTGGTAGAGCGAACCGAATTTTGGGTCGAAATGTACTATAATGAGGGATGTAATACTTTGTCTTTTCATGTGACTTGGAGCCGTGAAAACTCATGCTGCCATATTGAAAATTTCCTAGCCTTTTTCAACACACGCCTTTATTGCAAACGTTAATAATTTACTTCTGAAAAAATGCTGATGTAAAACCTTTGTTTACAAATACCGGTGGGCTGATGTTCACTCGTACCCGCTGTGCACCGTGAACATTTCGAGTTATTTTCGTGATAGCCTTAGTTTTAAACGAATAATACGCATAGAAATCACCAGTTGAGCTGTGTGACGGGTCTTTGTGAACAACCATTGTTTTTGGCGTGATTTGGCTAACCTTGACTAAAGCCCAGATTCATCTACATCTACATAATACTCCGCGAGCCGCCTAATAGGCGTGTGGCAGGGGGTGTTATCACACCAGTCGTTTACACATAAAAATGAAGTGCTCTAACGAAGTAAGGACTAGCATTTATTGAAGTCCTTTATATGGTACGGGGGAAAAACGAATTCCCATATCTATCCGTTCGGCAAAACATTGGTGTGTGATCTGTTTTACCAGGCACATGTTAGACGGCTCAGCAATGAGGGAAGAAATATTTGAAGACCTACGATTGTAACTATTTGATCTATTGATAATCATTGCCTAAAATAGTAATTAACTTGAAGTAAGGAATAGATGGACTTGTCCCGCGTGATCGAGTTAGGTTGCTCTAAGTTTCTGGAAAATTGCAGACTCTTCTCAAGTCTTTAGCTTTAAAGTTACGCCAAATGAAGTTTTTGTAAACGAAGCTTTATATATGTTGATCGCAATCACTCACTCGCTTTTACCGTAAGATATTCGTTTCGTATTACTTATTTCTTTCTGTAACATCTATCTCTTTGATGCATTACAGATGAGGCCTTCGTTTCATATTGCTATGCTTTTTAGGAGAAACCTCATTTCTTACAGTCAATCAACTCTGTCATTCGGTGTATCTGTCCAGTGGCGTAACTAGGAATATGCTTTGGGGGGAATGGGATGGCCTGGGGTGGCGATCCCCCACTCCCAATGCAATGTGGTCCGGGAAAATATTTGAAAAATGACATGTCCGGAAATACATTTTACATCATTTTGATACTAAAAATTGGACTTTAAGCAGATGCTGTTATTAAATGCCAAAACTAGACAATAGTTTTAAATATTTTTCTTATTTCTCCGAGGCTTTGGGGGGGGGGGGATCTATCCCCTAATCCCCCCCATAGTTACGCCAATGTATCTGTTGGGTCTGATATAAGACATTCTACCTTAGTGCCACACTTCGACACCGAGTTGCCATAGCAGCTACTAATTTTTGAGAAGGTTCGCTATACAGTATGGTGAATATTTGAAGCAAAACAAAGTGTACGCGTACACATTTAAATAGAATATATCAATCGATAACTAGTTACTGATACCATTTTAATTTCCTTTGCATCTTGCGTCCTTCTAAGTCATATGCGGCTCATCTGAAGGTTGCCTGCCTCCTACTTTTCTCATTTTTACAATTAAAGTATATGTTGAAATGTTGCATAATTTACACAGTATTCCATAATTATTTGTGTTGTTCTATCATTAAAACACAATCTAAACATAATTTAATAAATAAAAATGAGTACTTTACATGCTATCACATTAAAATTTCACAGTCGAAGGAAATAAATTAAATGAATACAAAATATGTTTGAATACAAAATTTCTAAAATCAACTGAATTTGCTTCCCTCTATTTTTGTTATGATTAAAAATATTCCTAACACGCTACCCATGCCAGATGGGTTTATTTCCAATTGGTAGTCAGATTCTACGTAGTGGAACGCATGTTTTGTCGTGCATGTCACGGTACGCGTGTGCACGGAAGTCCCGAGAGAGCACGTTTGATGCGTGACTCTCCGAGATTTCCACGGAATTGCTTTTGAAACAAGCACGGATGAATGCGAAATGACATTCGCCGCTGTGGTAAACGTGGGATTGACGTCTGAATACCACGCTCCACCGATGCACGGGATGCGATTGAGGATTTTTTGTGTTCTTCAAATTCGTCTCATCATCTTTCTTACTCATAAGTCACCTTCAAATCGTTTGCTGTTGTTTAACTTTATGCCAAACAGTGGCGAATGTAGATAATATTTTGTGGATGGGGCAAAAGAAATAATAAGTTATTAATAACCGCAATAAAATTTTTACATTAGTTTTTTGGTAGCTAAATTTAGAAAGGAAATAAAAAGTAAATAATTAATTCATTTAAAACATACTACTCTTTTAAAAAGGTATTAACTTTGCATCACTCTTTCCTCTCATTCATTATGTTTATATTTATGTTCAGATTATTTAATTTTTTCCATTTCGGGCCCCCTGGGCTCCATATATTCGCCCCTGATGCCAACGCCACCGCAAGTATTGAGCTCATATCGTTCAGTATATAGTTTTAAGCGAATTTAGCGGCCGATACTACTGTAACTCCATTGCAACAGAAAAGTAGTGAAACTTTGCGATTTACAACTTATAATACCTTAAATAAATTACAAATACATTAATTTTTTTCAACATGTTTCACTTCTCATTAGTATCTTCAGGACTGAATACATAGTTTGGCAACATACCGCATTTGGCAAGGCTTCTTTTGTATTATCCGTGGAATGTCAAAAAAAATTACCAAATACTAACGAACACGTTATTGCCTTCCTCTCCCAACTCCTATCCAAATGAAACCCTTCTTACAACCATAACTATCCATTTATCCTTGATTATGCCGCAGTTCATGGCAACATTTTGACTCGAAAAATGTTGTCATGTATTAAATGGAATATGCGAAGGCTCATTACTTTTCTGTTATGCCATATTTAAAGGTTTCGGTGAAGGAAATTGAATTCGGCGACATGAAGGTGATCAATTATCGATATATGAAATAAATTTTATGCTCGAACCAGTCCCCATCCTCTCCACGTACCCTTTAGTTACCCTTTCCTCTCACAGATATTGCCTATAATAATGAACGTAATTATTTTATATAAGTACACCAGAAGTTGACATTGAAGAGAAGTTTGTGCCGAAACCTTGGTCGTCGCAGTAAACATTGCTATGGATTTGATAATTTTTTTTTTGCATTGTCCAATACGTCTTAGGGTTGGTGATGGTTTTCCGGGTTTACACCGCGTTGATTCATGTTTTGCGGACGACAGTTTCGGGCGCGTTCCAGCTCCCGTCTTCGGGTTAACGGGAGCTGGAACGCGCCCGAAACTGTCGTCCGCAAAACATGAATCAACGCGGTGTAAACCCGGAAAACCATCACCAATCAACTCACCGCGGAAGCCTCCGTAATAATTTACGTCTTAGGGTTGTTTGGTTAGGGCATAGCCAGCCAAACTCTCGTGGAGAATCATTTCAGGGGAGCATCATTTAGGGTCGTTACTCTTAGTACCTTTACATTTATGGGTTCCACTCCCTTGCATTTATCGGTGGGTGAGTTTTAAACCCTTGACTTCTAACCTGCTCGCCACGTTCTCGTTGTTCACTAATATGCACTATAATGATGTGCAGTGCAATGACTTCAAAATGTAAAGAACAATATAGTAATGTGCATCTACACTATGTATAAACATTTCAATCCACCTTCTGCACTAAATCACGATAACGGTCATTTTTATCTCGGTTGGGATTTGAAATTGGTCCCATTGCTTATGTTTTTATAGTGAATGAATTTCCTTTGATGACTTTCTAACTTTGTGACGATAGGGTTTTTGTTTTATGATTTTTAGGATAGGTTAATCAGTTTATTAAAATGATAATAGCCCCGCCTGAATGGTAATTCTTAAATGCATTATATTCTTGATTCTTTCGTTTGCGTTGCTAATGTGTTTTTTTGTCTTTTGTTTTGCAGGTAGCGGAGGCGGGGGCGTGGGTCATCGAGTCGGAGGCGGCGGGGGCAGCGGTGCGTCGGGGGCGGAAGGGCAGGGCAGGGTCGAGGCCCCACGGCAGAGGACATGCGAGAGGGCCGGGTCCGCTACGGGCCTCCTCTCATCGGCCCTCGTCGCCCAAGCTGCTGACCTCGAAGCAGACATGGTCGGGTGAGTAGCTACCCACCTACACTCGCTGAGCTCATCGTACTAAAGGCCGTTTCATATAAATTGTAGTTAAGCACATAACAAAGGAGGCGTTCATGAACTGAGAAGGAGATTATGGAAGGATCGTTACGAAAGAGTTATAAGAAAAGGATAGTGAAGAGTCTGATGTGGTGTGCATTCGATGGACATCTTATCTACATCTACATAATACCCTGCGAGCCTACTCTAGGGTGTTTGGCAGGGGGTGATCAATCACCAGCATGGAGCATGCAATTGGACTCCCACATGCACACCACACAGTACAAAAAACGTCAATCATACTAACAAATTATACTACCATATGCTGTTAGAAATAACAATAAAATTAAGAAACATGCATTAAGTTTTACATAGGTTAGTAGGCTACACTACAAGTCATCCAATCTTTTTGTGAATTCTAACGCTGCCGTTATAATCTCTTATTGATCGTGGAAAAAAAGACATTCTGAACCTGTCTGTTCTACAGTCTATCTCTATTATTTATTTACATAATCTTATCTTCCGTAGTATGTTGGCGTCCGTAAGATATGGCTAACTTCGTTAGAAAAGACACTCTTTAATTTATCTAAAAGGTGTAGTCTATTTTTCAAGCTACGGTCTGACAGAGATTCCCACCCGAGTTTATGTAAGAGGTCAGTTACACTAACAAGACTATCGTAACGACCTTTCACGTACCTGGCAGCTCTTCTTTGCACGCGTTCTAACTCTGTAATTAAGCCTTTTTCATGAGGGTCCCAAACACTGGCAGCGTATTCTAAATTGGGTCTAACGAGGGAAAAGTGGCTAATTTTTCGCACTATGTCGTCGCACTTTCCTAATATTCGTTTAACAAAACCCATTTTACGATTAGCTTGACCGGTTATTTCCCGAATATATTTATTTCACGATAGATCATTATTGAGTCTAACTCCTAGATATTCCACGGATTCAACTGCCTTTAATTGGGTACCCCGAATGAAGTAGCTCCGTTGTAGGGAGTTAATCTTCCTCCAGAAATTAATTACTACGCATTTATTCAGATTTAATTCTAACTGCCATGCATCGCACCACGCTTGAAAATTATTGCCTCCAGAGAGATTTGAACTCTCGACCTCTAGTTTACTAGACCACTGCTGTAACCCCTTAGCTATGGAGGCGCTTGAAGCATCGCAGCTTATGAGAACCCTTGGGTCGATATGTGGCCTGATAAGTGTGAAGTTGCACGTCTCATTCACTGATTTGCTAGTATCCGAAAACCTTGCCACAACACGGTTGACGAATCCTAATTTCTTAGGAGCTCTGCCACAATTATTTATAATGAGAGTTACGATCCGCAAGAAGTCATCGTAATCCGGGATATTTTGCTTCAGGTATGCCTTTACGATAACTCCATCCGAAGCACATACATGTATATGAGCATATTAGGAGGTTCTACGCGTTCTAAACGTGATGTTTTTGGGTTCTCAACGATGCGATCATTGTAGAAAGGTGAGCAAAGTGGAACCCTGTTTCATATATTTCCTTTTACCCAGTCGAGGACCATGCATTAAGGGCATGTCTTCTTTCAATTTCATCTTGTCTTACAGCGCGTATGATACAAGAAAGTGAATGTCTCTGAAAGGCCACAGATATGCAACGTGTGGATTAAAATCTTGTCAGCATTTGTATTTATTTTTTGCACAAATATTTGACACTTGAGAAAAGGCCGGGTTATAATTTTCATAAGCAAAACAGCGGAAGATTAATAACTAAGCAGAGTAAGGCAATGTATGTAATTCTAATTGTGTGAGCATCGCATGCATGCTCCATTGCGCTCCATGCGCATGAGTGTCCATTTTCTCCAAATGTTTCGAGGTTCGGCACGTTCATAGCCATCAGGGAATGACAATATCCCCTATTTCTGTCACCCGCGAAATTAATAACTATGTTCTAAAGGAGTTCAGACTCGTAAGGCAATAAATGAATTTATATATTTATTGATATTATTTCTAACCATGTTGGCTCTATTCATTGCGAAAGCACAAGATCTTTCTTCACCTGCGATGTATGTTTTCCTTAATTTTAGTTTTCCTTTTATTTTTTTGTAATCGAAAATATGCTGTACATATTATGACTTCATTGGCGAAAACAAATGAATGTAGGATGCCATTACGAATATTTGCTGATGCCTTTTGCTCTCAGTTGACGGAAATTTGTAGTGATCCCTTTTTAACGCAATTTTTTCCTTAATTTCAGTTGTTATTTATTTCATTTATTTTTATTTATTTTATTATCAAACCGCCAAATACAACCGCATCGGCCATTTTAAATCGGGGTGTTTAACAAATTTAACAATTACACTTTCACAAACATCCATGCCGTGAATAGGGGAAACCTACCCAGGCGGGACTCGAACACGCGACCTCTTATTTTTTTGTAATCCAAAATATGCTGTAAATATTTAGATCGTAACTGCTGGGAAATTAAAAAAATTGGGATGCTATAAGGAAGGTTTGGCGATACTAATTTCTTTCAGTTGACGGAAATGTTTAGTTATTCTTTTTTTTTTTGAACTTCGTTAACGTCGGTGAAAAGTTCGATTCCTCCTCACCCTTTGACCCGTCGTCTCATATTGGTACCTGTCATTTTTTTCAAATCCGCATGACCCCGTTTCCGTGACAAATTTAACCTTGACCTCACTTCTAGATCGTCTCTTTTTCCCCCTTCTCTCGTCAACTTTTTTTTCTTTTCAATTCGCCCTCGTTCAAAAATAGACGGAGAATAAAGGGAAAATAACTCTCTTACTCCGGTCAAGATGCCACCGAGTGTGAATCCTCGGAACGGATGCAACTACGGAGAAAAAGAGAAAAAAAAGACAAATGGTGGGCGCATTTTTCGCCCTACGCGCGTCTTTTTTCTGCATAGGGCGGGAAAGGCATTCGCAAAAATAATAATAATAAATTTATTACTCCAAAATTGTCTAAAGTTTACAGCTTTGGTAGTAAAAAAATGAAGGAGCTCTAGATAGCTGAAGTGGAAGGTGTGATCATCGAAATAAAAGTGTAGCTCAGCCATTTTACTATTGAAAAATAATCGATACGTTATCCTGAGTATTTTTCGTCTTCATTTATACTCCAAGAGGCAGGCAAGAGGTTGTGTTTGTCAATTTTTGTTTGCCTGATTAATATTTTTTATCCCAAATAAGCGTTTCTGCAACATCTTTAAATTTAAATGCAGTGCTAGTCTTTTAAGCTAGTGCTACTGCTAGTTTTTATGTACATTATAAATATGTCATTAAATATAATACTCGGGAATGAAAAACGTATCATGTGAAGGAAAATGAAAGTACAATGAGAGGATAATTAAGAGCATGCTATAAAATACAGAAGTATAACTTTGTCAACACAAAAAATGTCATAGTAAGTTCATATACACTCCATAATTCTTTCACACGGCGCCTTAAGTGCAAACAGGCAAATAAATCCATAGGGTGGGAAAGAAAATGATAGGGACTCACAGCAAAAACAGGATGAAGACATAGGTGCTGTGGTAGGTGGAAAAAGTCAGAAATTAGGTGATGACTGGGACTCGAACCCAGAACCTCCGGGTTATATAATCTACTTCATTCATTCATACATTTTACTCAATGCACTTAGTGAATCCTATTGGAAAAGGTGGTGGTTGATGGTAAATAGGAGGAAAAAAGGTGAGGGTTAGAGAAAAAGAAGGGAGAGAATTGATGAAAAAAACAGATGAAAGTGGGAAAAAACAACAAACGGCTTCCGTCGACTCACCGCGCTGCGCGTTGACGTCATAAATTCGAAAGGTTCATTTTTTGTTTTGTTTTTATTTTTACTGCTTTTTTTCTTCTCCCCCCTTTCTTCCACTCCCTCTATTACGCGAGGGCTCACTTGTGATTCTGGGAAGGAGTCTCTCTCTCTCTCTCTGGTGGAAAACTCGGTCGCTCCACTTGAGGAACTCGTGGGCTCGCGGAGCAGAAGTTAAAAAACACGTGGAGAGGGGAGGGGGCGTGGTGTTGGGGGTGGGGGCTGGAAGGGGGGGAAAGTTGCCGGGGTAAGCGTCAAACTCTGCGATCGAAGATTCCTCATGTTTTATTTTATTTTTTTTACGCCGTCATCCTTCCCCGAAAGTCATTCCCTAAATTCGTTAAAAAATGAATCTTGGTTTTCGCACGAGGCGCGCTTCGAAGTCTATTCTCATGAGGAACAGTTTTCAGTATCGCAGCATTACTCCATGTCTACGTATTTTTTTTAGAAAAAGTCCATTACCCTTGCTTGTTAATATAATATTAATTATAACTTCTCTAATGCTTACAGGTTCCCCCATTTACTAACTACTTTATAATATAGACGGTACATTCAAAAGCGTCCACGACCTGGTTACCAAGGCTGCTCTCGAACCCATGATCTTTAGATCAGATGACGAAGGAACACCCCCGGTGCCACGAGGCGTGCATTATTATTTCGCGTGGCACCATACTTGTTATAGTTTAGTCTGATTTACTTCTATATTCTTATTGCCTACATGTTGTCTTTATGTGTTTTAGTACCGGGGTATATATGTATGTTTTTCCTCCTATACGATACCAAAAACTGCCTCTATGCTCAGGAGCAACTCTGTTTCGATTTTTTTCGCCCCTTTAAATGTTATTTGTTATAAATTACGTCAAATTTACCTCGAAATGAGACTAGAAGTAATTTTAGATTAAGTATACTATAAAAAACCATTGAGTCATCATGGGTGTTTTAAGTTTAGAATTAGCTGGAGACAAATGAGAAGTATTGTGACTCGTTGATTTTATGAGAACATATTAATGTTATCACCCCAAATTACTCTTTCTTGTTATTCTCCCCGCAGAAAATTTCCCGAAATTCTTTAAAAATGAATGAATGAACTTTGGTTTTCGCATGAGGTACTTCGCACTTCGAAGTCTGCTCTTATGAGGAACTGTTTGCAGTATCGTAGCACTCAATGTCTAGTCTTTTTATAAAAATGCATAAGCGTAGCTATTAATGCATTATTATTAAAATTAATATAATGCTTACATATGCCCCCAAATTTTTTCTTCTTTAAAATATACCGTACAAATGTAAAACTGTACACTCTCTGGATACTCAAGCGGGACACGAACCCGCGATATTCAGGTCGGTAGACGAAAGCTTACTCCCGCTACCTTAGGTGTACTATCTCTATTTTCAGGAGCATCTATTTTTCATTTTTTGTTAAAAACTATTTTTCTATTTTTTGCGACTTTTCCCAGTGCTGTAGGGTAATGATTGTTCAAAGTTTACTCAACTTTCCGACCAAATCAGTTATTACATACATAAACCTTACAATGGATGAAATATGATTTGATGCTTTCCCGGCTAATTATGTGCGTAAACTGTTCTCGGGACTCCCACCGGGTTAATTCTTTTTCAACATTCAGCCCTGATGATGAGCGCCGAGACGTAGCTCGAAACGTTGGCCGTTATGAAAGAATTAACCCGGTGGGAATCCCGAGAAACAGTTTACCCACACAAAGGCTGTATTCATCCTATCCATATAGAAAGCATCCAGGGTAAATCTCGTGGAATTCTGAATTGTTGATAAGATAAATATTATAGACAATTTACGTGGAGAAAGTTTAATCCCACGACCGCTTTGAATTCATTTTGTGTAATCGTCTGGTGAATTCATCATAAAAGCAAGTGTTTTGACATGAAGGAGAGATTAAGAACTGTTTTTCAAGAGATTACGAACTGTATTGAAATCGTTCGTGAAACTTAACTAATTTTTCTGGGAAATTGTAAGTAGTTTTAATTTTATTGATTTATTCATTATCAGTGCTCACGATTTGGGTGTCCTCTTAGCATGTCATACGATGAAGAATTTTAATTTTAAATTTTCATCTTCAGTGCAGGTTATTGCGAATGATGTGTTCACGAAATGAGTGTTGGCCTCGACTCATGCAGATTGAATATCGTTCATGCAGCGAGGCAACGTCGAAGTTTTAATGGAATGTCTTGCGTTAGCGCGTGATTAGTTATCACGTCCGTGCTTTTAAGGCACGCGGAATAATTTGCGAGGGGGGAAAATATCCATTTCTGTGAATGACGAATTTATTTTGGAGTCTAGTATCCCTGAATAAGGATCAGAAAGTTGTAAACCTGAAAAGTTGGAAGACGTAAATAATGAGTTCGATGAACCAGGAAAGTTATTGCTCGGAAAATCTCCATTTAACTCAACTTCACGCATGGTTTCTTCCAATTTTACTACATATGATAATGGATTAATAATATTTGTATGAATAAATTCCCAATTAATCGATAGTAAATTAGCGTGATAGGTTTGTATCGTTTATTGTTGCTAAGGTTCTATCCATTTTTGAGCTTTAATTTTATGAAAATGACTGTCGGGAATAATTATTCATGAAATTGCTTTTTATGTACTCTATTAGTACCGCGACCAGTCTCGTCGTTTAGATACTCAGATGTTATCGTTAATACTGCGTTTATTTATGCTTAGTAAGTTTTTCTCAGAAAGGTATCCGTGAGTCTGAATGGGCATATTTAAAAAGTTGCCTAAACGTGAACTTAGTGATTTGGAAAGAATCCAATCAGTACTTTCCACTAAAAATGTTTGTCTTTCTTTCTCAGGTTTTAATACAAACAGTAAAACAGTTATGCAGTAGTACTTTATATAATTGTATCTAAGTCCTTCACATACAGGGCCTAGGATATTAACAATGAAGTCGAAATGACTAACAATGAGTAAAAACCATTGCCAAGTTACACTTCGTTACCGTAATAACCATTTAGTCTATTTAGTGGCGATCGTTGGATATCCAAAAGGATTCAACTTTCCCTTAAGTTCTACTTCTAGTTCCCCTCTACGTTTTTAAAGTAAATTTTGCGTGTCAATGTTAATTAAGGTTCTGGAGATACTTTTTCAAGCTTGTATGTACAAGTTTATAATGTGTGCGCCGGTGTTTTTTTAATCTTTATCTGCATAAAATGACGCAATATAAGCTGAAACCGATCGAGCCACCAAATAATGGAAGCAAGTTTTATCTTTTGTCTTTTATTTTGCGATAAACTCATCGAAGTTGGCTCTACGACAAGTCGTCCGACCGTATCAGAAAAATATTGCTGTTGCACATTTTTTAATTGAAAATAAGACAACCTCCTATTATGCTGACTGTAGCTATGTACGCGCTTGTTTTGTATGTAAATGTTGAAAGTTTTTTTCTTTACACCCGGCTTATTTCCATTAATGTAGTTTTGGCTTTATTCTTATCGTCTTCACATAATTTTATGATTATTTATCATTATTTGCATGTACTTCCAAATCACAAAGAAGACGTAACCGTCGTTAATCTTATTCTAAAGAATAATGTGGGGTAGCTGTATGCATTATGGCTGACTCTGCGTGAGTTACAACCCGCTGTGTATGAACCTTTAGCTCCAGCGGCAAATTCCATCACTACTCGATTGACCTGCTACAGATGCATCTGTTCGAAAGTGCCGATTACGCTCTCTGGACTGTGATGTATGTGGCAGGTGATGGTCACACGACGTGGATGAATAATTGTTGCATACTGTGCGAATGGTAGATGTAATGATTCAATGAATGACATACCTTGGCATAAAAGTTTACAGAATTGTTATTAGTTTCTCTTGCGGAGTTGTCGACAGAAGAGTACTTTCCTGGATTAAGTTTCGACAATTATGTTATTCTCATTACAGTGGGGCGAAAGATGACATTTTCGGGATCAAATTTTGCCCTGTGTGGGAAAGTTGCACACTTATATCAGGGTAACTGTTGTAAAAGTTGCATAGTTGTATCAGGGATCCTAACTTTTAGAAACTCCGATTATATCAACGACTGAGGCCAGAGCTCTAAATTGGAAATAAAGAAATAAAACTTTGTAAAGTTCACTATTATTTAATTTCGGGCACGACCCGGGTTTCGTAACTTGGTTACATCGTCAGGTGTCAGGTGTACCTAACGATGTAACCAAGCTACGAAACCCGGGTCGTGCCCATAATTAAATAATAGTGGACCTTACAAAGTTTCATCTCTTTATTTCCAATATGGAGAGGTTTCACAAAGTAAAGCCTGAAGTTATCAGTTATACATTGCTATAAAGGTAAAATATTTGCGAAAATTCTGGATGATTTCGTAAACAAACACCTGTGGTGGATAATGAAACTCTGCAACTTATCCCGTTTCGGCAACAATTGGTAAAGAGTATTTCAGCGTTGCATTTACGAAGTTTAAAGTTAATTTAAAGAATTTTACTGTTTTACGATGCGTGAGAATGAACAGAAAATGTCTAGCATAGACAATCCTCCTAAAATATATGGCTACGTGCTGCAAGCAGTGGATCACTCATGACCCCTCATGATCAAGGATCCCTCATTGCTTGAAACTTAGCTAGGAAGCGTGGTAGCAAAAAACAACCATTTTGTAATTGACAGATTATACGGTCATAATTTTTCCAATACTAAATTCTTGCATTTAGTCCACGAGATTCCTAATTTAGTTCCTAGGTGACAATGTACATGTCCCAGTATTTCGCAAAGAGCTTTTTAAATGTTCACATAAAGATACTCCTTATGCGGTATTATCATGCTATGAAAAGCCATGTAAATCAATGGCCTACGGATCGTCAACGCTTACGAGTGGTGTCTAGTCATGTTAAAAATTTTCGGTAGCTCTATGCTCATATTTTAATTCGAAGTTCTTTTTTCACAAATTACGACGCAGATTGATTTATACGACGCAGGCTGCTAGCAGGTAGCTGAGTACCCTGCTAGCAGGTAGCGCTGGGCTTAATAAGGATTATTATTCCCCTATCAAACGAAGGAAACTTTCCGAACTTAGGTATTTTTAATGTGTGATTATTATTATTAGATGTGCCTCATGCATGCATTAGTAATCTCAGACAATGTAAAACTCCTATCTACTTGTATAGAAACTAGGTCCCTGTGACGTCACGTGGAGTGGAATCGCATGGGCACCAATCTGGCCTTTTTCAAATCAGGTTAAAATTGACGGTTGCCATTCGTCTAAACTGGGATTTCTGAAACCAAATTATTTGTATATTATAAATACACTTATGGTGGGTAAGGAATCGCAATCAATGCATTTCGTTTTCTTTGATGAAGGAAACTACCCTATTCTAGTTTAGTTCTACATTTCGCTCCCGGGAACGTAACTATTGAAATTTTACTGGTTTTTGACTTTCGTCTAGTTTTTATTGCCATCCCTGATTTAAAGTGCACCATTCTTCAACACATCACAAGGTTATGCCTTCTTGGAAATGGTGACTGCTATCGCGTTGATATACTAGTAAAAGATGAACTCAGCGGATCGAAAAATTTTCCGTGTCCGTCTCGGCATTACCCGGTGGAGGGTGGGGACTGGATGTCGGCTTTTGACGCATCGACTGGCAGTCCGTCATCCGGAAGGATGGAATGGGTTCTGCGGTTCCATGTTTTGCGCCCTGAATGTCGGAAAACAGGTGCATGGACATCCCCGTATTTTTTTTACGCCCTACAAACTCCATCAGCTGCGGTAAAATAAAACAGTAGGGCAGCGACCCATTCTTGGTCAACGACCGTGGTTATCCAAAAGAAAAAAATACATTCCTGCTTCGAATGGTCGCGTAAAAGTTGTGTTTCGACATAATATTATTATCACTTTAACTTAATTATTTAACTCAATCCGTTTCGACTCTTCTCCTTCTACATAATACTTTGCGAACCCCTTCTAGTGCGTGTAGTATCGGGTAACCAATCATCAGCATGTAAGAGGATCTGCACACCACTCGGTCAAAAAAATATATTACGCATATTAACTTAAATACTTCCGAACTCATGCATAGGCAAAACTTGCTCACGGATAGTTCAGATAAATTCATTCCGTAAATCAATTCAAGGTAAAAATAATGGAAAAATATAAAAATGCTATGAGTCTACCTAGCTAGTGACGTCATAAATTCTACTAATCTATATTTGTTGTTATTCCTAATAGTACGATGGAGGAAGGCCATTTTGAATCTGCTTTGCAATACATTTCTTTAACTTTCTTCCTGTGATCCTGTCTACCGTAGAGCATCGGCTAGGCTAGAATATTTGTCACTTCGTCTGAGGAAAACTCTTCTCCGAATTAACTCAGGAAATTTAGCTTTTACTTTTCTCTTTTACTTTTTTACTTTACTCTACGTTTTACATAAGTACAAATTTACTTTTCTCTACGTTCGCGCAAAAATTCCCATCATAACTGGCATAACATATGAAACGCAGCACTATTATTGTGGCAACTTATCACGAATGTGGCCGCCCTGAATCTACTCTGTTGATATGATTTATCAGTCCTGCTTACTGTGCCATTTTCAAGGTAGCAACTCTTACAAAATATAATTGAGAGTTGCATCCTTTGCGATATGTATCGAAACCGGTTGGATGAAATGCACGCCGTGTGGAAAATTACAAAGTCAATTTTACTTACATAAAATTACTACATTCAACAAATTTGAGCCAGC